>NC_133038.1:3669166-3974722 GCF_048771995.1 Taeniopygia guttata | reverse complement strand
GCCAGCTTCTGATGTTACCTCCTTTGAACAGCCCTTTTGGTTTGCACTGCACTACCAACTATGTCTTATTTTCCAGTTATTGTCTTAGAAGAGTCTGGCTGGTGGAATTGGTATTGCCAAATGAGAAGTTGTTGGAAGGAATTTACATAAAAATAGTATATCTGTGAAGGGACTTTTGAACTGTACTATGAATGATGAAGATCTGCTGCCCTGACTGAAGAGACACACATTAGTTTGGGTACTCACGATTTTCTTTATCAGAAGTCAGCCAAAAATTTATTGACCTAGAAATCAAATCTGATGCAGATGAAGAGAACTTCTGAAGTATGCAATCTAAGTGTGTTGTCAGAGCTGGGTAGGTCATTAAAAATTGTGGATGAAGAATCAAAGTTAAAGCTAATCAATAGGTTTTTAACAGCTTTCTGAATTATGAATGTGATTTTTACCATATTAAAAAAAAGTACCGTGAAAGCTTTCCCACTTAAGATAAAAACACTTGGGACAATTTGTTATCATCTTGGTTGGCCTGACAGCATTCAAACTATTTCTCCACTGAGTGGGCAGAGCAAGCATGGTCAGCTCTCCATGGCCAGCAGGCTGTGGTGGAAGATGTTGTGCTTTGAGTACGTTCTTGGTCTTTGGCCAGATTCTTACTTGTGGATGCAGTTGGAGGATGAGGGTGCTGGCTGTCCTCTCCAAGGGTTGTGAAGGAGAGTGGTTGGAGGCTGTAAAAAATGTTATAAAGCAACAAAAAGTTAGGATTATTTTAATCTTTCCCAATTATTGCATAATTATTATTGCAGAACTTTCTTCACTTCAGCAGATGAACCTGCCATTGTAGAAGAACTCTTTACACATCTAGATTTTTGATAAATATTTCTGCAGTGCTTGAGGCAGATGTGCCAAAAAAGTCTTCTTCGGGTTGACAGGATGGCACAATCTGGTTGGGGAAATTCAGAGACATCAACTCCCTCCCAGTGTCATCATGGCATTTGTAGTTTGTGAGCTAGAATGTGTACCTAGACAGGAAAAACAGAATATCAACAGCACATCTGAAGTGGATAATGAACACATGATTAACTTAGGCTGCAGTGCAGAGTCAGATGTACTGACAGGACTGAGAAGACTGAGGATCACTACTCCATGATGAACAATCAATGTGATCTGATTGCACCCACTGAAGCAAAGGAAGGAACATCAGTTTCAGTAACACATCATGGTGTCCTAGTTTGACTCCATTAGTATAATCCTCTTCCATTTTTAAAGGCAACAGATCAGCTGTCCAAAAATTTTGCAGTATTGTCACTAAAATGGAAAGGGTTAGGGTAAGGGTTAGGTTATTAGAAGAAGATACATAGAAATTAGCTTTTCAAGCCATCTCTGGTTGTTTGTTTTCTAAACAAGCTGTAAGCCTGACATGGCTGGGGCTACCAAGGCAAACACAAGTGCAGTGGACTTGTTTCTTCTCGTGATGAACCAGGCAGGGTTTGCTCTACAACACTTCAGTCTTTCCTGTGCTCTGTGCTAACCCTCCCAAACTGTTTTTGAGCAGCCTGCTGGCTGGCTGGCTGCTTGCCCAGGCTCTGTTTCTTCTAGAAATGCTTGGGACACCAGCAGTGCTTTTTCGACTCATGCCCAATGCTGCAGTGTGTGTAGCCCTGGGCTCACCTGAGTGGGTTTATGGTGATACATTTCCCTTTCCTAACCAGTCATGGATCCTCAGGAGCTGGCTGGTGCTTTGGCTGCTGTCAATACAAGTGTACATCTGCCAGTTGTCTCAAGATGTTGTTAGGTATTATTTATATTATGAGTATTTTCTTTTCCTGATTTAAATCAGAGAACAAAACTTTTTTCTTCAGTTATTATTTTACAGGGTTGTATTCATATAATCCAATTTCTAAAGTATAAATGTAGAATCTCATGTTTAGATCCAGTCAATGGTATTTCCTGAGAGCAATTCCAGCTACTCATGTGAGCTGCCTACCTTTCTCCCCTTCCTCCTGCCACCTTCCCTGCCTTTTTAAAGGCATTTAGACACATTGTGAAGTCTAGCCTTGCTTAGTATAGTTCTTCTTCACTTTGAGCATGAGTTTGATCTCTTTGAAGTAAGTGAATTTTAAAGTTATATTGTTATATACTGTTCTGACAGAGGTGTTTTCTTGGAACTGCCCACAGAGTTGAAGGTGAATCTAACTCACCTTAGGTGGAACATGTAATTTACCTGGATAAGAGGGTGAAGGAGCTGCTCACAATGAATATACCAGGAGAAAGCAGACATGCTTATGTAACTGCTATTTTTCCTTTTAGACATCCATCTCCTGCTGTCATATGGATTTATAATTTAGTCGTGTTTCTTTTTGATCTGGTTTTTGGATTACACTGGTTTGTGATGTAGTAAAAAAGCAGAGCTCAAGGTAGCACAATATTATCTTCAAAGTCTGGTCAGGTCTAGTGCCTGACAGTTTAAACAGATGCCTGTTAGAAATAATTCCAGTAATTCCTTTTCTGTATGCTAAATTCTTAGCATTTACATTATGATGGGGTTGCATGAATTTTAAGGAGATCAAAATTGGGCACATATGATCTTTTCATTTGGGGGCATTTTCTCATTAAATCACACCAAACTCAAACCATGGTGCCATTTGCGGGTTTTTTTTTTCTCCATTTTTTAATGTAATGGCAAAATTCACTGTGGGCTTTTTTTTGATAAATAGAACAGTAATACTGCAAATAAGTTCTGTGACACAGTATAGAACAAAATGTAAAAGCCATTCTCATTAAGGAAACAGCAGCCCTTCCTCTGCAGATGATCAGGGGGATCACCATTAACCCTTTTTCAAGGGCATTTTGAATTCAGCTGGGGTTTTCACATGGCCAAGCCAAGCATGTATGTGAATTCCTGCACAATCAGAGCCTGACTGCACATCCCCAGCTACACACATCATTTCAAAGACCTGTGTTGCCTGGCAAAGCAATGGACCTCTTGATGCCTAATACTCCAGCACATCCATGTTTTCACAGGACAGATACTTTTCTTTGTAACCCATTCTCTGGGTTTCTGCTGCTCATTTCCCTGTCCAACACAAGCCTAGTTGGACAGTCCCTTCTGCTGTGTGAATTGCTCAGGCTTTCCCTTTTAAAAGGGATGGTGTGAAAGACGACGAGTGTAAACACTATGATTCAGCCTCTGACTGGAGTAAATTATCCTCTGCTGTCCTTAAAAGAGACTCTGTCATCAGTATATACTGTTTTTTTTTTTTTTTTCCTTTGCATCTTCTGTGCATGGATCTTCTCACCTACATTTTATCTGAGAGCAGAGCAAATCATTTCCTGCATCATACAGGTGGACACCATCTGGACACAGTATCCTCAGGCAGTCAAAACTGGTATCTTTGTGGTATGTTGTAGGCCTTTGGACAAAATATAAGTATTTCTTTAGGTCCTATTTGACCTTGTGTTGCATTGTCCTCATTGTAATAGTGTCTCAGCTGTACTATGCACTTTGACCACACAAAAACTAATTTTCCAACCAGAATATTAAACTCTATATATCTGAGGAAAGGTGCCTAGTGTCTCCTGCTTCCCATCTTGAAAGACCCAAATATAGGAACTAATTTTGATAAGGTCATAATTAATTTCTGGGGTAAGCAGAGCATCTATTTTGAGAAGACTGTCCCTCTTAACTTCCAAAGGTGTGTCCCTCAAAAAGTGCTATTAGCTCACTTACCTGCCAGCTCGCTGCTTCCTCATGGTGTGCTGAGGGTGTTCCCTGAGAATTCAAGACTCCTGCAAGGCATCACCACATTTCAGGTTAGTTCCATGTTTCATTTTTGCTACAGAAGGCTAAAAAAAATATTTTTGGATCAACCAGAACTCCAGCTGCTGCATGGAGCAGGACCTTTTCTCCAGAGATCACACTAGTGTTTTATTCAACCTACTTCTGAGTACTTTTTATTTATGGTGACTGTTGCTTTGTAAGCAGGTCATGCACTGCCTGCTTGATGCCATACTTAATGGCACACTAGGATATTTCTCATACCGGGTCTGATTAAAACAGAAGCAGGAAGCAGGTCTTGAGCGTCTTGCAGGGGGTTGCACAACCTTGCTCTGATGTGCACACCCTCCTTTTCGGATCACCTTGTCCCTTTAGTGCTTTCTTTCTTCCAAAGTTTCCGTAAGTTCTTTGACACATCACATCTGGTTCCTTTAGCCCATTTATCTGAGTGTGTTTTAAATTCATCTTTGTTTGCAGAGTCTTGACACAGCGGGTTCCCAGCTTTAATAGTCTGCAAATGAAAGGCCCACATTTCACACGCTATTTTCAGCACTGTTCTATTAAACTGTAGCATTGAAAAGAAGAGTGTCCTCTTCAAGTGCGGAAGAGCACGTTGCTTCCCCATATCTAAATCACAGCTTCAGTTATAGATCTTCTCAGTTATTCCCAGGTCTCAAAACGTCTGGTACTTTCTTCAGATCTGGAGTTCTTGGAGTTGTAAGTGTGAATCTCAGCATTAATGTTTCTGTTTTTTCTTCTAAGTAACTTTTTTTTTGTTTAAAGAAAGAGTTTTAAAGCGTTTCCCTCAAGGAAAAGACAGAGATGCCAGTTTGCTTTCTTGAAGTCTCAAAAATCCCCAGGCCAGTGAAAATCATCCCAAGTATGTTGTTTTGAAGGTGTCATTTTACAGTACAGATGAGTTTCTCTTTACACCTTGTGTGTGCCTCTGTGAGGCTTTGTGCTCTGCTGTGGGTAACGTGGGCTGGCTGCCCCCCAATTTGGGGAGGTTCATTTACTGACCATGCTAACTTCAGCACCATTGTATCCTCTCTAATGCCACAGAGAGAACCTGCCCTCACCACTGATTTATACACTTGCTTTTCCCTCCCCACTTCACGCCCCCTTTAGGACTGCATCTACTGGTCTCTTTGTTTTCCAAATCTTTGCCTTGCTAAAATGGAAGTCCCATTTGTACAACTTGCTGTTGCTTTTTGGTCTTGGCATCCCAAATGTGTTGAAGTTTTTCAGCGTTAACCGTCAAGTTTATATTTTTTTATTCCTTTTAAATTGGCTCATGTAAAATTTAGTGTTTTGCCTCTTTATTGCTGTATTTGTGACCCTTATCTTCAAAATAAAGACACTATTAATTCATCACTTGTGCAGCTCTCTGTGGAGAATTGAAAGGTTGGAATTGCCTAGTGTCCCTGGTATTTTCTGACTCTTCCACCTGCAAAGTAGGCAGTGTAGGTGGCCACTTTTCTTTTGATGTGGTGAGCTATAAATACAGCTACTTTAGCTTCTTTCCTTCTGCCATTCCCTTTAACTTTTTCTATAGTTGCCACCTCTGTGTTTGAATTTCATTATATGGTCAGACTGCTATTTCCCAGCATTTAACCTCTAGCCTCATGGACCTCAGGGGACAAATTACAATCTGTTTTCCACTGAAATTAAGTGTGAAGCCTACTAATCCTGTAATGAGAAAGTCAGTGGACATCACTGGTATCTATGAATAAGAAGAGCTCCTTCTACCTGTAACTAGATACAGCTAATTTATGCATTTAAGTTATTTCTCTTCAATAAGTCTGTGGACTATAGGTTGCTGTTATTGCCCTGAAATGAAGGTGAATGATTTTTATATTTTTTTGAGGCAAGAAAGCTGGAAGGAAATACCTAGCATATGGTGAGCATCTAACTATTTTTTGAAAAACATGAAATCTAAATATCTACGTGAGGTAGCACAGAGCCACAGCTTGATGTAGGCCCTGAGTCTTAAAGCCTTTATTAATATGTTTTCTGATTTACTGTCACTGTAAGAATAATGAAGTGGATGTGTGGAGAAGAACCTGCATGGCTAATGAGCAGGCTGGCCAGCAGCTCTCTTCTTTTACCCCACCACTTACAATCCTGACAAGAAGCAGTCCATGAAATGGCAGGGGGCATTGAATTTTGAGAATGATACAGCAAATTTCTACAGGATCCCTGAGTGCAGCTCTCTCAGCCTGCTGCTGTGCCTGCTTCCCAAGGTTGTGGGCAGTCTCTCTTT
This sequence comes from Taeniopygia guttata, assembly GCF_048771995.1. Lineage (NCBI taxonomy): Eukaryota > Metazoa > Chordata > Aves > Passeriformes > Estrildidae > Taeniopygia > Taeniopygia guttata. The sequence continues at coordinate 3,968,684 of NC_133038.1, read as the reverse complement.
CATCCCTCCTGCTCCCTCTGTGTCCTGGGGGCTGCTGGGCTGCAGCAGCAGCTTCCAGCGTGTCCAGTGGAGCTCTGGACATGCCTCTGCCCCCCCAGGCAAGCCCATCCACCACCTTCACACCACACACCCAGGATGGGCTCTGCAGACTCAGGGCTACTCTTGCACAATTCAGTGCGTGGGAGGGATTTCTTTTTCGAGATTTGTTTCTGAACATGTGCTTTTTTGGCATGATTTAATGAGTATTGTAGAGTGTAGAATGGAGAAAGTCAAAATAATACATCGAGTCCAACAGGAAAGAAAGGCTTACTTTCTTGGGAGTAAAACTATTTCAAGAGCTAAGCATAGTAATGCACCATTTACATTTTAATTAAAATACAGAAAAATGATAGAATTTAGAAAGGAAGCAGGGAAAGCACTTGCTGAATTTTTAGATTAGATGTTAGGAAAAATTTCTTCATCAAAAGGGCTGCCAAACTTGGAACAGGCTGCTCAGGGAGGTACAGATGTGGCACCAGGGGCCATGGTTTGGTGTGGACTTGACAGTCCTGTGGTAATGGTTGGACTTAAAGATCTTCCAAGTCTCTTCCAGCCTAAATGATTCCATGGTTCTGCGATTCTCATTTCTCTGCTCTTTCCCCGGTATGCAAAAGGCAGAACTAACCTCCAGTACCTGCCCTAGGCAGCTGCATCTTGCATTTCTCCCGTGGTGAAATGTGTGACTCCCAGGGCTGCTACAAGGGCTGGTGCCCATGGCCATCCCATCATCTGCAGGACATTCCAATTTCCAGGACAGAGCCCACACTTTGGAAAAACCTACAGAAAACACAGAGATTAACCAAGGGTAGGTGGCAGCACAGGCTGTTGTAATAGTGGGTTTATTTGTTTTAAATCATGGCTTTTGGGTAAATCATGTTCTTCCAACTCATATGCAGAGTTGGACTAATTTTTCAGAGTGCTAAAATGGCAAGGTTTTTCTCTTCCTCCAAGCAGAGGAGCTGTGGAAGGAATGTGAGAGATGTTGTTCAGAAAGCATTCTGCAAACCAGAATGTATTTAAGAAAGAGTCTTTGAGAAATAAATCACTACCTGGTGATGAAGACAGCTGAGCTGGGCTCAGCGAGAGTCTTTCCCATGCCAACATTCCCACATGACAGGAGGTATATTGGAAGATGACAGGCTTTGAAACTTGCAAGGCTGAAAATGTCTAAAAGTTTTAATATACCTGAAGTAATAGCTGGGTAAAACAGTGTCTTTCAGACTTCAAGATGCTCTCTAAAGCACCATGAACATACATAGGGTCACAATCTTTTACCTGTTGTAATCAACAAAAAAAGCGCCACCCCAAATCCCAGAAGCAGAAATTTTATGCCACTTCTGTTCAATACCACTAAGTACCTCAGGGATAAAGAAGTTTTAGAGATTAATTTGGATTGATTTCAGATTTTTAACCAAGCTTGAAATCAGAGTTTTCTAATAGTTTTAGGTTTTATTGTAAAAATGGCAGACCCACCATTCATCAGTAAACCAAAATATTTAATTCCCAAATAAGTTCTACGAGGTGTCTGTCAATATTAAATTTGTTTGCAAAGTTGCAGCATGTTAAAGCTGACATAAGCAGCAAGTGTAAAATGGGATTAATCAAAGGATGATTTAGTACTCTGAAAGAAGAATATGAAACTCAGTCTGGATAAGTAATAGACAAGCAAAGAAAGAGAAGACCATTTACAAGATGTTTTGAATTAATTTAATCTCCTCAGAAGGAGAATGTAATGAATTTCTGTGAAAATAAAGTGCTTAATTCACTGCAGTCAAATTAAGCCCAACAATAATCATACACATTTATAAACTAGAATAAAAATGCTGAACCTATGAAAATACAGTGTAATCTTGTATTTATCTAAACAGAAAACACAGGAAAAAACCCCATATTTCTGCCAATGTTTGTGTCATGATCCATCATCATTTTACATAAGGGCCAGGGAGGTCCCATGGCAAGTAGCTGATTTTTAGGTCTGTTCCAAAGCTGCTGAAGTGAATGTGTTTAGTTTCACTGTCTCTGTTTGGCTTTGTGTGGACAGGTTGATTAGCAGAGTATTTGGGACAAAAAGCAGGCCATGGAGTATTCCACAGCATAACCTTGTCGTTCACCTTGCTCTCTGTCCCCTGATGCAGTGGTGCTGGGGAGGGAGGTGAGGATGAGAAGCTCAAGTGCAGCTTTTCCCATGGCTGTTTATATCCCATGTGCTGGATGGAACAGGACAGAACTGTGTGCCTCTGAACCTGAAATAGCTCTGCTGAACCTTCTTCCCCTTCTCCTCACACCACATCCCCACCACAGAAGAGGTGATGCATTAAGTAAGGGGGAGGGATCAGGAGAAACCCTCCAGTCCATGCCAGGAGGATGAGGCAATTCCAGCTGCCTTGAATTTGCAGGCTCATTCTGACAGCTTTTCTGTCTCCATATTCCTATGAAGATGAGGCCAGAAAGGAGGAAGATTTTCCTGCTGACACTGCCTCTCTTTGCTTCTGCTCTGCTGGGGGCGTGGTGGTGGAAGAGCTTTCTCTGCCTAAGATATTAGTTTTGACCTCCATAAAACTAGCATCACTTGCAAAAAACCCCACCCAAATGCCAAATACAGTCCTCCAACAAAAAAAACCCCAAGTCACAAGAGAAAACAACATGAGAAAAACTCTAATTGCACATCTGTTCAACAGACTTTTGTGATAACTCAGCAACAGCTAATTGAAACTCCTGGATCATAAATATGCTTTCAGCCAAACTGGAGTTTACTTTCCCTGATGCTATCTCCTTTCAACTCCCCATTGCACTCTGAGGTTCTGGTGGTCAGGATTCCAACAATCTGTCACTAGATGGGAAAATTAGAAGCTGGGTCCATTGAATTATAATGAGCCAAACCCCTGTTAATCTGCATCATCATATCTCCCCAGATTTCTGGGAGCTCTGTCACTTTGCATTAGCTGAGGACCTGGCCTTATGTAATTAGATGTTTTCACACTCGTGTGGAGATATGCCCTCCTCTGACAGTCTGGATTACAGGCTCCCATGGTTTGAAAAGAGATACACTCCTTCTTGGGAGGCAGCACGACACAGAACATCTGTGAATGTGCATGTTTTCGTGAGATTTCACTAAGTAACATATTTAGGGTTTGTTTTTTGGAAATGGCAAAGTGCACTGGAAAGGGAGACTGGGAATCCCAGGATCTTTGAAGGGTCCTTGGTCTCGAATGGGCAGATGGGTTAAAGACACAGCTCCAGGCACTGCTTCTTGTCACACAAAACTCACTGAGGGCCTTGTGGCTCCCTGCCTCTGGATTGCCATTCTGAAGTAATTTTTGTGATATTTTCATGTTATTATGCAAGCCTGTAGAAATCATGACAAGAGTAGGAAAACTGTTGAATAAATGAAATGCTAGTAATGTGAAATTCATCTGTACTAAGGATATACTTAGGTCTTTGAAGGATTTAGCTGCTTCTGGCAATTTTGTGTTCCTTTTGGGTCATTTGAAGACATGTTTGCTTTGATTTGTGGGTTTAAGAAATATTTGTGCTTAGGTAACACTTTAGTAGTGCACTTCCAGAATGAACTCCATGCAGTCTTTGACCCAAGGTTATAATTTTTGGAATATTGAATCACTGCTTGCAAGTTCTACAGTAGATTCTAGCTATCCCACTGTGGGAAAGCACTGTTTTTTTATCTTTTAATTTTATATTTGTTTATATTAAGACCACTTTTCACTGATGTCAGAGACCTATCAGGTCAAATCTAATCCTCTAAATCTCACAGTGCACTGGCTAGATTAGCCCTAATACTTGTGTTTTCTAGTCTGTGTGGAGGCAGCTTTCACCTTGTAATGATACCCTCCCTGGAGCTGATTCTAGGGGATGGTTGAGCCTATAGGTTCTCACTCCTCACCTTCACAGAGCCAAGCATCTTTCCTTTGCTGAGGAATGTGGAGCAAATGGCCATCTTTGAAATTGCTGCCAAGAGCTGGTGAATTTGCTCCACCACAGTGAATGGGTTTGAATTCCAAAGCTGCACAGATTGTGTGGAACTCTACCTCCCTCCCCTCTGGCTGCTGCTGGGCTGCTGGGCAGTTCTGCTCTCCTTGTCATGAGCTGGAAAGGCTTCCTGCACTGGGGAAAAATGCACTGTGGTTCCTGGGGAGAAGTGTAGTGCTCAGAGCAGTGAGATGACTGTCTCTGTGTGGGATTTGGGGGACAGGAAGGGATGTGTCAGAAAGAAGGCCAAAAGAAAGAGCAGTTGGAGACATCTGATCACTGTCAGCAAGGCAAGATGCTGAGCACTGGCACTGGAGTGCTGAGGTGGTGAGAACAGCTTGTGAGTGGCCCATGCAGCAGGAAGGAGCAGAAAACACTGTATTTCCTGGCAATTCACAACAGAATCCTTGCTCAGTGAATATTCTCCTTTAATGAGTAGCTCTAGAAGGGACAATGAAGTAAGAAGTGATGTCCCCATTTATGCTCAGTGCAAGTTTGCAGGGCAGGGCTGGAATCTGACTCCATGGGAGAGCAAACAGATATTCCTGCACCTCCCAGGCCAGTGCACGTGTCAGTCCAAGGCGAGTCAGGAGTGCCCAGAGGCACTGGGCAGATGGGAGCAGGGAGCTGGAGACACGTGCCCACATCCCCAATGTGTCCTGGTGTGCTGCAGGACAGTCCCCTCCAGGGCTGCTGCGATTGATTCCATGGGAAGGGTCACAGCTCCAGCCCAGAAGGGATTGAAGCACCTCTTATCCTTGCCCTGAATTTTCTTCTTTCTCTATTAATGTTCTGCCAAAGTTGTTTTCAAAGAAATTTGTCCCCTAGACTACTGTGCTGCCAGGTTGGAGTAGTGTGAAATGAAAAAAAAACCACATTGAAACCAACAGCAAAAATTCAGGTTTTTTGTTTGGGCTTTTGAGAATTTAATAAAAGGATCCTATGGCTCTGCTGCTGAGTCAGCATTGATTGGATGTGATTTCTGAATGTGATTTTTGTGGTCAAACTTTACACAGAACTTAGATGTTCAATGTGCAAGTCAATTAAAGCACACTGATATGCTAGAAATGATGTGGTGGCTTTGTGTGGCTTGCTTGGTACTGCCAAAATGGGTCAAAAGTATCAGGAGGAGGTTTAATCTCCCTGTTTACACAGTGTCATTTTGCTTGCTTTGTGGTTCATTGCTTTCTGCAGTGATGGGGTATAGTCTAAGAGCAGGGAGCCTCCTCTCTCCTCTGTGTGACAGAAATAGCTGGTGCTCTCTCCTGCTGGCTTGATTCAAGTGGTTATGGGGATTCAGCTGTGCTGCACTGGGACTGACTGCTCTGCTGAACGGAGCTCCTCTCAGCTGGGCCCTGGCTGTCCTGGTGCCACCTGGTCAGGTGTGGATGTCTCTGGCCAAGCAGCCGGAGTGGCTGAATGATGTTGGTGACGTTTTCTGCAGAGCAGCCCAACAGACCCAGCGTTGGCACAACTGTGCTGGTGCCAGAGAAAGAACAAGTGTTTGGGGCAGGACTTTTAAACAGTTCTGTTGCCAGGTCTGTCCTCCCAAGGTGAACCCTCCTGTCCTTGCACAGTGCAGGATCCCCAGGAAAAGCTTCAGGAAGGTGTCACCTTCTGCCTTGGGAAGGTTTTTCCCAGCAAAGCTCTGAGCACTTTTAGATGCCTTCTGACACTTTAATCACACAGGCAAAAAAAGAGCTGTCCAGCTGGTTTTGTAAGGTGTTCAGCAATGAGATTTACTTTAAAGCAAGGAAAAACGTTAGGAAGGATTTAAGATTGTACTTTAAAGTGTAAGCTTGGTATATCTGTTCTTTTCCTAGGGGTGTTTTATTTGATTCTGGTATTAAGCCAGGAGTTGGTCCAAAGCGCGTTAACATAAATGAAAAGAGTTTTATTGACTTTGATGGGATTTGGATCATGCTGCACTAATTAAATAGTAAAGTATCCATTAATAGTGAAGAAAACAGAAGAGAGGAGAGCCAAATACTGTTGTGATGAACCCTGTGAAGCTGAGTGAACTGCAGCCAAAGTCCCAGCATCTTTACAGATAAGCTTTTCCATATTTCTCTGCCTCAGTCCTTCTGACACAGATACTTGGTGGATTTTAAAGAGAACTGAATTTATAAAGATCCTTACATTTATCCTGCCTATTTACAAGTTTTCATAGACACATTTAGTCAATAAATATTACCTTATTCAAGGTAATAATAAGAAAAAAAATGGGAAGTGAAATCAGGTACTAATAATTTGCATTTACTTTGCCTGAATATTCTTGTAAGATTCTTAAGGAACACAGATTTACTAGATTCCAAAGAAAAGAGAAACAGCTTTTCACTGTTATTGATGTTGTAAGTCGAAGGTAAAGTAAAACTTAGTATTTTATGTGTCTGGAAGATCTGCATAAAAAGTGGTTTTATTTAAAAAATAAAATTAAAGCAGGCTGTTCTGGAACTGGCCAAAACTCAACCATGTACAGACAGCTTAAAAATACAGTAATAGTTGAATTTATATGGGCTACTGGATGGATGTTAAAAGCACCTGGCATTTAAAACTCAGAAATGCTGTTCCTTATTCCTCTTGCTGCGACCCACTGTGCGTGGGCAGCAGCAGTGGCCCTTGAATTCAGTAGCCTACAGCCTGCTGAGACAGGAGGTCTGCACTCACAAAAAACATCTACAGGAATTTCCCTGTGACAGAGGGATGGCTGGAAAACACCCCTCATTTGCAAGGAGTTGGATGTGTCAGGATTCAGCTGTAACCATGAAAGCTGAGGTTTTGAGGACATGAGGAGCCCATCTGTGTTTGGCTGTCAGTTCTCCTTAGGCTCCTTTGACAACACAACCCTAAATGAGACTGTTTTCTGAAAACAGTGCTCTTAAGCCAGTTCACAAGGGTTTTTCCGTTTCAGATACTTGTAATCAGATTTCCTGACACCCTCTCTCTTAAACTTAGCAAAAAAGAGGTTTTCCCACCTTCACTGCTCAGGTATTTATGAAGAAATGATGTCTGCAATTTTGTTTAGATTTTTACTAAAGTTATCAGGCAAAAATTTTGATCATGCTATGCTGATATCACGACCCCATCTTCTGTTTTTATAAGTGTATCTTGCCCTTCAATTGCAAAAATCATAAGGTCTTGTCAGCTGCAGCTGCAGATTGGAGAGTAATTTAGGTAGATTAGTCCATTTTTCAATTCTGTGATGGCTGAATCACCCAAACAAATAAATGTTCTAGTAGACTGAAATTTTCTAGACTACTCAAAATGGGAAAAGATGAAAGGAAAGAGTCAGTCTGAGGCCCAGCAGCTCAAATGTTCTTCAGTGCTTCCAAAAATAAAGTGTCAGAAGTAGAACCCTGTATCCCCTTTTTATAAATCTTCTCTTTCAAATCCAGTGGATAACTAATAGAAAATTTTCAGAAGGAAAAATAAAAAGTTTTATGCTTTATATAAGAAAGATTAAGCGGAGAGGGTCTTTTTTCCTCTTGAATACATGGGTGTGTAGGAACTGTGTTTAAGAATCAGGCTTTTTGTGAGGCCTGCAGAGTGAAATTGCTATTTGGGGAATTTAAAATTGTTCTTGTGCTTGTTGGGAAGTCAGGGAATGAAGCAGAAGAGACTGGCATTGAAAGATGCCACTGCACAACAATACCCCAGAAGGGCAGGTATCACCTTGCAATGGTGACAGGCTGCAAACAGGGTTACAAAACAGGGCTCAGGAAACAACTGAGAACTGCCAGACTGCCCAAGGATGCAATCCTGCTCTTTTCTGATCAGTTCTACTCCTATATTTGTTCTGTTGGCCAATGTGGGTACACAGGCAAGTAAGGTTATATAAGAGTTAAAGGTTTAACCTTTCCAAGAACATAACCATTCATTAAAGTGATTTCATTAATTATAAAAAGAAAATTAGATGGAGACTCCAGCACATGGGAATATAGAGATGGATTTGCTTCAGAAGAAATTCTTTCAATATGAAATTACTTTTTGCTCTGAGACAAGGAAAATAATCCAAAGTATAATGGAAATGCTTTCATTACATTTAGCTTTATTGTTCCTAAACAAAAATATTTCTGTCTGAGAGCAAATGACAAATTTTCCCCATCCTAAACCTAATTTGGCAACCAACTGATATGTTAGTCCAAGGCTGATTTAAAAAATTCCTAATGTAAAATGTTGCCTTATGTTCCAGGCAATACTGCATGTGTTTCCATAGAAACCTCTTCTCATGTCTTGAACTTGTCAGCATCAACATATGACATTTTAAACTATAAAGCATTTACATGTACTGCTGCCTCTGTGGACATGAGTGAGATTTGCCAAAAACTGGGATCTTGGAGACTGTTGAAGTTAGGGAAAGGTGATAGACTCAGATATTCTTTGTACTTCTTGCCTGCTTACAAAGAATAGGGAAGTTTTTTGAGTTCTCACTGAACTCAGGCACTGGGACACAGATTCCTGCTCCCAGCTCCAAGGTCAACAACTAACTCAAAGCCTGGCTTTCCCCCCAGGACTGTTTGTCAGTGGGTTCTGTGTTTTTGGGCTGTTTGACTTTTCACAGGTGCACCTGCTTGTCTGTTCTGTGTTCAGCTGAGTTGTTCTTGACCCTGGACACACACAGGCTTTGGACAGTGATGTACACCAGATCTCTCTCTGTTGCTCTGGTGCTTTTCATTTTAAACCCAGGGAATGGAAAGTGCAGGTTAAGTGCAGCCTAATCCAAGTGGCAGTGTATTTGCAAAACATTTGAGAAATAAAAGAACTGAAGAAGGGGTACGGAAAAGACCTAGTCAGCTTAGAGGAAATAGAAGAGATGGTGCTCCAGTGAGCAGTAAAGAGAAATTGGTTTGACTAGCAAGATGTAATTGTAAAACATTCTCTAGGAGGGTGCACTAATATAATTGTATGATATGTGCTTTTACTCTCTTCCTTTTTCTGTCTGTAGTATGGGTTGGCTGCTGATTTGATCTTTTAAAAGATGTATTTGCAGATATGGATGAGCTGCCAAAAATGTGACTAATACAAAAATGCTCATTGATCTCTTTTTAAAGCCTGTATTAACACTGCTCTCTGGAAGATAATAATCACTTCTCAGTCTTTGCAGTATTTATGCAGATACCTTCCTAAAGGATAGCTCCACTTTTCCAGAGAGAGAGGAACATTAGTACCAGGTTTTTGAGGCCAGGTTTTTATTTTGTGTGTGTGGGGACTAGAGGGGTGCCTTCTGTGAGCAGCTGCTAAAATCTCCCCCATGTCCCCCAGTGCCACTGACTCCAAAAGGGACTCGCTGCTGGCCAGGGCTGAGCCCACCAGTGATGGTGGTAGTTCCTCATAACAAATTTCAGAAGAAGGGAAAAGAACTTGCAGCTGTGGTGAGAGGAGTGAGAATATGTGAGAGCAGCAGCTCTGCAGAGCCCAGAGTCAGTACAGAAGAAAGGGAGGAGGTGCTGCAGGTGCTGGAGCAGAGATTCCCCATGGAGGGGCCGGATGTCCCCATGCAGCCCATGGAGGAACACGGGGGAGCAAAGATCCACCTGCAGTCCAAGGAGGAGCCCACACTGGAGCTGGGCAAGAGTGTGAGGAGTCCTCCCCCTGAGGAGGAAGGAGCAGCACAGACAATGTGTGATGAACTGACCACAGCCCCCATTCCCCATCCCACTGCACCATTGTGTGGAAGGAGGCAGGGAATTCAGGAATGAAATTGAGCTTGGGAAGAACAGAGGGATGAGGTGGAAGGTGTTTTTAAGATTTGGTTTTATTTCTCATTACTATACTGTAATTTGATTGGTAATAAATTAAATTAATTTTCCCCAAGTCAAGTTTTGCCTGCGGCAGTAATTGGTGAATGATTTCTCCCTGTCCTTATCTCAGCCTAGAGTATTTTGTTATATTTCATCTCCTCTGTCCATCTGAGGAGGGGAGTGATGGACTGGCTTTGGTGGGCATCTGGCATCCAGCCAGTGGCCCCCCACCACAGTACCACTCCCCTGTTTTGGCTGTCAAAGTTTATTTGGATTTATCCTTCACACCATTGCATAGGGGAGAGCTGATTTATGCAGCAGGACTTGTCATGGCCTTAAATGCTCACTGCAGTGGTGCATCTTCACATAAGAATAAAAACAGGTCAATGGCTTGTTTTGCCTTGATTTATGACTTTATGGCTTTATGGAGCAGGAGACTCCTTTTATTGATGACTCTGTGCGTTCAAAAGATGTGGGTGTAGATTCTTTCCTCTGTCTTCACTAAAATAGATATCATGGTGATGTTTAACTCTTAGGACCCTGCTGAAGCATCCCCCATGCACTGCTCCTTACAGTCCCTGTGCCACTCACTGGCCCACAGGCACTCACAGTTCCTGCGGGGCTGTGGCCCTCTGATGGTTTTTCCAGGTATGGAATAAACCTTTCCCTGTGAGACCAGGCAAGAGAAGTGACAGTGGACCAAACTTCAGTGATTTGTCTAGGACTGGGCATGAGCTCTGCTCCCTCTGCTCCCAAAGCAGAGCAGATACTGCTTGTGCTGAAGTAATAACTGCAACAAAAAACAGTTATAAACCATCTGGGCACGTATCTGTCAGTATGGGCATGAGGAGCCCATGTTCATATTCTGGGGTGATAACTCCATCAGGAGAGATGAGAAGTAGGTGCTTGAATTTCTTATGGACTTTCTTTATAACTGATCTGGTACAGTATGTTCTTGGGCCAGTGCTTTGATCTAGCTGGGATATAGCCAGAGGGAAAACAATTTCATACTTTTAGTTTGCTAATCAGGAAGTGAGATAATTCATAGTAAAAAAAAAAGTCTCTTTTTTGGAAAAAAATTGAAGCCTTCTGGTCACTTTGCATGCATTAATTTTCAGATAAAGAATTTATGTATTGCTTCTGAATCAGCCAAATCTTTAATATAAATAACATAAAGCTCGGTGTTTTCTGTCTTCCTTAAATCCAGTTTCAGAGAAGAAAGTGACCTTTCCTTCCTTTCAAAATACAGCTGCTCCTCTTGAAATTCTAGCTGTGTAAATACACTTGTTGCTCTCTTCTGTTAGTTTTCTGCATCTTTTGCTCACTGAAGTGTAAAACAATAAATGCTATCTTCAAATCCTCTTTGGAAGACTGGGAAAGTTCTGTTCTGTTGCTGCTGTGGGAATTACTGAGTTTCAGTAATGCCTTTTTTTTTGACCCTGGTTTGTAAGGAATGCTACCGTTCCCCGGAATTGTTCTTACATGAACAGTTCTAAAGTGTCACTTCCTTGATACTTCTCTGATTTCATTCTCTTCTGCATGTTGAGGCCCAAACTGAATACAGCATCACCCACTGCTTCTGAGAGGAGGAAATTCGGGACTTCGGTGTCCCAGCATTTGTGTCTGCTGCCTTTCTCCCTCGCTGGAGCTGTCGCCCTCTGAGCTGCTGATGAGCTGCAGTCCCCTGGGCTCCTTCTGCCTGGCAGCTCCTTGAAGGGTCCTGCTTCAGCCTCCCCACCTAAGGAGAGGCTAAAGTTGGGGGCGGTTGGAGAGTCAGTTTTTGGTCATAAGAAAAAGTGGATCAAATGTAGCATATGCAGCCTCCTGCCTCAGTGGCTTTTTGATCTCTCTCTTTTAATCTTCCCCAGACCACAGACGTGACCCATGTGAGGAAGAGGTAGCAAAGCATCCCTCTCTTTCCCATTTGAGGAAATCAGTGGAAGTGGCAATGCTATGGTAGCTTGAGAGAGGTCAGCTCAGCTGAGTCCAGCAAAAAGTGACTGTAGTATTACTTTATTTTCATACTGAACAGGTTGCACTAATTTTGAAATTGAGAATTATTCAATTATTTGGCCAGTAAAATTAAAAGCCAATAGATGAAAGTTATTTAACAATAATTTTCTTTTTATCAGGCATCAGGGTCATGTTTGTCTTTTTATATAATCCTTATTTTAGTTTTCTGCATAGACCTTACCAAATACATATTGCTCTTTCCTTTAGGGAAAAAAAAAAATCTTTTCAGTTTCTGGTTTAAGATTTATGGAAAATACTGGAAAAGGGAGGTTTCTTGGAGCAGTCTGTGTATATCATTATATTTCAGTGTACTTGAAACTTTATACTGTATATTGGTCCAAGTACCACCTTTTGCAAAATACAATTGACTCTTTTTGTAGAACTCACAGAAAATGAACACAAAACATAAATGAAATGAAATTTGGGCTGAATAGTTTAGACTATTGTACATTCAAAATAACTTATATACTTATTAAATGGAATAAATTGGCAAATGATGCTAGTGCACCTCTAGGACATGTGGAAAAAATGGGTAAAATAAGTAAATGTCTGTTACTTTCAGTACTTACAGGGAGCATAATGTCATTAAGAAAGGAAAATGCAAAACATGTGATAGCAGATGCCAGACAAACCACAGTGCTCCAGCTCTCACAAGAAGCCCCCTTTTCAAGCTGTACGTGGCCCTGGCCAAAGCATTCTTTTTGGACTGAGTTTTTCATTCCTGGTTTTAGGCCAAAGGTAAATTCTCCTCTGTGTGGAAACTTCGAATAAAACCAATTCAATCATTTTTTGGATTCTCCCACTCATCAGGGTTCCTGCTCCTTTCCCATTGCTGTGCCAATGCTGCAGCAGCTGTGAGAGCCCTGCCTTAGATTCTTTTGGAGTGTTTTTGCACATGTTCACAAAAATATTGCTATGGTTCTTTGCCTTTTATTTCTAATATCACCAAGAATGTTTATGATGCTGCTGATTAATCTCTTGGACAACACAAACTGCAAAATCACCTGAAGTTGTGCTGCAGCCAGCCTAAGAAAGTAGCTGAGACCCAGATCAACCCTATAAGAAAAGCAGGAGTTTGAAACTTTTACTGATTCTCAAGGTTATGGTGGATTTTGAGTTTTTGTAGAGTTATAAGGGAACTAAAAAACAAGCATGGTACCTAGTGACACTTCCACATTCACCTGAGCTCTGGTCTTAATTCTCTTGACCTCATGGGGTTTAAGTATCTAATTCATGGGGCTGGAGCTTTGCAGAACCCACCTGCTTCTCTGGTGGGTGAATACCTTTGGATATGTAACCCCACACAGCTGAGTTTCTGACCTGTTGGCTTTTGCTGGTTCTCTTTCATAGCCTCCAGTGGAAGTGAAGTCATGTGCTGGGCTTCACTGTCCTCTTCTGAATTTGGCCCCAGCTCATTCCAAAATGGTTATTTTAGGTTTGTTTTTAATGCTTTAAAAACATATTTAAATTACATATATCTGCCCTCTGCAATAGCAGTGGTGAGTATCACTGTTCTTAGCAAAAAAAGGAAAAGTGGAAGCGAGGACTTTGAAGTTGCTTGAGCTCTTGGATGAGGCAATGTGAACAGGTCAGGCAAGAGAAAGAGGAGCTAAAGCACATTTCTACTGTTATTTGAAGGTAATTTTCAGTTCAATTTGGTCTGGCTGGTGGAAAGACATTCACTCATGAACTTGCTTGATTTTAGAGATTTCAGAGCACTTTTAATTTGAGTGAAAAAGCATTTCATATCTTGTTGTAGTCATTCTGTTACATGAACCTTCCCCTACTCACTTCTGGCTTTGTGCCCCAGGATCTTTCTAATCAGGAAAGAATGGTGGATGCAGAATGGGTCAGTTTGGGATCCTTGATAGGCTTAAGTGTGTATGAAGCTGAATCTAAATAGCCAATTACTTGCTGTGGCTTATTTAATTTCACTCAGTTCTTTTTTTTCCTGATGGTTTATGAAGAATTCATACCACGTTTTTCCTAATTGACTTAAGTTAGCTCTTCCTTTTCCAAAAGGAAATACGCCAAACTAAAAGGTTGCAAATGAAGACTGTGGTCACAATTCCATTTTTTTTTTTTCATCTTGACTACAATATTTAGTAGTGGAAAAAACTGCTGATAAAATTATATGGTGAAGTGCTATGAGACATTTAAGAAAGACAAAAGCCAAATGGAACTGTCAGGAGACAAATCTGGCCACTACAGCAGTTATATCTCATGCAAGAGTTTCCATTCTTGAATAGCAGATAAGGAATAATCTCTTCTTAATGTAATAATGTGGGCATTTGTATTTTTTTGAGATTTAAGACTTGTTCTGAAGAAACAAATGCTTTATTTCAATTTGGCTGGATATTTTGAAGCTTTTAATTAAGAAAGAAATAGAGCCTTTTAATCTAAAGAAATAAATGTTGAGTTTCTACTTGGATGTAGAGAGAGAAATTTACTGTTGCTTTTTACTTTGTTTGTTTAGTTTAAGTTTTTTTTTTTTTTTTAAAGTGCTTGTGCATCGGAAACTGTAATTGGCTCTGGAGAAGGCCTTTTACTTGTGTTTCCCAGTCATGGATGTCTGCACTTATCTCATTCTTGGCATCCTCCCATTTCAAAGTAAGACGTGGCAGTAAAGTATTCTGAGGCAGTGCCAAAGAGCAGATTGTTGTAGGGGGAAAAAATTGTTCCTGATACGTTATACTGAACTCTTAAGCTTTTAAGGAATTGAACTTATCCATTTTCCTTATAACATTACAGGAGAGGTGAGGTGCCACCCAAATAACAAGTTGCTCAGGGGTGCTTTTGTGCACAGCTCATCTGTTTGGGTGAGGAATAACTTTGTTCTGTGTCCCTTTACCTGCTCCGCTCGCGGAGCGCGGCTGGGCTGGGCTGGACGTGGTCGCTGTGGGAAGCAGGGATCTGGCATCACCCACGTGTGGTCTGCAGCTGCTGGGGTCAGGAAGGTGCTCATGATGTAAGAAACCCTGTGCAAGTCAGAATTACTTTTTTTTTTTTTTTTTAATCGGATATTTTTGGGGTTTTTGCAAGTGATTTTTATGAGGTGGAAGTAAAAATGAATGAGGGTTAATGAAGGAGGAAAAACTGCTGATTTTAAACACGTGGTAAGTGTAGATCAGCCTTTCTTATAGCAGGGTTTTGCAGAAAATAAATCCGGTGCTAGTTTCCTGTGGGATAGGCTAAGGCATTAATTAATGATTTTGGATATAACTCTGTTAAAATGTAGTTCCTGTACCTGAGAATATGGAGTGTGGTTACAGAAAGAGAAGAACTTCTCACATTAAACCTCCTATGTGTTGATTCATAAATCCATGTCTATTAATCTGTGGGAATCTCCTTTGGGAAATGGAAGGGATCATGCCATATTTTGGTGACGTGTTAAATCTGGATTGGAACAGAAGTGCTGGAAAGTCTGTAGCTGGGAAGAGGAGATTGCTTTGCTTCAGTGTCACCAGCGGGGCTCAATGAGATGGCGCAAGAGGGCAAAGTGGGACTGTCTACAAAGAATTAAAACAGGAGACGAAGGAGAGCAGTATTTTTAATTATGTTTCATCTGAGGCACATGTTCATTGTCTCAAGAGAGATTTTGAGATTTTTGTCTATATTTGAACTGGAACAAGAGGACAGTTTTTCTCCAGTTTTTCATCTGACTTGCTTCCAAAGCAGATTTGGATGGGTGCCCCATCCGAATTGTTAAGGACTTGGAAGAAGTATTTTAGTCTTGGCCTATTTCTGGTTAAAATACATTCTTCTGCAATGGAGCAAAAGTATTTTTTAAATAAATGAAACAGACAGGAGGTGGATATAATCTCAAGAGATGAGGTTAAGATTTCAAATATCTTTTAAACTGATCTATTTTTGATAGGCAGACTACTAAGACTTGACTGTTGGGCAGATTTATTTAAACTCTCAGTAGTGTGTGGTATTGGGAAAACTGCAAAACAGCACCATCAATGCAGGGAAATGTGAGTTTGGGCACAGCATTTCCCTTATTTACTTGAAAAATCTCACAGCGCACCCACTACACAAAACAGTTCTCCTGCTGATTATGTGTTTCCTGTTCTGTTAATTAGGATGTCACTGCTCTTCCGTATCTCATTTCTTACAGTAATTTCTTAATGAGTCAGTTGGAGTTTTGTGGGCATGGGAAATCTGGTGAACTGGCTAACATTTTCCTCTGATATCTGTTTTGATATCAATTATGCTTCAGCTTCCAATTAAGCAGGTCAGGGTGCATTAGCAAGTCTCCAGTTCATGGCAAAATAGATGGCATAAGACTAAATTCAAGATTATCCAAAGTAATTGGGACAGAAAATTATTTAGTTTGCCTTGCTGGAATTAGTCTGACTTATTGTTGAAATGCTGCCTGCCTCAGTTCAGCTCTTTCTGTAGTTCCAGGCAGAAGAAAGCCATTTGCAGCAGACTGTAATCTTTAATAAGGTTGTATTATGCAACTAAGTAAGCCAGGGTGAGGAAAGACTGGAGCTGAACTCCCTGAAAAAATTTGCACTGAAAATGCAAAAGAGATGAACTTGCAATTAAAAAGCAAAAATTACACATGATCTGTTGGACAATAGACTCTGATATTAAATAATGGAATGAATGAATGAGGATATAATTTAGGAGAAGAAAAATAGATGAGTCCTATATCACTGAGTTATTCATGTCCATGTTTTGTACCTTCTTTTCTAAATATTTCTAATAGCATCATAGGCAACGCTCCTCCTTGTCATATTGACTTGCAGGACAAGTGCAAATGATATCTACTAAGCTTTATTAGAATATATTAATTTGGCCAGGCTGTGTAGGATGTGCTTGGAATATAGTAATTTACACACTAAGGAAAATCACAATTTTTCCAAATTTAAGTGGTAAAATTTGGCAGCATTTCTTAATGCAAAATGTATGTTGAGCTGTATCTAGAATGAAAACATGACTTTTAATTTGAAAATATTGCTTTACGCTTATCAGAGATTCTTCATACCTCTGGTCATGATCAGAAGTGATCAGGGAAAAAAGTCTGAAAAGCAGTATATACCTTATACTGTAAAGTTCCAGAGTCTCCACTGTTATTTATTTATTTATTTATTTATTGTGATGACTAGAATTCTGCAGGCTCAATCAAGTGCATTAGTGTAACCCTTAAAAATAGTATATATCTTCTTCCAAAATGAGAGAGCCCTTCCCCCTCCTACTATATGAGAAATGAAATTTAAATCTCTGTATATGAAGGATTGCTCCATGCAGAGTTCCTGTTCTTCTCTCACGATAGTGAAGCTCTTCAGATCTCAATCACTGATGTTGAGTGAGGCATTCCACAGTTGTCTCCAGGCTATGGACTGGATCCAAGAACAAGACTGAATTTTTAAACTGCTTATAAAGAAGTTTCATATATATTGATACCTTTTTTTTCTGGTGCCTTTTTGAAACCTGCCTTTAAAACCTTATTATGCCCTAGGAAATCACTGGATGCTGTTATACCAGATGTGCATGCACCAGTTTCTCCTCTTTAGGATTCTGCCTTCCTGCACATCTGACAAAAAAATCTCTGGACCACAGCTGTCATTTAGCACTTTGAAATCGAACCATCTTTCATTACAGTTGGTATTTCTGACCTTCAAGACTGAAATACTGAACGTGCCCTCTTGTTGGCATTGGGTTTTATACTGTGCTCCAGGCAGTAATTTGCTGAACCACTCCTGTGCCTTCCAAAAGCCATTTTGTAATTAAAAAAGTCTTCAACAGAGATAGCTGCAAGAAAAGTAGTATATACAGCAGACTCCTAAGGCTTCTGGCTTTTTTTTTTGTATCAGGGAAAGGTTTTGGAAAAACTTTGATGCCTAAAGGCTTAAACAATAGCAATAAAAAGTGAGATAAAATTTGATGAAAAACTGATAGAACTTACGAGAACCAAGGCATTATCCTCCATAAAGGGAACAGGTCCTATAGATAGCACAAGCTGATGCTGTGTGTAAAGTCCTGGTTACATTACACACGTGTCACAGCACTGATTAATTTTCTTAAATGATGATGGCATAGACTCTTCCCTATGCTCCTAGTAAGCAGATAGACTCATGCATGGCATTCTGATAACTGGCTTTCCTTGGTGTATCCTTTCTGTGTGAGACAGGGTGCTGTTATTTTACTCAGGGATAAAGTACCTAAGGTGTTCTTAACCCCTCCTTTAATTGTCTTTGATTAGAAATGCTGCTTCAGCAGCAGGGCTGTTGTTTCCTTGGGTTGATGGTACAGGCAGCTGCAGTCAGTAATATGGCTAACCCAGCTCTGCAATTTAAATGGAATGAAAGGAAGTTGAGTGTTTAAAATTAGGTCATTTTTAAGTGTTAAGTGAGGGACTTGAAGAGCCAAACTTACACACAGATCTCAGTGTTCCAGTTTTAGTTTAACTAGTGGTGATGGTGTTTGTTTTGTTTTGTTTTCCTCACAAGATGCAAGAGTATTTTAACCCAAAGCTACTTTCGTGAAGAGAGAAAAAAGGGGTGCTCAGGACACCAGAATGCAGGCAGAAAAGAGAACAGGGATGTGTACAAGAGTAAAAGTTGTTATTTTCTTTAAGGATGAGCCATTCTGAACTTAAGAAGCTTCTTTTCATTTCTTAAGGCAAACCTTTGCTCAGATGGCAACATTAAATTTCTTGTGCTAATCTAAATCTTCTATGTAGTTTCTTTTCCCTGGACTTTTTATGGCCCCCTAACTAAGAGGAGAAATTAAAAAGCATCTACTTGTTTACTTCTGGTCCTGTCAGCTGAAATAAATGTCCCAATTTATCCCAAACCCTGCTTACACTAAGGAAGTGCAGTTAGCTGATGGTAAATGAACCGGGGTCATTGTTCATTAGTCTCTGTAGCTGGACAGAGTGTTCTGCGTTCTGCTCTACCTTTTTTCCCCCTCATACTTTTATATTTAAATGCTCTTACTTGTTTAGGATGGGTGTTTTTACTCTCTCCCTTTAGGCTCCTTATGAAAATGAGATGATGCATCTTAGCTTATTCAGTTAAACAAAACTGTCTGAATAAAATACAGATCCATGTCTTATGACAATAGCTGACTGCCATGGTGGGAAGCACAGGTCCTTCGGGACCCACATGCTCCTTTACCTTCTCCTTTGATCTTGATGAAACAGATGAAAACTTCATTTTATTTTAAATTACCCATCCCTTGCTCTGCCGTAGTTGGAAAGGAGATTTCAGAAAGGCTTTAAGTGATATTAAAAAGACCACCATGAGGCACTGCCAAATCCCTGTGTCCCTCCCCTTGCCAGGGGCCACGTAGAACATCTGTGCCTGTTGCAGAAGGAGCTGGAGAGTCCCAGCTCGGAGACCTGCCAGAGGCTCTAGCAGCAGAGAATTGCTGGAGATTGGTGCTGGAATTTCTTCTCTTCTCTCTTCTTGGCATATTTTGCTGTTTGGCTCCCAGAGGCAAGGTCTACCTCTTCTGTGATGATGATGCTTCCCATTATGTTAAGACTAATTTATGGCCAGGGCAGAGAGTTGTGTGGCAGGCTTAGGCAGTGAGTTTGCTGTCCCAGCTAATGCATTTGTGCCTAGAGCTGTTTTGCTATATTCCCTTGCTTCCATTGTGATTACGAATGCCCCATCTCTTTTTTCACTGCTCCAAGCCTACAATTTAAGAGAAATTCTGCCTGAAACTTAAGCGAAGATGATGAAAGAGGGAGGGATTCTTTTCTCTCCACTTATCCATTTCTTTCTTGGCTTTATGTGAGGCTTTTCTTCTTTCTTTCTTTCTTGTTGTACTGAGATTTGCAGGCAGTTTCTCATCCCGGTCCTTCTCCTTTGATCTTCTTCCAATATAAAAAAAGAACTCCCCTTCTTCTCAAAGATATGCTTTTTAAATGCTTATTTGTAACCCAGTTGTAAGAACTTAATCTATTAGTAAGGTTCACAAACTGAGATTTCACAAACTATATTATTTATCTATTTTATTACACCTGCCAAGATTTTAATCTCGAGATATTTTCCTTTGCTCCTGAATTTTGAAATAACTGCTGTCATGGACAAATAGCAATCCCAATGCTGACAACCACTCTGTCCAGATTACTTGTCCTGCACAGAATGTACTCTTGTGTTTGGTGTCATCCTCCAGTGTGACATTGCTCTGTGTGATGGAAGTTTCTGTGTGAACTGCAACAGCTTCTGGAACTTTGGATCAACCAAAGCTGAGGATAAGCCTGGCTTATATAGGAGAGCATCTGAAGGATAATATTTACCACTTTCTTTAATTTGTAACTTCTCTGTGTAGCTCAGCTTACTGTGATGAAACTTCAGTGGAAGCTACTCATGTTGGGAAAGGCTTGTGAACAAGTTGGAAGTGGTGTCTGGACCAAGGGTAGGCTGCAGCTTTGGATAAAACTATCTTGGATTTGGGGCTTAATTTGTTTTTAGAACTTAATTACAGTTTCTTTTGTATGCCTATACTTTTCCACTGCAATAGAATACATCTTTTATTGGTCTGCTTTGAAGAAGGTAAATCTGGATAAAGTTAAATAGTAAGAATGTTGGTCAGGTTATATTCCTAGTATTTCCAAAAATTGTTTCCTTCCCCTTTATGCCCCATAGGGAATTGATGCAAAGTGCTCTATGAAAAAAGCCTCAATTATTTAAGGACCTCAAAGAACTTCATGTAAATTAAGGATTTTTAAGAGAATGGAGTGGAAGAAACCTCCTGAGCTGCCGTGTGCCTTCTGCCGCTGGTGCGGGTGCCACACACGTGCAAGGTTGTCCCTTTCTCATCTCCATTTCATAAACCAGCAATCTGTGGCAATTATACAGATGGGTCAATGGCAGGGTAGCACAAAGCCGGGGTTTTGTCTTGCAGTTACAGTACACTGCCCTCTAAACAGAATATTCACCACGAGTAAAAGTCTCCATAGCAGTTCTGCCAGTTTCCACAATCATTCTCTGTTACGACCGTGAAGATTAAAAATAGTGTGAGACCATGCCAATAAATTTTTTACTGTAGATTTCTGAAGCAAATTGAATAATTCAACAGAAATTCATTTTGGGATACATATATTAAACAATTTTATTTTGGAAATGGTCTTCAGTGTTTTACAATGGAGCTACTGGAAGGTAAAAGATACTGGAAGGTACTGTGCACTGATGGCAACAGGCACTAACTCTGTTGTGATCAGTGAAATTGTTACATGAACACAAGTAACAATGGTAAAATGGGCCCTTAGGCAATCTAAGGGTCCATTTTACAATCTGGTGTCTGTTTAGGAAGCTGGTTGAACTAGAGGATAGAGTTCTGTCTCTCAGACATGTAGCCACAAGTTATTATGAGCTTCCTGCTAATTCAGAAACTGCAGAAACCGAATCGCGCTGCTCTCCGTGCTGTGTTGATTTTGCAGCCACTGTGCGTTGAAGGAGTCTAAGAGAAAGAGAAGTTTCCCTACATGTAGGAAAATAGCAAAGAATAAATATCCAAAGGCAAAGGAATCATTGACAAACATCATGGAAAGCTGCAGATAATGAAAGTGAACATGCAGTTGTAGTTACTGGCTGGTAACCTTTCTATCCAAGAATAGGCAGTTAGGAGGCTGCCTCATAGGCTGGGAATAATTAGTAAGTTTAAGTGCAAAAGAAGGAGGAGATGAGAATATTTTGTTCATTATTAGAGCTTCTGGAAAACAGCTGAAAATAGTGATAAATTTTTGCAAAGCATTTAGTAAGTAATTTTTCTGATCAACTTCTTTTTTGCAGCTAGTGTACCAGCACATGGTCTGTTAACAGCAATCCAGACTATTGTTAGAGTTCCTGAAGGGTTCTCACCCTAATTTGTGGCTTCAAGTAGATTGCTAACCTCTCAGTGCAACACTTGAGTAGCATGGATCAGGCCACAGGAATTTCCTTAGTCTCCAAAGGTATGAATGTTGACATTGGATCTGATTTTAGGAAGTGTGAAGCACTCCAAAATCTCAAAGATGTTAATAGAAAAAATATGGAACAAAATTCTCTTTCTGCCAGAGGTGTGAGGGGCTGATTGGCAATGGGACTGGGAAGCAGAGGGCTGGATTTTCAGTTCAGATCTTAAAATACCTTTGAATAAGATGGAAGTGGTACCGAGGAATGTAAATGTTTGGTGTAATCAGCAGGTAAAAAGATATGAGGAGAATTGAAAACTGCAGGTGTCTGCCCTTTTCTTTGTGGAAGGGGTATGTAGTTAATTTTACAGAGTGGTTTTATTCATCAGTATTGGAGATGATGTGGGGAAAAGGAGTCAAAATTGCTGGCCCTTAAAAACATGGGAAAAAAATGTCTTCTCAATATAAAGATGTTTATTGATACAAAAGTGTTTGTGAAGTGCATGTCAGAATCATGATGTGTAGTGTAATTGCTAATGCATAAATACTATAGTGAGCTAGTGGCATTATAAATTCTAGGGCACTTAACAATGAATTATCCCAGTGACCTAAATAATTTTCTGTCAGAATGTTTTTTCCCTTTTACATTTTGAAATTGTCTGTAGTAAATCTTCCATGTGTTTCACTGAGATTTATTCTTAAATCCTCACACTATTTACCCCTTAAGGTTGAAAGCTTGAATTTAAGATAAGCAGCCACAGAAAAATGCGTGTTTCCCTTCCAGACAGGCAAACTACTTCTAACACTTACCTGACTTTAAAGGGGAGAATGTGGGAGACATGAGGCTTTCCCGTTTAGGCTCTATTAAACATATACACTTAGTGCTATAAACAGGATGTTTAATTTTGTTCTCACTGATTGCAATTGTTGTGACTTGGCAGGTGTATTTGATGGAGTCCTTGGAGCTGCAGCCTTGTCAGCAAGTGTGTGTGAAAAATAACTGGTTGGATTTGCAATACAAATGGGGATTTTGAAATGAACTCATTGTGGTATGCTGGAATTACTGGCTCATAATTAAATATTCTATTAAAATACGCACATTACATGGGGTAGCAGGGGTCACAGACAGGGACAAATTTCATGTGCATGAAATATTCCATTACTCAAGCAAAGAATTAAGGAATAAGAAATATTCTTAAACAGTTATTATTTGGTTGCAAAACAAAGGGGAATATTAAAATTTATCTGCTTTCCTGAGAAGCGTGAAATTCACTAATCCCTTTGAAGAACTCAAAAACCTGCCATATCACTGCCTTGTGAACACAGTTTATAGATATCATTACTGCTAGCAGTTATTCTGCAAAGAACTTGGGCAGAACCTACTCTAGGAGAGGTCCTGCATGTCAAAGTACAAATACTTATGTGGCTTTATGATTTCTTCTGTAACCTTTAATCCAGACAGCTCATGGGCTGAACACCAAGGCTTCTGCTCTCATTTTCTGGGTTTAAATCCTCTTGGGGATGTGTTGCAGTAAAGCCAATTTAAAGCATTCTGGTTAAATCCTGCTGTTCCACCCCCAAATGCAGAATAATGGAAAAAAAAATTTTAAAAGTATTTTTTTAGTTATTCACATTCTCTTTTTGTCTCTTGATGCTGAGCATCCCTTTTTTGCTGTACTAAGTTGTTGACAAGTTGTGATTGCTTTTTTTGTTTATTTATTTTTAAAAGCCCACTGTATGAATGTGAACATATAAGTGTAAAGACAGGAACTGCAACTTGATTCTGTGGGGCTTTGGATAAAACCAGGAGAGTGAATTTACAGTTGCTTACAACTAAAAAGGCAACTGATTTCAAAGACTTCAATAATTGATTTTAGGTCTGGGAGTCTATTAGATTCCTTCTGTACCATATCCTGGTCCCGCTGGGAACTGGAAGAGCAAGCACTCTGGTTGATTTTCAGTTCCTCAAAGGGCTGCTGTAATTTGAATAATCAGTAAGGGCTGCAGAAGTCCTTCAGTGGGGTCGGCAGTGTCTGCTCCCACCACGGCTCTGTGCTCCACCCTGCAGGCAGAGCCCTTCAGTGGGAGCTTCTCCCTGACACAGTGATCCGTCAAATGTCCCAGAGCTCTGCTTTTCTCAAGAGCCCATCAATGGACAGTGGCACTTCTCAACCGGACAGCAAATATTTAGGAAGTGTCAGGATTTTCTCCAGACTTCTCATTTGTTTGCTGTGGATGGACAAGGTACTAAATATCCCACCGTAATATGTGGTTTAAATATTTAATGAGGTAGAGAAAACCATTTGCTTTTGAGTAAGTGTTTTGGTTCCCATTATGAGCTTGAGACGAGAATCCAGTCTGACAGGGTTTTGGTTGCTTTCAGGATCTGGAGTTTGGGGAATTTATGATTCTGATCTGTCCCGTTTTAAGCCTAAGATTTCCTTGTAAAATTTTGAGAAATAGTGGTGTGTTAACCAGCAAAACCTGACATAAGAGTAGGAGGGTGGAATGGCTTCCTGCTTGGATATATCTCATAAAAGCCCACTAAGTTAGGCTCCGTGTCTAGGATTGTGTGGTTTTGTGAATGCACTGGAAGTGTCTTTTTCTCTTTGCAGTCCATCATCCATTGGGATCCTTCAATACATTTTGAAGAGGGTCACAATAGCACTAAACCCACCAAGCCTATAAGTAGGAAGATAATTTCTGCCTCATCTGATGCCCTGTTTCCCTGGAAATTTTTAAATGTATGCATTGGAAAATATATTGGTAATAATGGTAAAACAAAAATTAATAACCACCTCAGCTTTCACCAAATACCAAAATAAGTATTCAGTGCTTTCCACAGTCTTTCCTCATTGGAATTGATTTTCTGCTGGAGCGTGCTTGCTGTGCAGCACTGGAATGAATTCCTGTAGTTTTACAAATTGGCTAGATTAGAAGGTCCAGCTTTACATGTCAGGAGTGGTTGTCAAATTCTCCAGATAAATGGGGTACTGCTTGTCTCAGGATTTTAGCTGGTTCTTAAGGCATGGTGTATGGGGTTTTTGAGGCTTTTGTCTGTCTTTCTTTTACTTTCAGACTTTCCTGGAAATGACTAGAAACTGTCAGGGATCACAAGTGGTAGCTGGACACTCAGAGGCCTGGAATGCTTTGGCTGCAGCTTGTGCAGCTACTAAGAGCTTTCAGGTGATGAGATGTTGGGCGTTAAACCAAAACAGGAACTCATAGGAGTGTCAGAGCTGACTTTTCTGGAAGATGGATGGGAGAGCTCTTCCTCTCGTACCATCAGAAGGGCACACTACAAGGTCTTCATGAAACAGCATTCCTGCCCTTATCCTCTCCTACTCAGTAACCCCATGATTATGACATTCTCCTTCAGAAGGACCAGACAAACTTAAATGTGGTAAAATTGTAAAGTAGACTTCCCATTCCAAATACCAATTTCCCCCTCCCATCTTATGGAAACACTTCCATGTGAACTCTGGGCTCTGGGAATGGATGGAGAGAGATGGTTATAGCTTGTGTTCCCTCATGGATTTCTGGTGTCTGAACTGTCTGGTCATTGAGAGGGGGAAAAAGTACCTTTGTTTTTAGAGGAACATGTAGAATGTAAAAGCCTGGTGTGAGAAAAGGAGCTGGGCAGAGTTGTCTTCTGTCAATTCAGTGTAGCTACAAAAGGGAGACAACTAAAATTAGCAATGTGGGAGCAACTTAATGTGGTCTGTATTAAAAAATAGAAAGGGGAAAAGAGAAAATAAATAATTTGTTGTCTCACAGCTGGAATATTTCCTCAGAGAGCTACTTGGAAACTTCTGAAGGGATTTTCCAGTAGTGTTTGGGAATGTGTTCAGACGTGATTGGAAAACAGAGGCTTGAATGTAGGGCTGAGGGAAGCATGTCAGTGCTCTTGGAAGTACCGACAGGCTCCGAGTTGACCAATGCCACAAACAAATTAAAAGGGATGGGTAGGATCAGGTCCCAGAGCTGAGCACGAAATGTAGCTAATGAGCCTCCACTGATTGTGCCTAGGACAATTGCAGAACAGTTTTATAATGTTCAATATTTGACTCTCTCTATCTTCAAACTCCCCATTTTTCTCATTTGCTGTAAATAAGTTTTGTACATGCCAAGATTGTCAGATTAATGTCTGCTTGTTTCAGCCAAACATGTATTTAGCTGACTTCTAAGCCATTTTGTTCAAATGAGGGCACATTCATGGAGTGAATCATAGAATGGTTTGGGCTGAAAGGGACCTTAGAAATCATCTAGTTCCAACCCCCTGCCATGGCAAGGACGATTGCCATTTATATTTATACTTTCAAACATTGCCATTTATATTCTAAAACTGAGAAGATGGTTGTGAAATCTGACTCCAATTTAACTCAGTCCATTATTAAGTTTTCAGGACAGAGAATATTCTTCATACTATGTGTAAAATGATCTGTATGTTTTCAGTGTTTTATAAAAGCTGCTAATAATAATTCAGAGAAGCTTTTGAAAAGAATCAAGTGTAAACAAACTGTAAGTGAATACCAATTTCCTGGAGCAGCTTTTACCATTTTTAGGTTCCCATCTTATGTAAAGACTTAAAATATGCAATGACTTCATATAAACAGACATAAATACATGGAAGTTGGATACAAACTGCAACATGAATTTGGAGTATGTGAGTATTAGTTTGTAACTTAGTGTGTTGTGCAGAATGAAAAAGATGTTTCAGTTGTACTCTGAACTGCG
Source organism: Taeniopygia guttata (assembly GCF_048771995.1). Classification (NCBI taxonomy): domain Eukaryota; kingdom Metazoa; phylum Chordata; class Aves; order Passeriformes; family Estrildidae; genus Taeniopygia; species Taeniopygia guttata. Next base: position 3,942,314 of record NC_133038.1, on the reverse strand, counting down.
GAAAGCAGCAGAGTGAAGCTCTGAGCTGCTAAATCTAACCTGAAGTCCTTCTGAACTCAATTTAGGTCTGTGGCCCTTGAGTCAAAGGTGTGATTGCAGCTTGTGTGGACCACATGCAGTTGCTGAGACAGCAAGAGCTTGAAAGAAAGGCTACAACCCCTCTAAAACAACCTGTAACTGCAGCCTCCCCCATCTCACAAAGACTGATGAGCCTGAGCTGAACTTCATGGTGAAATGAGTACCTGAGGAACCTGTTTTGAACTTGCATGAGCTGCAGGCATGGCGTTAGGAAACAGACAGATAATCCGTGGAGTGTAGAGGGAGGTTCATGCACTAAATCCAATTGCTCAGAAAATGAGATTTGGTGAAAAATCCCCAGATTTGTTGTTTAATTTCTCATCATATTTGGGTTTATATCTGCCACCTCCCCTGAGCTTTTAAGATTGTGTTAAAGTTCAAACATTTCTTTGAAACCACAACAGTTTGAGCTGTTTTGTTTTAAATGCAGGGAGAGAATCGCAGGGAGTTATGCTCCTGCCAGAGCAGGCTTTAAAAGAAACCCCTGCTGGTATCATAACAACAGTGATAAAATTGTGAAATGAGTTCTTTCCTCTAAGCGTGAATTGCTTGAACTTTATAGTGGTAGAAAACAGACTTCACTGGGATAGCAGAAGCTGTGGTTGTGTAAGGATAAACCACTAATTTTGCTGTCTGTCTCTGTTCATCAACAATAATGTTCTGTCACCTTGAATTATAATTTGCAAATCTTATATTCTGCTTGGAGCTTAACCTTGAATTGAGACTAAACCTTTAGATGAGACCTCTGTGATAAGTTTTGCAGGAGGAATGATGTCTAATACCAAAATAATATAAAACCAAGCTATGGAATATGGTACTATTACAGAACTGAGACTGCAGAGAGGAACAGCGAGTGAATTGCAGTGGTAATATGTAGCATTTCCACAAAACTCTTCCTCATCTGAGTCTCTGAAAGACCAGACTGTTTGTATGACAGTGTGGGAAGCAAATGAAGCTGTTCTTGGGCCCTGAGTGTGGAACAGGGACTGCCATGGACCTGTCTCCAAGGGCAGTTCAAAGAGTGTTGCAAAGGACAGGGGAGGGGAGATGGAAAGTGATACTGAGATATCAAGATCTATAAAATCATGAGTTGAGTAGGAGAAGGTCCTGTGTCTCTTCCTATGTAACAACTAAGAGACATGAAGTTGAACTGAGAGAAAGCAGTTTCAGGCAAGCATGAGGAAGCCAGCTCAACACAATAAAGCCATGGAACTATTTGCTCAGTGATACCATGGATGGTAAAGTGCTGCAAGAGTTCAAAAAATCACCAGAGATTCACAGAAGGAAAATTGATTAAGGGCTAGAAGTATCCACTCACCAGCACTGCTGCAGGAAATCCCAGACTAGTACTTAGCTGGAAGTAGGAGATCTATTCTGGAGAACATCAGTGGCTTGCAAGTTTGTGGAATGCATAATGTTTAATACCACTTAGTCTTACATAGTTCCTTAGGAAAGAGTTACAGGACACCTTTGGAAACAGGATATTGAACTTTTATTTGGGAGTCTCAAAGTACGGAGGATGTTTGTTCTTATTGTAACTGGGAACCCTTGGGGCTTCATAGGCAATCAGTAGGCTCACAAACACTGCTGTCATATCTTTATCATCCTCTATTTAGACAGAAAAACTTTGTGTCTGTCTTGGCCCAGTGAGGACAGACATTTGCTGTTATGCATCATATATTATGAAAAAAACCCTCACATTTCTCCACAATTCCATCAGCACATCTCATTATTGCAGTTAGGAGTGGCTTGGAGCTTTGCTGTTAATGCAGTTCTCATAACTTCCCTATATTATGTTGTCCAAATATCCCATCAGTCTCCATGTATTAAATTCTCAGTTTCTTATTATGATACTTCTCTCATCTTCTGTTAGTTGGCATCAAAGCTTTTCAGACACTGGAGAAAATGTTTTCTTTTTCTAACTCACCATTTGCCATAGCAGTATGGGGTTTGTGTTCGTTGTGATATTTTTAAGATATTTTCTTGGCTTAATGACTGATTTGCAAGAAGTTGAGAAGATTCAAAAACCCAAGATGGGAAATTAAATTTGATTTGATTTCTTGGCAATGTGAAAATTCATTTCCCCAGTCTTTCTACTTAACAGGGCAAAATTTCAGCCTGTTCCCAAGCTATCAACATTCTTGGGTCTTTCAGTAGCTGCAAATCCATTTCTCACGATCCATGTTATTGGGACAGGGCAAGAAGTGACCATGTAGGCTGCTCCATCCTGTGCTTTTATTGCTGCTCTGACTAATGGGTGTTCAGAGACCCCATGCTAATGGGATGTTTTGCTTATTCATAAAATTTCATCAATGCCAATTTCTGAAGGAATGTCTTGTTCTACGTGCAGTGTTGAACCCAGAGGCAGGAATTTGGCAGGCCTCATAATAAGTCTGAGTATTGAGAATTGTTATGTCTTCCTCACCAATATGTCTAAATAATGGTTCATAATTAACTCTGGCAATCTCTCTTGTCCAAGCAAAATTCATCATTTTGTAATTCTCTGGGGCTTTTGCCAGCTTTCCCACGAGGAGTGTTTGGACTGTGTGTGAAGAGGTTGCAAGGCCAGCTGAAACAGGCAGCAGATGATTCTTCCAATTAGTGTGGAGCGAGTGTGATGCCCGCCCTTGCTGGGAGTGTGCCTTTCCCACCCTGGCAGTGGGGCAGTCATCAGTCCCTCTTTGTAGTAGATAGCACTTGGCCTCAGTGGAAAACAAAGCCATCAGGCTCTTCAGAGCTTACTGGTTTATTATGTCACACATGAGGGTTGAAAATGCAGTTTTCCCTTGAGGAAAACAGATGCAATTCCCAACACGGTAAGAATTTGCTTTCCATCTTTCTTACCATCCTGTGGTCACCCTGTAGACTATTTGACATCTGTAGAGGGCTTTTATTCTAACCCGTATGTTGGGAATGAAGTGGGTAAGATCACTTACCATTCTTCAGAAGAAATACAGGCATTGTACTTCAGGACATTGGCCTCAGACAGAGAAGATAGTGCGTGTTTCCTTGGAGGGCTCACAATAGCCGTGCATGTCCATCTGGTCTGCATTTTTATTGGGCTTGCTCCTGCAAAACAAACTTACCACATGTCTTTAAAAGGATGGATCTTAGAGTTTTTATCTCCATTCCCAGAAATCACCATTACAGGAAAATGCAGGACTCAAGCGCTGACTCGGGATGGAAAATCCCATGTGTGCTTGGGCCACGTGCAAAAGATTTGTGAGTCACATGGAATTTACACGTCACTTGCTGAACTCAAAGCTTGGAAAGGACTAATCTTCTATTAATTTATGTAAACAGGAAGCTGTGTTTGGCCATTTGGATGTTCTTAAGCTGCACACTTTAGCCTTTAAACTGTTAGATTTCCCTAGAGAATAGCAATGTCCTGTCAGCATGCCAGTCCTGCTTTGTATTTCATACCTGTACATTGACTCTGCCTGCATGCCTAATTCCCCTGCCTAGGTTTGCATTATTTTATCTTTCAATTGGAAAACTACGTACATCTGTAAAAACAGAGTGTAATATATGGCAGTGGTCTTCTACTGTATTCATTTGAATTAATGTCCCTTAAAGTGCAAAGGCTGCAGAATTCATGCATTGCAGGATGGCAGAACTCTGTGCATTTAAAGACAGCAAATCCTGTTTTTATAAAGGCTGATTTATAACTTGTTCCAGGTACATTTAATTTTGGTGGTGCAATGAGAGGAAAAGTGGTGGCAAAAACTTAGATTATCAGTCTGAATTCACAGACTGTACAATCTTGTTTTTGTTGCCTTTCTACCAATGGGAATTCTATGTGTTCACATTTTTGATCCTTCTTTTCTGCCTTGAGGAAACACAGCTGTGGAGCAGGAGCTGTGATTGTATTGCACTTCTGAGGAGGGCAGGGGGAACTGGGCTGCACTGGATGTAAATGTGATTGTGTTGTTTCTGCCTGTCAGGATTTAGTGTTTTATCATATCAGTTACCATCTGCTTTCCCATTAATCATGTTTTTCTGCCTTGAAAATGACCAAAGCCAAAGGTCCCAGCCACAAGTACATGAAGATTAATATTAGGTGTAAAGTCATCCCACTCTGAAGTTGTGAGTGGTTGCTTTTTTTCCCCCTAAGATATGATGACTTATTTATTTGGTGCAATAGCCTTAAGATTTCTTTATCAACCCTTGAGGACGGTTTATTTGAAGAGCACAAAAATTTGGTCAAAACTCCCTAAAATTGTGAAGTTACTGGGACTTAGCTAGAGCATCTCAAACCTTTGCCAGAATGGTCTTGTCTGGCAGTGAAGTGAGTGTAGTTACTGAATGTTCGTCTGGGTAGGATTAAGTTATGACAAACAAATTCCTTTTTCAGATGAGCATAATCCTCAGCACTTAGTGAGCTTTAATTTATGTGCATCAACTTTGTGGAACTAGCTGATTCATTTACTTCTGCTTTTTCTGCTCATTTTTCTGGCTTTGGAGCATGATGCCTCTTTATCTAGTAGGAAGCCTGCAAAGCTAGGATTTCTTTCCAAACTGCTTCAAGCACCTTAAACATGTCTCAAATGCAGATCTCATCATCCACATTTTCCCCTTTCATAGATTTTGACGTCTGCTTTTCTGGTTGGTGCCTGCAATCCTATTTTTAAATCAGTTGCAGCAACATCTACATAGTGGAGTGTCCCCTTTCTAAATAATCTGGTTTACAAAAAATTCTGGCAGAGATGTCAGTGATGACTGAGAATGGGGTCACCTCAGCCCCTCATCTCTCTTCTCCTTGATCACAAGAGAGAGGCTGCTCTGGGTTCAAAGCCTTCCCCACCTGCTCCTTCAGGTAGGGCAAAACTCATGTCCAGAGAGATCAGAATTTTGTCTCTGATCTGTGAAGCTCCCCATGGAAACATATTTCCTAATAATGATGTAAGTTGACTGTTACTTAGAGATGGTCTTTCCCCTTATCTCTCCACAGACAAAAATAAGGCACAGAGTGTTTTAAAGCCCAGAGTAGGTGTGTGTTAGAGAGGACAGTGACAGTGGAGAGTATTGACCTGAAATTGTGGTTACAGGGCTGATGCACACCATGAGCAGAAGTATGTGATACACATATGGGACCCAGTATCTAGTTTCCATTTACATGGTAATTTTCTTCTTTTTAGATCCATGTTTTTCTCCTCTCCTTTTGCTTTCTATCACTAACTTTAAAAATTCTTGGAAGAAGGGACAAACCATTTTCTTTGGAGCCAACAGCAACACCAAGGGGTTTTTCTTTTGGTTTTGGCAGTCTGCTAGCACTTTGGATTTTGATTTCCTTTACCTACTAGATATGTTTAAATATGTAGATATTAAAATAGCACAAAATTTATTTTGTCTGTTTCTGTTCATCTTTGAAACAATGTGCAGCTGTTGAACTGCACATGAGTGTCCCCTTGCTGTGGGTTATTCTTGATGGATTTATTATTGCTGTGCCAGGCAGTGATCTCTGAGAATAGTGAGATGGTATTGGTTCTCTCTCCTTTAAAGACATAAGATTAATAAGAAATAATTCCAGATATATATGTGGTGAGAAAGAAGTTTTGAATTATGTTTTTGGTATGATCAGTTTCCATCACCTTGTATTTCCTGTGATATAAATTTCTTGTTCCTAAAAATTCACTGGTGGCAGCTGCTTAACAAACCACTTGTGACATTTCAATTGAAACCCTGTTCTCCTCCTGACCACTCTATCCTTTTCTTTTGGACCTTTATGCCATTTACTGCATGTTCTGCTTTCTCTCCCATTCTGCCATTGCCACATCTTTCTTTTCCCCTTCTTTCCCCCTTCTTTTCCCCTTCTTTTCCCCTACTTTTCCCTTCTTTCCCATTCTTTCCCCTTCTTTCCCCTTCTTTCTTCCCTCTGGTGTTTCAAGTTGTGGGTCATCCTATTCTGTCTTCCTTCCTGCTAACAGCAAATAGAGGATTTATCTTAAATGTTTTTCATCTGCAGGTCATTTGACATTCCAAGGAATATGTTTTATGGGGTTTTAGGCTGGTACAGAGTAGACATGAGAGGTCACTGTCCAGCATTTTGAGTTATCAGATTACTCCTCCAGCACATTAATCATGTTTCTGGATGCAAAGAGGAGGCCGTGGCTGCGTAGGATCAGGGTGGTGATGTAGCAGAGGGAACACAGCTGTAGATCCATTAGGGTTAGTTGGAAATTTTTAGTCCATTTTCCCTCTGAAAAGAACACTTTCCCTCATCCTCTCAAGCCCTAAATTTGCTCAGAAACATCTATGTAAGATTTAGATTTTCCTTCAAAAACGAGAAGCAGAAGCTTCATTGGGATTTCTGAATTCAGACACTGCAAATGAGAGCAGAGAATTTGAGAACAGAGTTAGTTTATTTAATGCTGATATAGTTCTCAGAAAGGGAATGGGGATGCCCTTTATAGCCTTTCAAAGAGCCACTCTGCCTCTCCTGACCTCTGTTTCTCCATCCCCTCTGCACCAGCACAGCAATGCCACAAGACCCTCCTCAGTGAGCACAGGCTTCCCCCCTGCCACAGGAACCTGGAGGGACAGAAGTTGCTCTGAGGTGCACCACCAATGTCCTGGCTACCCTTGTTTATTGTCCTGCAATGCAGAATTGTGATTATTTTCTTGATTTTGCACATTTCCATATTTACTTGAGCTGCCAACAAACCACTGACAGTTTGGCTAAGACTGTGGGAAAGAATGTAAATATTAGATTTGCATTGTGAATCTCCTTTTTTCAGTGCTGCCTGGCATTTGGGATCCCCGTGTGCCCAGAGCAGGCTGTGCTCAGCCTCCCAGCAGAGCAGGGGCTTCTCTGTTGGCACGTAGTCCTGCCCTCTGGCGTGGTGCTGCATCTTGTTCTCAGGGCTGGGACTACAGCAGTGCTCTGTAATGTGCTGATTTGCAATTCCCTGACATATGCTGGTTACAATGACACATCAGGTCGGGAAAACAGCCCTCCTAATATACATGAGAGATAACACACCAGATGACTGTTACGAGAGAAATCTGAGACATCTTATTTAACGTAATCGCAGACCAAATGGAGAAACCTTGCAGCAGTGGCTGCCAGATTATCCTCTGTGGACCACAGCCTGGCTATTTGGCTGATGATAAAACTGCATAGTTTTGTGTTTACTAATATGGGAGAAGTGAACTCTCCAGGGTGAGTAATGCAGACAGCAGCAGCTCCAGTTCCTCTTCATTCATCACTACACTGTGCTCCCCAACAAAGGTCAATGAGTGTGCTTAGTTTGTGTGTTGTAGGATTTAAGGCCATGAGTCACTAAAGGGTCTGTGATTGCACCCTGGACCAAGTGTGGACCAAGAGAGCTGCTGTTTCAGGAGCCTGTACCCCTCTCCTGCTCTTGGACAGACCCAAGTGATGATTCAGTGCAAGGGGAAGGTCAGGATGTGGAAAGTTTGCTCTCTTAGCCCAGGACCCACCTTACCTTAAGCATGTTCTTTCACATGGCAAGGAACAGGTCTGTAACTGGGGCTTCATCCTGAGTTTTTTGACATCCAAGCACTATCAGGAGAGAGGCAACATCTTCTAACTCTGCCTGTGATTGTCTAGGAAGTAGGTCAGTAGGTCATATCAGATATCTTTAGTTTCTTTTTAAGGATAGCACCTGTAATCCAGGTATTGATGTGTCTTTTAAAATGCAGGTAAGAGAACAGATTCTGCATTTGTGTAAAACAGGAATTTCAGATGCAGAGCAGTTGGCTGTAATGACCAATCTTTGTGTGCTTTCCTTCAGGGTTCAGTTAAGTTTATTTTAATGAATATGGTATTGAGCTTTTCACAGTAGGGTTTAGTGAACAGATTGGAAAGTCTGAAAAAGATATTAGAACTGGGTGAATAATTCATAAAGAGTAATTTATTTTATGAATGTCACCTATTTCTGTTTTGGATTGCCTGGGAATAAAGCATGACTTACTTGAATTTAGTTGTTAATTAAAATTATACAGCAAATAATTTCTGTCAGTAATCCTTACTTTGTAACTCATTTACAAGAGTTTTATTGTGAGCAGTTGATGTTTAGAAGCTCATGTGTTACATTGAACACAGAAATTCCAGGACTTATTTTTATATTTTTTATTAGACTATAATAACTCACTAAGTTTTGCTTTGTTGAAAGGATTGACTAAAATTACAGAGTATTCTGATTTATAAGTTTATGGGAATATTGGAATATTTTCAAGAATTTCATGTTTCAGCCAGCTGTTCTGCCAAAAATTTATTTCATTATAAGACTGATGAAGCAATTACATTAAGTATAGACTGTCACATTTCTTTCTGTTTTCTACATTCTTTGAAACTGAACTTCTGATTTTTGGAGTAACCAATACAAAGGCTATCTCCATCACGGCAATATGATCAGATTCTAGTGTTGAATTTTTCAGGGCTAAGCCTGAAGAATAAAGAACTCTGACTTTTTGTGTGTTATTCTGCTCCTAGTAATGGGTCAGAAGAAGTCCATATGAGGCTCAGAGAGTGTAAGATTGTCTGTAAGTAGATTAGTTTGTGGGTTGTTAATTTTTTTTTTAGTTCTTAGGCTTATTTTTTGTTTATATTTGTTTTAAAAACATGGAGTCATTTGCACAGTAGCAAGAATTAGTTCCCTTCAACTATCTTCCCCATAATTTTTACAAATCTTGGCAGCTATTGAAAACTATATATCTTTACACTTTTTCTAAACTGGGAGTTAATGTGATGTGCAGAAATTTCTCCAAAATTTTTTGTGCCCGTTATGACAGGCTTTATCAATGCACCAGATTCCAATATACAAAATTAAAGGCATTAGACATGTACACTGCTGTGTATTTGACAAGGTGCTGTGTATTCCCTGTGCCAGGTTTGCTGGCTGCAGTGGCTCAGGCTTCATTACACTGTGCTGGGCTGGGAAGTGAAGCTGACCTTGTCAAACATTCTGTTTTGCTGCCTCTCTTTCTCACCTGTCTTGGTGATCAAGTTGTCATTATAAATGCAATTTAAAATCCTGTTAGAAATGTGTCTAATTTTTTCCAACTGTCTGCTGCTGGAGGAGTCCTGAAAGTGCAACTTCAGGAAAGCACAGGCTGGCAGCCCACGCTCCTGGAGTCAGCTGCTCCCATGCCAGGTAGACACTTCTTGAAATAGTATTGCCCACAGGGATCGTTTGTCGCATTTGAATTGATAACTCTGGCAATCTGTTGTAACCTGTGCTGCTTTTTCATCATTTCTTGCATGGTTTTATGCCCTCAGCCTGACATGTGCCTCCCATATGGAGTCAGCCCCTGGGGCTGTGTGCTTTGGATCCTGTGTCTTATGGTTGGACTCGATGATCTTAAAGGTATTTTCCAACCTAGATGATTCTTTGATTTCATGTGCAAACAGCAGCACTGCTCTTGGCTTGGGCACATGCAAGCTCTCCAGCTGCTGTGTATTGGCAGGTCGTAATTCTTTCTGATTACCTGGTGTTTACCCCACTCCTGGTTTGTTTTTTGTATCTAATCCTTGTGTGCAGGGCTGTAGTTTGATCATCAGCAATTTGTGGGTTATATATTTACACAATGCCTCTTTACTCCTGAGCGACTTCAGCGGAAATAAATGGTAATACTGCATGTTCAATATTTGTTCTCCCTTTTCCACAGAGTCAGAGCAATATAATAGGATCTATTTAGCTTTTGTTCATTTGCTTTGCAGAATTCTTCCTCCTTTTTCTCTGATTCTGTAGGTGTCTACTATTGCTCTTAGCTGTAGATTGTACTGCGTAGGTTTTCACAGAGTAAACAGATACTGAAATCCGTACAGAAGATTCTTGGTTAATAATAGATGAGATGAACATAACCTGTTTAGATTTGACATTATACATCCCTAAAAGGAATGTGTAGGGGAGGCACAATGTGCTGTTTGAAATGCACACAAAAACAACCCCCCTGAATATATTTTTTTTTTTTTTGGTGTGCAGTTCCTTACACTTGGGTCAAAGGAAAGAGGAAAACCAAATCCCAATAAACCTATGTGTATTATTAATGAGCATTAACTCACTCAATAGGATGTGGTGCTTAACTAAAAAGATGCAGAACAGACCAGTGGAGAACAAATGGAAAAAAAACCAGCCCATTAACTGACCCATTGTCTTCTATAGAGCAGGAGAATGAGACCAGATCCCCACAGGTACGCACTGCATGGGGGGATGTGCTTTTTTAAGCAGTGTCCAAGGTCTTTGCTACAGCCATGGATACTGATATTAAGAGTGGCAACTATTCCAAGTTAGGAATTTCCAGTGAGAACTTAGAGTATGGTTAGTCCTTTCCTTGCTGAGAAGAGTTGGAGGCTTAGCCTGACTGTTCAGTGAGACAGCATTTATGTGAGGGAAAGGTGACAGATGGAGAAGCTTGTTTCAAGGTTTCTCTATCCATGTGTTTTCCATATGATCTAGTGCTTTTGAAAAATGTTGTAGTCACATTAAATAATGCAATCACATGATATGTGCTGTACCTACATGTAATGTAGGTAATGATTTTTTTTTTCCCCATTAAATTCTCTGGGGCCTCTCAGTATCTGGCCCTGGCTATCATTTTGGACATACATGCCAGGTACCTGGCTGGTCTTTGCCTGTGTGATTCACTGAAGAAAGGTTCAGGTTTGAAAAGCAAGTTACTTTTTTATGCATACAAATATTTGATTATGTTTTAGCTCTTTTAGAAGTAGTATTAGTAAGTAGTTATGAATCCTGCATGCTAATTTTAGCCCTCTGTAAAATTTGTACAAGGACTGATCTGTAAAGAAATCTATAAATGCCCGTTTGCCTTCACAGAGAGCAAAAACAAATTTGAGAGTAAGTGGGTCTTTCATCAATTTCTCCCCTATGACTGACTTGTAAAATAGGAAACCCCTCTTTTTGCCCACACTTTCATGTGTGCCAAATGTCTTGGTTGCTGCAGAGTCATGTGCAAGTCTTGGAGAGGAACAAGAGTTCCAAAGCCCAATTTTTGCTACCTGAATTTTATTGTTTTTGAGGTTTTGCTTTTATAGCCTCAGGAGCTGAGCACAGAGAGCTCTGGCCATAGTGAGTGACATTGCTTTTTGAAAGGAGACGTTAAGGGGAACTTTTAAGGCATGATTTAGTTTATCCCATGAGATAGAAGCAATAAAAAAATGGTGCAGAAGTTGTATTAATGTTTGGTTTTAATTGATTCCCTTCCAAGGACGTTAAAAAAGAAGGAAATTTGAATAGCTGCTGAAAGGAGAGGTCTGTTATCTACTTCTATAACTCGAATTTTCCAAGGTATGGCCAGTATTTATACATCTCTCTGCTGAGCTATATTTTTGGCACCAAAATATTGGTTGTGGTTTGCATAATCATGTGTTACACTAACTGCCTGCAAGAAAGCTGAAGTTATTCTTATTTTTAAAATGCAATTAATTTTAAAGCATTATGCTAATTAAAAAAAATCTCTACAAGATGTGGAAAAAAGCAAACTTTTGTTCACTCTTGAGGGATACATAAGGTAGCTTGGAGAGAGTAAAAAAATAAGTAGTTTTCAGTTCCTCTGAGACTGAACTAAAATGACTTATTTTCTTCCAAAAAATGATAAAAAAAATCAGTATAAACTGTGTAAAAGAAAAGTTTAAATCTTGTAGAAAAATGTTGGCCTTACTACTCTGTTCTCATTTCTACATCCTCTTTGCCCAAGGTAAGACGTAGATCCCAAAGACTGTTTCTGTCAGAGCTATTTTAAGTGTCACTGCCTTTAGTGACCAGTTACAAATGCAGCACACTTGTGAATGAATGTAGGAGTTGGTGAGTGGATGAATAATCATGTGTTGATACATTTAAAGTTTCATCTGTATTAATATTGGCTGATAAAGCAAAAATATCCCAAATGTACTGCTTTGAGGATCACAAGTCTGATGTAAATCCAGGAGGAGTGTTTAAAAACACACAGGTGTTTTATTAATCCCTTTCTTCTGCACAGGTTTTTTTTTCCAAAGCAAGACCTCAGAGCTCATTACTTCTTTATGCTTCCTCTCTTCCTCCTCTAGGATTATCTCCATGGGTTGAAAAATGACATCTCCCTCTCCATGGTAATTGGTCATGTTTCTAATGGGTATTAGCTCAAATGGAAACCAAAAATATGTGTCTGTAAATTCCTTACTGAACTGAAGTGGCCTGAAAATTTCCTTGTGGTCACTCTAAAATGGGATGGTGAGTTTCTGGTAGAGGAGGAAAGGCTCCTTCAAACACACCCATGGTTGCTGATGTGATCAGCTGGAAGTGTGAACTCATCATCTTCTTTCTTTTGAGGCAGTTGTGCCCAGAAGAAATCTGGACCACTAACCTGGAGGTGGCCCTTTGTGCACACGAGAGCCCACCCGAGGAAGGAGTGGGTCCTGTCTGTAAGCACGATGTGGCCTGGTCACAGCAGGCTGTTTAAAGACTCTTTCATCCATCACCAGGCACCACTTTCAGGGGTGGCTTGCTCCTTGTGTCTGCCAACATGGCAGAGCACTTGGCAAGCCAGGGGTTAATTGTCCCTGCTTGGCTCTGTTCAGAAGCTGTGTGATCCCATCCTGCTGTCACGGGGCTATGTGGCCTCTGGGTTTCCAAGATGGAACAGGTTCCTTCCACAAACTGTAATTCTGACTGATGGGAGGCTGCTTAAGAAGTTGAAATATGGTTAAAAATGACAGTACTTATCCTCAGGCTCTTCTAGGAGAGTCAGCATATCTTGTTCTTTTGTCCTCCTACTTCTCCCTACCTCCCCTTGCACTTTAATGCTTTCCCAAGATTTGTTGTTCTTGAGGACCTGGGTGAAAGGTGCCTATTGGTGTTTGATCCTTGTGCTGCCAGCTGGGAGATGCCATGTCTGTGCCCATCCATGCTGCCCACAGGCCAGTTTGGGTCTGGGGGATCTGGAGAGTGCCTGGTCCTGCCCAATGCCAGCATCCCTGTCCTTGGCTTGCAGAGGTACAGCTCACCAAGCAGCTGTGAGCAGAGCAGAAAAAAGCAACTGCATTTGTCCAGTTATTAAAGCAAATCTGAGTGTTGTGCCATCTGTTCTGCAGAGACACAAAACCCTCTTTTGACACAAACAGCTCTTTGGAAAAGGCAGAGAATATATTCAGGATCTGTGGAAAAAATGGATGTGAAAATAAGATGCTGAGAATTGGTAGGAGCCTGGATAACACCAAAACAGACCAAATACAACAAAATAAACACTTGAAGGAGCAAACACGACAAAGAAAACTGACTTCAAGTGCAGGAAAACACAACATTGATTGCATTTTTCATCTTGAATCTTCCCTACTGCCTCTGATACATGTGGTAATGTTTTTCCCAGTGATTCTACTCAGGAGAGCATATCCAAGGGTATCTCACAGCTCAGAAGTGCTGTGACAGTGCAGAAGCCCACAACACCTCACCCTGCCATGCCAGCAAGGGGGACTGGGCTCTCCTGGCTCATGAGAAGCCCCAGATAGCTCAGGGTGACACTGGCTACCCCAGCCTAGCATCAGGACTCCTCTGCTTGCTCCCAGAAGTCACAGCTGTGATCCAAAGCACAGCTGTGTGTCACTTTTCAAAAGCCAGGAAGGAGAATTGCAGACTGTGTGAAAAATTATAAAATCTGGAAAACTTTTTAAAACAACCTTAACAGTTTTGTGAAATTCCTGCTTCCCAAGAGTTCAGATGAATCCCATGATGTCTAATCGTGTGAAGCTCCTTGTTGCCGTGCTGTGGCCAGACAGGGCTGGTGGCCGTGCTGGTGGTGAACAGTTGGCAGAGAGGGTCATTGGCTGACCAACTCCTTGCAGCAGAGTAGAACAGGAGTAGGACATAATGAGACATCCCACACCTCTCCTGCTTTTTAAACTGAGAGCCATGGTCTAGTTGGAAGTGACTCTGATGCTGAAGTGAGAGATTTTGCTGGTAGGAGTGAAAAGGGCACCTAGTGGATCATGCTCTGGACTTCATCTTCAGCACATTTGGTTTCCCATCTCTGCCACAGAGTTCCAGCATGTCCTTGGGCAAGTCATCCAGCTTACCCTCCTCTCATTTCCCCAGTGAGGAATGGGGGATTGCTTTCCTCCAGCACGGTGCTGTGAGGCTCCGTGGAGTTGGCAGTTACCATAGAGATGAGGGACCTAAATAGAATTTGAAACCTGTCGAAGGAGATCTGGAAACCTGACAGTGTTACCAAAAGAGCAGCTTGGCTTTGGCTGTGTTGTGTGGGGCAGCTACAACAGGTTGTAAAACTGTCACTGTAGGTGTAAGTCCTGTGAAACCCGGGTCATCTGGAACACTGACTTGTAAAAACAAAAAGCTACCAGCACAAACTCAGCCCATATATATGAAGCAATATCACTAGTTAAACAAATAAGCTAAAAGAGATTTTCTCTTTAGGATCCTCTGGGCATTTTAATTTAATAAAGTCTTTTGGTCTGGCAGGAGTCCAAAACCAAGAAGTCCAGACCTGCTTCTGGTCTTTCTGGGGCACCCGGGAGCTTCTGAGGCTCCTCACTGTTTGTATTAAAGGTCTTTAATTTGCTATAAAATGTCAGCTGGAGAATAAAAACTGTAGAGTTACTCTGATTTGTTTTAGGCAGAAGGAGACAGGGGGAAGAATATTTAATCTAATTGATACTTTCTTTATTGTGAAATGAAGAGATTACTTTCAGGTAGTCCTTATTACACCATTAATTGTGTTTCTCTCTCCTTCTCATTCGTGTTAAAACAAATATTTAACGTTTTCAGTCTCCCTGCTGAAATGAGGATGGCTTTGAGGTCCTGGTCATTCCCATTCAACTTATTTGGAAACATTTCAGTTAGGTTGTATTTGCAGGCATCCTGCATCCAGTGTTTTCAGTGAAGCTATAGGACTGACTTGTGTAACCACAAAACAATGCCATCTGTCTTGTCATTTTTTATCCTATATTTAAACTTTTTTTTTTTTCCTGTTTTGGTGCTGATTGAATTTGTAGAATGAAGTGAAAGGAAATATTTATTGAACTTGTTGCAATAGTTGTCCATCCCTCACGTGAGTTGGAAGTAGCTAATTTAGGACTTGTGTGTAGGTTGGTTAAATGTTTCTAGCAAAACATTTTAGTTTTTTGTCAGTGTTATCTTCCATTTGACAGGCTCCTGTGCATTCATTCCTCGATCTTCCTGGGTGCTGTCTCTTGGGCTCCTGATACTGCTATCTCTAATCTAAATTGTGTGGCTAGCAGCAAATTCAAAGTGGAAGTGCAAGGACTATACTGACCTCCTTGGTAATTTTTCAAAAACATCTGGAAATTTGTTGTGAAGCTCTGTGACTCACTGGTCACAAAACCACAACTCACCACCAGTGTGTAAGTTCACCTGGCTGGTCTGGGATAAGTTTGGGTGATGCTGTTGAGGCAGGACAGTATGAAAGGACTCCACATTAGAAGGTTTGAGAGTATTTATTTCAAATACGATTTTAATATTATTTATTTCAAATAAATCTCTCTTTTATAGAGAGTATTGTCCAGACCCATTGTATTGGTCCTAGAGTAAAAACATGTCACTCCATTGGTGTGCAGTGAATGACGCACTGTGGCAGAACTTATCTATCAACAATGTGAACAACAAGAGAGATAAAGAATTATTTATATTATTTCTCAACTGTTTCCCAGGCTTCTGCCTGGTTAGAAACCTTCGTTTTCTCTCTGACTGAACTGAGAATATCCACACATGGGTTGATTGGAACCTCAGTTTTCTGGATGAGGGATGTTTTCTGTCAAGCCCTGGATGCCCCCATGTCACTGCTGGGTACCCTCAGCAGCACCCTTGGTGCCCTCAGCTGTATTGCCCTGGGCTGGATATTTGGTCCTCCTCTAGAGAGGACTTAAAGACACAATTGAAATAATTGACTTTAGAGTGGGGGGGAAAGGGGGAGTAGATACAGATTGTCTGATAATTCCTTTAGAAAACTAATGATTTTTGCATTTATAGAGGTAGTAACTGGCACCCTTACTAGAGTATTTCCTCTGACCCATATTCCCAGCTTGTAGTTCTTGTACTTGGACAACTGACTTTGAGAAGTTTTCAAGAGCTACAAATGTTTAATTTTTTTCCTCTCTGCCTAGTAATCTAAATTAATGATGTCTGTTTCATTATAAAACAATCCAATGACATTTTAAAAGAAACTTTAAGTAAGAAAGCTATATAATTTTATAGTAGACATGTAAATTATGGAAACCACCCCTCCTCTTAAAGAACTTGCTTAATATCTTCTATAGTAATAGTATTGTCCAAATAAACACACACCAGTTGTAAACTTTCCAGAATGTGTGGTGGTGCTAACCCAGCTCTACTGGTGTGAATACATTAGCCCACTGACATATGGTGTGTAATTTGATTTCTAGTAGCTCTGAAAGATTTACAGGCTGACTTATGCTTCTTGCTTTGCCTTTATTTTCCATACTCTCTTATGTTCCTTTACAGACTCCATTTGACTCAATGTATGTTGTGTCCAACTTCCAGCTACCTGAGTCCTGTGGGATATTAATTTCTTTCTTTTTTTTTTTTTTTTTTTTGGAAAACAGGCACTTTTCTTTCGACTTTTGCCTAAGAGTATAGGTGCTCTTCCAAAAGAAAACATTATTACCAGTCTACCTTCTACTGAAATGCTACTTTTTCAGTTTTCTAAAGTTATTATCTAACTGTGGTTTTGTCCTTTAGAGTTTTGTGTGTGATATTTAAGTCCTTTTGTGCTCCTGGAGTATGGTGAAAAGTTTATGGTTACTGTTACATAGTCTGAGCAACAGAGGGAACATTCTTATTCTTCAATTTGCACAATATTAAATTGTTTTATTAGTAGCTGCAGCCTTGGAGGGAGGAGAGGAGAAAAATCTCTGGAAAAACACAAACAATGAAAACTGTAAAAAATGGAGGCGATTAAATAGAGGGAAAGAAAATCGCATGAGCCACACTGTGTTTGACCAGATGTCCATGTGAGGCCTTGTCTTGTCTTCAAAACCAGCCAGTAGCAGGTGATTGTCATTGGTCTGTGAACCTAAATCATGTTTGATTTTGCTATTTGAAGGATGTAGATCACCAGCTACTGCCAAGCTCCCTGAGCCTGTTTTGGACTCAGCTGATGTTCTGTATTTTTTCCTCTGCAGAAATCTGCTAAAATGTCTTTGTTATTGTATGATGCCTAAACCTTGGTCCTTGAACTCTAGGTACTAATGCAGTGTAAAAAATTAAAGATTTTTAGGTTTTGAGCTGGTTTTTGCATAAGACTGCCTATAATATTACAGTCTAAAATTTCTTGTCACAATTTCAATTTTTGTTTGTTTCCTGGTATGTCCAAGCTTTTCTCATCAGCAATTCTTATTCTTTCTATGCTTTCAGATCTTGGAGAGTTATCATATGCACCCCTTCGTCTTTGTCACACAGACAAATAGTGCACATTAATTCTTTGATTTAATCCTTCTTAATAAGCCTGTTCCTCCAGGGATTAATTATTTTAGTTTTTGTACTGTATCTTGCACTTTGTTGACATCTTGTACTAGGAGCCTACAGCTGAGTGCAGTATAAAATTGAAAGCTCATCTCTCATTAGGTTTTCATGCTCTCATTTGAAAAACTGCTTTCCAGGTCTATTTCTCCAACACAGGGCAAGAGAAAGAAGGTTAAAATAAGCCTGGCTATAGGACGTGAAAAGAAAAACAAGCCTCAGCTGCAGCAACCTTTTGGTTACTTTTGTTTTCCTGCACTCTTATGGACATCATGTAGAGTAAAGCTGGCATTTAGCAGAGAAGGAACCTGTCTGATTTCCAAGCCACAGATCCAGACCTGTGGCTGGCTTTGGGTTATGAGCTTTTGCAGGGAACAGTATGAAGTGTGTGTGAGACAAGATGCTCTCTCCCAGCTGGGAGTTTTTACCTGCTGGGGCTCTTTCCTTGTGGTAGCAAATGTCAGAGGCTGCAGCCCAGGGGTGCTGGGTTCTGCCAAGGGCTTCTCAGGGTGGGGATTTTGGGGTGAGCTCCCTGAACCTGCCCATGCTGTGGCTCTGTGGGCACTGGGGTTGCTGTGCCACAGCGGGTGGGGTGGCACTGGGAGGAGCAGGAGATGGGAATGGCCGGGGCCAGGGCTGGCTCCTGCTGCCCTGCAGCTCACATGCTCCTCTGGATGTGCAATGCTGCTGCAGAACATCTTCCTAAGTGAAGAGTCAGGACTTTTATAAGATAATTTAGAATTACTTTAAATGCTGACTTTCCACTCAGATTAATTTAATATACTATCTTTTTTGTTTGTTTTTAATGCAGTAAACCTTTTTTCTGCAGTTTTCTGTGGTCTGGATCTTTTTTATCTTGTTTACCAGCAAGCCCTTGACTCTGTTTCCTACCCATTAATGAATCTGTTCCAGCCCTGCTGCAGACAGTTTTTGGGAGGCTGCAGTGATGCTTTGATAAAAAGTCTTTGGCCTGTCTTATACTGAATATCTTATATAGAGTAAATTGCTTTAGTATTTATGAATCCATTTATAAATTCTGACCTTGAGACTTATGAACGTGACACTCATTGACTTAAGTGGGTGGTGATTTGTGCCTTAAGCAAATATATTTTTGAAAAGAAACTTGTGTAGCAACTGTCCCATTTTGTGAGAGTTTGAGCTGAGGAGTTTTCCAGTTGGACTTGTTTTGTTTTCTTGCAGAATGTAAATTAAGCTTTATTGCTGAGAGTAGGACTCAACTATGTGTTTTGTCAGTGTCCTCAGAAATGCCTTATTTCAAACGGTTCTGTGTGTCAAAATTGGGAAAGTTAATCTTTTTGTATCTTGCTGTTAGCAAATTCATGGACTTGATATTCATGCTTTTCCTCCCTGAAAGATTGAAGTTGAGAAACTCTGTTTCAGGGTACTGCAATTACTATTCCCTGCTTGCAACAACAGCAATCAAGTTTACAATCCCCTGAGTCTGCAAGATCTGCCACATTTATCATTTTCATTCTTAACACCTATTTAATAACTCACCTCTTTCCCACTCAGAATTACACATACCTGTGGGCATCAAGCCTAGAGAATTTCCAAAATGTTCTTGCTTATGTATTATTTTAGTTAAAGGAACTGCTTGTCTCTGAAAAGCTACACAATTGTAACACTTCTGCAGCTGGGCTCACTGGAGATGAGGCTGGTGGAGGTATCTGAAAGGTGGAAGCCAACCTGGCAAAGGTGCCAGGCTATTCCCTGTACAGCAGCTGCAGGGAGATCTGCTCTGAATTTGCCTGCATCTGAATTTCTGCAGGCTGTGCTCTGCAAAAGGAGTGTCTATGGCAAATACAGAAAGTTCTGGACATATATTACCTAAATTTGTTGCAAATGAGATCCATTCTCAGGTTCTCTGAGGATTCATAGGTGAGTGGCTGCTAGGACAGGGCAGGTCATGGGGGACAGAGGCAGGAGATTTACTGGAGGGAGGTGCTTGGGGTTGTGCCTGGTCTGTGCTGCTGCTGGCCCTGGGCAGGAGCTGCGTGACAGAGGTGAGAATTTGGTAATTTTCTTGTAAAGGCAGAGAAGTGGAAAGCAGTGTTTTTACCATTGCTCACTGGTGAAAGCCAGGCCCTTTGGCCAGGACCTTTGTCTGGAAATCTGCTGGCAATGCTTTGTGAAATCACTTCAATTGTGTCTGTTTTCTCGATGGTTCACTGAGAATGACACACAGTCTGTCTCACTATTGTGTCCCTTAAAAACCACAGAAAACCCTTTTGAGTTCCTAAAATGAATTATACCATAAAACTGCAAGATTTGGGTTCAAATTCCCATCTGCTATAAACTAATGCAGCTCACTTAACTTCAGGTTATATTGGCTCAGGTTTGTCCCCCTGCTGTTATCAATCACACCTGCAATTGTGCAGTGACTAAGCTGAGATCTGGGGACAAAATTTTATTTTTGGTAGCAGTGGAAGTCTGTAGATGCATGAATGGATGGATACCCATCCTCCCTTGAGCAACAAGGACTGTAGGAAGCAGCCTGTCATGAAAGAGCTCTCAGTAGCAATAATTCCTGTATGGTGCTATTCATTAGTAGATCTCAAAGTGCACTAAATATGTGACCTTACCCCTACAGAGAATAAATGAAGGCCCTAAGGGACACACAGCTTCCATAGGGTGACCAGAAGGCTCTACTTTTCTGTCAGTCTGGCTGTGTAATTCTTATGTGTATCCATAATTATTTGTCCCCTTAATTTTTTTGAGGATATGTGAAAATAATATGACTTAACTGCAAACCAATTTGAAAAAAAAAGTTGAAAAATACTAAGAGTAACAAAAATATAAATGATCAGTTAGAAACTTTCTTCCCCATCCAGTCTGGGCCTGAATAGATCAGTGTAGATTGAGGGCAGCAGGAGCATGCAGCACAGTAAGTGCCAGTATGTTCCAAATATTTGTCACAATTTCTTCAGTACCTCCTTTCACTGTGAAGGAAGATGAATTTGCAGCACTGCACAATGCTTCCTCTGCAATGCTTCATTAGTTGGAGGAATGTTCTCAAGGAATCAAATGCAAATATGACATGAGGTTCTGGGTTTTTTTGCATTATCCACATGAATTAAACTGAATGGAAGTAAAATTTCAAACTTACCTATTCGTGAATCAATATACTGTGTGATTGGGAATGAACATATTGCACAAGGGAAAATATAGAGATCCCACATGGGCAGGGATGTGTTTGGAAGGTCTGTGTCATGCCCACAGCTCTGCCACAGACTTCCTGGGTGAGCTTGCTCCAGTCCCTGGAGCTCCTGGTGCACCAGGTCCATTCTATTGTAACTGAGCAAAGAGTATTTCTGCATTTGGCTTTTGTGTTGGGAGGACATGTCTGTTGTTGTCTGGAAAAATCATGTTCCTGTGGCTCTAAGACCTAGAGAAGGATCATGAAAGTAACGTGTGGGATTTGCTTGCAAATTCTCTGCTCTGGTAGTGCCACTTCGGTCAAATGTTGTGTATTTAGGTAAAAGCACATTGATATAAACATGGCATAATACTTTGTCCAATATCTATCCTGAAAATATAAACATTTTCCCTTTCAAGTAATCTACAGAGTATTTTTGGCAACTCTATGTTTAAATGCAAGTCTTTCTCAGATTCTCTGTGAATTGATTGTTGGGAGAATCCCATATTGCCAATTTCCATCTGGAGTGTTCACTGGCATTGCAGGGAATGCAAGCTCATAATCCAGGCACTGAGGGTAAATATCAGATAGTTTGTACGTTGGTTTTACCTCAAGAAAATAGCCTGTATTTCAAGACTGTATTTAAGATTTGTTCACATGCAGGTATATAATTTGGCTAGTTACCTCTTTCAGAATCAAATACTCAAAAAAATTAGATCTTTCTCCATTTACAAATACTATTTCTAAGAGTTTCTGAAACACTGTTTTTCTAGGTTACTGATTTAATTAATTGACCATGTTAATTACATGGAATTAAAAAAAATAATTTCAGGTTTGTTCACATTAAATTTTGTCTTCCTATCTGTATCATATGCTTGGAGATTGCGACGTAAATCTGCCTTTTTATGGCAATGAGAAGCTTTGTAAATCTGTACTAATGAGGAAGAAAATGAACATTAATTAAACTCCTGGTTTCAGCATGGGCTGAGGCTCTGGAGTCCTGAAGCAGTCGCTGGATGGGTTACTTCATTACAGCCCAGAACAAGGAGCTGTGATCTGAATGCAATGAGGAGACAATTAAGTCACTCAGCAAATGCAGAGCCAGAGAGACATTTAATTATCCACAGGAGCTAACACTCCAAAACCTGGAGTTTTCTGTAGATCTAAATATGCCAAGCAGTTTTTTCTGTCAAATTAGGCCTCTGAAGAATGTCTTTAGGAATGCAGGAGGGGCTGGGGATGTTGAGGAGATGGGAGAAGAAACCAGCTGAGCTCTGTGGTATGGTGGCAAAGCTCTAGCAGGTCTCCTGGGCTGGAGAGGAGATCTCCATCGTGTGGGATGGGATTAGTGTCATTAACCTGGGCAGAAAGCCCATGTGGCTGTGGCCATTGCCAGTACTTGTGGATCCTGTGCTCCTTGAAAACCTTGGGAGGAGCTCTCCGGGGATGCGCAGGAGCCCTGTTACCCTCACAAGAGATTAGTGGAACTCTAGACCCCAACTCTGTGTGATCCACAAATGGACTAATTTGTGGCTTATCAGTGTATTCCTGTCATAATTAGACAGGACATTCACTCTAAGTTTTTCTTGTGAATTTTTTTTCTGTTTGGCTTTCGCTTCTAAATAACCGCCTTGCTAACCTTAGCAGAGGTTTTGATTCTCTGAACTGCCATTTCCTTTTGATTAAGTGTTTTCTGCTCTAGTCTTTAATGCATATTAATGAGTGCCAAGCAGTGCTTGACTTGAGTAATTTGCAGCTGGGATCTAAAAGCCCTTGCAGGGAAGGCCTGGGGATGTCCTGCTTTGGGAAATAGTGGGATATTGTAGGCTCTTTGCTACAATTTGCTGCATTTGAAAGGCAAACACTTTTTTCTATTAATTTATATTTTCATTATTCACATGACACAATCACAGCTGCCATCATCAATATCCCTATATTCAGCTTAGTTTCAAGTTAAAAGTCCCAGAAGAGGAGAGGAAGAGGTAAGAGCTTAGCAATTTTTCCAGAATTGGACTTCCTTTCCACGGAGATGCAGAATTCCATGCCTGGTTATGGATTGCACGGTGTGTATGTGGCTGCAGAGTGGTAATGCAGGGTGATCACTGCTAATCCATAATGCCTGGAAGTACAGCATTCCTGGGATGTGTGGTGAGCAGTATAGGACAGAAAAACACTACAATAGCAGGTACTTTTAAGCTCTTAGTTTGTGAAAACACCTGGTCTGATTCTGTTAAGAACTTTTGGGGGAACAGGCAATTGAAAGGCTTAAAATCTGTTTTCACATCTTGTGGAGTAAATGTCCAGATGATGACTGTGCAAGGATTTTCTGAAGCTCTTCCAGTTGAAGGGAAGGCACAGGTATTCTCAAACAATACAGCATTTCTATCTTAGTCACCGAGAGGCATTCTCCAGGAAATTGCAGGAACCTGAATGCTCTCTGTCGTCATCACAAACTTGGTGGTTGTCTGACAGTGTTCTTGGCATGATGGGCTGGCACAGGGCTGGTGGCAGCTGTGGATAAGAACAGGACTGGTGAAGGTGAAGGATGTGGGCAAACCCCTGCTGCCTTGTTTGTTGCCCTATTGCTTGCTTGGCTGTGCACAACACTGGTGTTGTGTTGATGACTAAAAGCAATCTCCCTTTCATGGTGGCTTTTTGAGGGTGATCTGAGTAGTATCAGAAAAAAAATGCATTAGGCAATTCATCTTGAGCTTTGCACATTCAAAGCATTTGGCAAATAAAACCCACCCCAAATCAGGCCTTGCAATTATCCTGCAAGGCAGTTGTTATGCTGGTTCAAAGGTGGAGAAATGGAAGTAAAGAGGTTGAATGTCTTGCTCAAAGCAGTAAGGAAATGTGTGGTGGAGACTTTCAGGAGCCCCACATATTTCTTAATGAATCATTTATAGCTGTGGTTATGTTCTTAGGCAGATGCCTTGAACTGTGGATTTCTGCAGGAACTCTGCCTTGCGATCTAAATGAATTTTCTTCTTAAAGTCCGAAACAGCCATTCTTTCTTTCTTTTTTTTTTTTTTTTTTATTTCATGACAGTGTGTTGGCTAAATAAAAGACTGTGTAGAACATGCAACATATAAAAATATAAAATTCTTTTACAGTTCAAACATACATTCTTTCCTAATAATTCTGATAAAAAATAATTGATCTAAAAGAAAAGAGAAAGTCCAGTGTAGTCCAAGATTAAAATGAGAAAAAGAACATTCAGCCATGCAGGGCCAGGAGTTGGGCTTTGATGGTCCTTGGGGGCTCTTCCAACTCAGGACATTCTATGATTCTGTGTTTGAAAGCTAAATTCCTTTCTTTCTACATCCCTACAGAAGTAGGGCGGATGCTGCCATGGGGATGTACAGAGTGGTGTCCTGTCCATGCAGGAAGCAGAGTGGGGAATGAGAGCACCTGATGTTGTCCTGCTCTTTGGCAGCTTCCAGCACCACATGAATCTCCCTGCACAGAAAAGAGCCGATAGCAGGCACAATGATCTGCAGAAAATGTCAGTGTTTAAGCACTGTTTTATGTCTTGGGATCCAGCATTTCTGTTTAGTCTTACAGCCTGTCCCAGGGTGTCACCTTCATCTTCTCAGAGAGGAGAATTCACTCTGACCAACAGTTTTCATTTCCAAAAGACCATCATACCCTGGAAGCTAAAGTTCACCTATAAGCATTGTACCTCTGTCCAATCAGTTCAACTACTGCTTGCAGAAGTTGCTTCTCTGTTAATTTTCTTAGAAGATCTAAATTCCTCCAAACTCCCATCAGTACTGCTGATGCACACAATGTACAGCAGCATTTCCCCCTGTATCCTGAATTATGGTCTGCATTCCAAGCTATGGTCTGGCATTAGCTGCTTAGTTAATATTAGGCTTAATGCATCCAAAAATACATAAGAACATGTGCACAACCATGGCGCTTTTTTCACTTGCAAAAACCAAAATCACATATTTTTCACATGACAGTCAAGCTCTCAGTGTATTTCTCCTGAGTGTAGTATGGCGTGCGCATTTTTCCTTGTGCTGTTGAACTTGCAAATGCTTGTTCCTTCTTGATGTTTAGTTGTGCATTTATCATAAAAAGATTTCCAAATTTCTGGATATAATATTTAATATCCAGAAGAACTGTGTGTGTAATGTAGTTAGAATGACATTAAAAGGAGAGCAACATCAAGTCTGAATTTTTCATGTATTCCACTTTACAGTAAAAGATCAGTTGCTGTCTCTTTGGGTTCAACACTCATTTTCTTGGTTGTCTTGCCTTCCTTGAGCTGCTGAACCTGTCTCACCTTTTCTGTGTCTGATGTAGAATCTAAATTAGTTAAGAAGAAACAGGATTTCAAATTCAGTTTCCTCTATTCAGGCAGGATGGCATCAGCTTATATTGCTTTGAAATAATTTTGCTTCTTTAATCCTTTCTCTGCAATCTGTTTTTGTATACATTATATATACGAATTCTGGGACTGGAAATCTTGCCTAATGTAAGTTAAGACATGACAAATGAACCTGACATTTTTCCAAGGAGGGAACCAGTGAACATATTGTATTTATAGCAGTAGGAATGTAGTTTGTTGCTTGTAGAAGAAAAATATGTGCTGTATGAGAACTTTGGTGCTGGAATATGATAAGTGTGTTTAGATGTGCTTGTTTCAAGTCAGGATACTGAGTTCAAAGGAGCCAAACAGGTTCCCCTGGAAGCTTGAGGAGGCTTGAGCTTCCCCTGGAAGCTTCACTGAACAGGGGATTTAGCCCCCCAGGAGCTCAGATAGCAAGACGGAGAGTGTCACAGTGCAAGTTTGAAACTGCAGTGTCTCCAGGATTGTCTCTGGGCAGAATGGGAGTGAATGTGATGAAGGAGCTCCTGAAGGCTGGATCTGGAACAATTTCATTTGTGTTAATAGTAAGACCTTGTCTGCAAGCTGAGAGTTCACTAGCTGAACTTCTCAAACACAGATGTGCAAATATGCAGGAAAAAAATGATTCAAGCCAACCATCTCTGTAAGCAGCCCTTGGCTGCTGTGACCTCCTGCAGTTGGGCAGGACTGCAAGAGGAGACAAGCCCAGGTGATCCAGGCACCCAAGTTGTTTCACCTGCATAAAGATGACAAAAAGTCCTTTTCTTTTTTAAAGTTTTCAGTCTTTATGAGGGTTTCCCCTGAACACAATGAGAATTGCTTGGATGATGTTCCTTTGACTTCCTTTGTAGAAGTGTAAATTTCTATTTTCATACCTGGGTATCCAGTCCAGTATGAATAAGTTGGGGTGTTTTTTTAACAATGCACTACTGACACTCAAACTAGTTGTGGCTAATTCTTGAAAGATTATTTTGTTGGCTTTGTGTCATGGGGGAAATAATCACAAAGCTTAGCTGCCTGAATGCAAGATGCAGTATTTTTCTATCTTGCTTCTGAATAGAAAGGCTGACTCTACAACTTTTGACTGCTGAAGTGCACATCAGAACCAGCTTATGGCACTGATCTGATCCTATATTTAGCAGAAATAGTAAACACTGGAGTGGTCTGGGCCTGATGGATAGCTAAGGTCATAGTAACTTCCATTGTAGATGTTTTTTAATGGAGAGGGTGATTTCCTAGACAGATTCTTAGACCTATACTTGGCTCGTGTGGCTCAAGGAGGACTCCTTTTGGTTCAGAGTTGTACCTTTTGTCCTTTCTTGTCAAGTTGGGAAAATGATGCCTTGTTTTGCTCTAATAAAGAATTCACCTGGTTTCCTCTCTGCATCCTAATTGCTCTCTAGGGAGCACTAAAGTGTGCTTAAGCATATTGTAACTGTTTGCTCGCAGCTCCTGCTGTATGTGCAGTAATGCAAAGTGTTCCATCTCTGCCCTGTGCTGCAGGCTGGCATGATTCGCACGGACAAGGACGAGTTCTTCATCGAACCTCTGGAGAGGGGGGCCCAGGAGGAGGAAGAAGAAGGAGGCAGAGCACACGTGGTCTATCGCAGAGCAGCTGCCAGGAAGCAGCATCCTAGTGACAACGTGGATACTGTGCACAAAGGTAAGGTGGCCTCTGGGATGAGGTGCAGCTGAAGGCACAGAGCCAATGTGATCTGCTATCTATGGCTCTTTTATCCTTCAAAGAGGAAATGTGCTCTCCCTCCAAGGAGGGAAAAGTAGGGAACATGTTGAACATTTTCTATGGGCTAAGCAAACATTGCAGCAGGCAAAACCATCTCTGGGATGGTGGCACTGTCTTTGCCTTGAGGAGTTTCCTTGGCTCCAGAGATGGCCAGCATGAAGTTGTGTGTTCCCCCAAGCCCTGGGTCAGAGCAGAGGAAGGGGATGGTGGGTGACACCCGTGCAGAGGTGGCTGTGGCTGCTGGGACTGGTGGCAGTGCTGGCTTTGCAAAGTCTGTGCTGGAAGGCTGCAAGCAGGACACTAAGGCTGGCATGGTACATGGGCTTTATTGACTGTCTTCACTGGGCTGCATTAGTCCCAAAAGGAAAATAAGGGTATCTCCAGCATGAACACAAACTTTCTGGATTTATTTATGTGTTGCCAAGAGTGGAATATGATGTACTAAGTATGTGATAGACAGTGATGGAATAACAAGAATTAAATATAAACACCCATTCTGTGTAGTGTTTTCTGTTTCTCTGATAACTGCTTGGTTATTGCACCTTTTTTTTTTCTGAATAAATAAGGGATGCAAATCTGCTAAGAGGATGTTTTGACAGCTGATGTTAACACTGAAATTAACTGGGTCATTTGAGTGGAAACAACAAAATAGCTATATTTTTGTTCCAAATGAGTGTACCAAATTGCAGAGTTGTTTGTCACTCATACCCTAGTATTATCTTATTTCAGTATAATGGGGTTTCAAGTATAGGAAGGAAGGAACAGAGAACCAGAGGGATGAAGCACTGAAATTAGGGCCACATGAACAATATAAATTTCTCACTGTTCTGTTGGGAACAAGAATTAAAAAGAAAGCAACCAATAGCAATCAGCCAGCTTTTTTTCTCCACTTTGGTAATGACCTGTGAATTTTATGACTGATACAGTGCTTGGGTGAGTTCTTCTTGTTGCCTTTGTACTCAGTGTGGAGCAGATCTGGGTGTTACAGGAGTCTGAGTGCCACAGACCCAGGAGGGCTGGTTGGTAGGTGTGGTGGAAGCTGCTCTATTAGTGAATGTTTATAAAATTATTGCATATCGGAAAACACCAGCCGCTCACTCTGTTTCCTCTTAAACAAAAGAGACTTGATGCTGTTCACACCTTATGGCAGTATTTTTGGTTTTGGATGGTAAATATTCCTCAGGAGTAGGAGTCTGGTACACAGAAAAGCACAAACTGAAGATCAGCTCCAGTTACTGGCACCTGGTACCTGCTGGAGGAGGCTCTGACAGCAGAGGCTGAGATGCAGCCTGTACCTGGCAGCAAAGCCACACGCTGTGGCTGATGCCACCTGACTTGGTGTCTGTCACCTCCCCTGTGTCAGGGCTGGAGTTTGTAAATGGTGGTAAAAAGGCACAGAGTAATCACAGCCACCAGCCAGCACTGTGGGATTGAAAAGCAAAAGGGAGGCTGGGCTGAGAAGTAACAGTGACCTTGTCTGGTACAGCAGGTGTTGGGGACAGGTAGGAATAGTTGTGATATTTCGAATTTTTAAACTAAGGAAAGAATGCTAAGGGTAGTAATCTTCCCTTTTACCCCATCACCTTTTGATTTGGAAAATTGACTGAAGATAAGTTTTTATTTTGGAAAAAAAAACCCACTGTTACCAAAAATCAGTAAAAATAAAGAATTGTATGGTAAAGGGGATTTTTCAATGAATTTGTCGTTTGCTTTAATAAAAAAAAGTGAACACCTGCTCAAAAATTGTTTGTTCCCTACATTCCTACTTTTTTTTTTTTTTATTTATTTTATTATTAAACCTGGCTTCCCACCTCTGATTGCTCTAGGCAAAAGGCATGGACGGGATGTACTTTCAGAAATTGTAATTTTATTTTCCACTTGGTCTTTTTGCAGAATACATTGAGTTTTGGTTAACAAACACCAAAATATTTAGTGATTGGGCACTGATAAGCACACTCTACTGTGTGTTTCTTTAGTGTTCTAAACTGATTGATGGGCTGAGATAGAAAATACTTAGTAGGCATGCTGTATCTATTAAAAAAAAAAAAAAAAAGGTTAACCAAGAGCACTCCCCCTCTTTCCAGCATCCCTGGAGACAAGTGCATTGTTGCCAAATCCCATAAATTTACATGTGATGAATTGCAACACTTAGACTATTTTTAAAGGTCCAGCCTCCAGGAATCTTATGAATATGTGATGATTTTTTTTCCCTAGGTAAGCTTCTGGTTCTTTTAGCTGTTGATAAAAATTTGTAGTTTCTGGCTGTGTAAATATTTTAAGGTAATGCGTGACAAACAAAATTTATGTATTCCATAATTTTTAAAACAGCATCTTTTAAAATCCCATGATATGTTAATTTAATCCCATGATTTGGGAGGGGATTGTGAGTCATGATTTTTGAATGTTTTGGTTTGGATAGATAGATACAAATTCCTTATAAATATTCCTATCTTTGGCACTCTTTTCCCAAGAAATAGGACAAGCTGTTCTCTTCTCAGAGAAACAGGAGGTGAAGGAATTGAAAACTCCATGAACTTGGAGTTGAGAGGGTCAGTCACCATTTCAAAGTCTTGGGTCTGCAGGGGCAGTGGCCAGGCTGGACCTCACAGGGCACAAGGGTTTTGGGTTTACTGCTGAGTGCAGTTATTTTGGAGGGTGGTTGTTAAAGAATTCAATGCCCCCAATGTGGCAGCATCCCCACAGCTGCCCTGGTAGAGAGCTCCAACATGGGGCTGCACGGCTGTGGGACAAAGGCTGGGGACAAACCCTTGAGGCTGGGGAGCAGCTGAACACCCCAAAAGGCAGCCAGGACTAATGGAAGATCCATTGACTGCTTGGGAGTGCTGATTTAAAAAAAAAAAAAAAAAACCTAAAAAATTTACATTTTCCACACCATGGAAATAAATTCTAAATTATGTCAACAGAAGTGGTGAGATGGACCCGACAGCAGGGTTTTTCTAGCATTTTCCATGCACTGTAATCTATCTTTTATATTATAATAAGAAAAAACGAGATTCCACCTGTCTAAAAACTGTAAACAAGCAAACCCCACAACCTCCTAAGCCCTGCAGAGACCAAGGTGTGCATCTTGTGTTATGAAGTCTCTGCTGACATGCTGGGTTTTGAAAAGTGGAATGTGCTGGGAGAGGTCTGCCCTGCCCTGGTTCCAGACTATGCCGGATTTGCTTCTGCATTTACGTAAAACCTTATCAGAAGATTGGGAAATGTAACTACTTGTTTTGGCAACCTGAATCATTTGTTTTGACTGGTGTAGGATTATCTGGGGTTTGGGAGAATTGCAGAGTATGGGGTGGAATATTTCTGCCTGGTCTTCCCTCTCAAACAATGTCATTTGTTAATGTACTGGAAAAATGTAAGCATCGTATTTTAGGCAAGTAATAATCTTCAGCAGAGTAGTACTGTGACAGTCTGTGTGAGCTTACTACAATTTAGGCTAATTGTTTCAGAAAGAGAAATATTTTCATGTAGTGGCTGAAATATTGCAGGTGTGGTGAGAATAAATCCTATTTTCTCTGGCAACTGCTTTTAGTGCTTGCGTACATATAATAGTTTATCTTCCTCTAGATAAGCATCATGTTGAACATATTTTAATATTTCCAGTTGAATTCCTTCTTACAAACATGAGAAATGCTCCTTGATAGCGGTAAAGGTACCTACATAATAAAACTGGAATTAAATAGATAAGCTAGAGTGGGTTGTTTTTTCTTGAAACTGCTGGGTTTTTGCTTTGGATGTTCTTTGGATGTTAACTGAAGAGGTGGTAATTAATTAATTAATGGTTATGATGAGGCTTGGAAAGCCAGCTTGATTTTTGCCTCTAAAGGCGATCTGATTATCAGGCTTGTAAGATTTAATATCACATTTCTCCACCTAAATTACTGTGACTGTTATGCTGATCAGCTGAGAGGAAATGATTATACTAAAACTTCCTTAAGGCTTGCCTTTTCTCTAAAAAATGTTGTTTAAGTACTGTGCTCTGAGTTTTATTGTATTATTTGATTGATGATAAACAGAAACTCAGCTTTAGTGACAGTTTTATTTACTGTGCAGATGAAAGATGACCTTAGCCAAGAACAGTTTATTACTGATGAAGACAGTAAGGTAACTCCTCAAATGTGCTTAAAACAGAAAATTTTTGTTTCTGTAAGTGCCAATTAAATCCCTTGGAATGGCCAAGCACATTCTGACACAAGTCCCATCAGGAATTGCTCTGGGCTGACAGGGTGGACAAACCCACAGCTCTGCTGGAGATTTGTGACCCCTTCCCATGGCAACATTTGGGATTGCTGGAGGCCAGACCTGCAGAGGATTTGTGCCTTGGTGCTGAATGATGTGATCATTTAATGTAACCCTGTGATTTATTTCCTGGGGCAAACCCCATCTTTTTTTATTACTTTTTTTTGGTAAAATTTTCAACTGTTTCCTTTTATTTTTACATTGAGAGGGTTTAACATCCCCCTGGCAGTAAGCACATCCCAGTCAGATAAAAAGACAAAAATAATTTGCTGTTTCTACTCCATAGTGGTAGCCAGCTTCTTTCTGACAGACCCAAGCTTCATCAGAGCAGAGCTGGTCCTCAGTCCTCTCACTGGCATCTCCTGGCCCTACACAATGCAAAAGGACAACACTCTTTGGCATTTGGGAACCCAAAAAAGTTAGGGGCCAATTCAGCGGGAGAGAAATCCATGTAAATTTAAGCTGAAATAGCTCCACTCTAGAAGTTTTTTGAAAAGATGGAAGTTAAAAATATGATAAAGTTGTAACAACTCAGTTGCCAGAGCTTTGCAGGTTTTGGAGATGATATTTCAGAGGAAGACTCTTCCATCATCGTCCATCAAACTGTCAATGCCATTGATTTACTAATGTATTTAAATTACTCTTTAGAAACCAACGTGCATCTGGTGTATATTTTTCTGGATTGCCTGAAATGGCTCAGATTGGCTGCTGGCTGGCCAGCTGCCATTCTAATTCACACAAACTTTCCTGGTTACCTTTGCAGGGGAACAATTTCTTCAGGAAACTGAAGTTTCTCCAAATCAAATCAATATTTCCTCTCAGCCTGCACTCTTGCTGATTAATTACTGTTCCTTTATTTTGCAGTCAGTAAGACTCTGATGACAATATTTTTTGTCTCCTTCCTACATCATCTGTGCATGATAAATACATCTGTCTTTCTCCCTGTCTTGAGTTTTCTCTGAATTCCACATTGCAGATTCATGGGGATTTCTGGAAAGAGGAAGACTGAGAATTCAGTGGCAAATCAGCTTTTGATTCAGAAGCAAGGTTAAGCACCCATGGGAAAAACAAGTCTCCAGAGAAAGTGATCAGTGCTCTTAGGCCATGGTTTGCCACCCTTCACCGCCACCTGCATTACAGCTCATCAGGCAGCTCTTTCCTGGCACAGGCAAATGAGATCCATGCAGTAATTTTGGGGGAAAAGCTAAAGGTTTCTACTTTTACAATAGTGCAGTAAATCATGTGGGATGACCAGGTGAAGGCTAATGAGCAATGCTTTTAAATGTACTTGATAGGAAATGCCACGAATAGCCCATTTTTCTCCAGAGCTGATGGAATTTTCTGTTGTGATCTTCCTCAGTGGGTGGCCTTTGCTGGGCCACAGAAGGGTGTCAGGTAAAAAGTCAACCTTCCCAGTGCTCCTGGGGTAGTCAGTTTCATTTTGCCTGGAAATAAAATTATTACTAAATGAATTAAATTTCTTTTTTCTTAATATCAGTAATTTTGCTCAGTTTTTTCGATGGAGATGTGCTCATGTAACTACTGATGCGTGGTGAGGCATATGCATATCAGGACCACAGCAAAGCTGTGTGGGCTACCTTTGCAGTGTGCTTTTTTGAATTTTGGAGTGCTTTGGGAAGTATATTCCATCTTCAAAGGATTTTTCTTTTAATTAAACATCTCCTTTTTCCAGGTGCTCTAAATCACTTCCAGAATTATTGAACGTTCATTAAATAGTTTCTCATTATTATTTCTTCATGATATCAAATCTGTAGTTGCTGCAGCACCATTTTGATTCACCAGGAACACAAATCCTCTTGTACAGAGGTAAAAATTGGTGGGGTGGCCTGGAGCTGAGCTGCCACCTGGGCCAGCTCCACTGAAGGTTCTTGGCACTGAGCTGTCACCTCCCTCTCCCACACACCCCACCAAGCTGTAATAAACTGTCGCTAAACTATTATTATCTTCCTGGAATACAGGAACATATTAATAGTATGTGAAGAAGCTCAGTTTCTGTATTTGTCCCTGCATTTCTCATTAGGCAGTTTGGGATCCGTGTAGACTTTGAGGAAACACCTCAGTGCAGGCTCAGCTTTGAGAAGGTACTTAAATCAAATTGATTTCAGTGGGATTCAGGTACATACCTTAGGCTAAATGGATTTTTTATTCTTAATGGGTTTCTGCTGTGGTTATGAGGCAAGTTACTGGAGCAAGTTACTTCCATTCAAATATGCATTGATTAAGGGTGAAGGACTTAATTATTTGTACTTGCTTAAATATCACTGATTTGCCTGTATTGACAGCTAATATAAAAATAAAATGAATTTAATTCTTAACTGATGAGTTTGTTTTAGCTTCTCTGCTAAATTCAAGCTCTATAAGGCCCTCCAAAATGATTGATGTATATAGCTGGAATTAAATATTACCAAATGAAGCTAAATGTAACAAATGTTAATAAATGGGATATTGGTCTATAAAACAAGTTTCTAGTTCTCATGTGAATACTCCTGCAAAAATTTTGTGATCAGCTCTGATGAAAGTATTGAGAAAGCACACATTTTACTTTTCACATCTTTCTATCAATTAATTCAGCTTCAGGGCGTGTGAAACTGAGGTTGATTCATCACTTGTTTGTGTTTACATTTAGTCAACACTTACTTATAAAGACAAAACGTTTTCAGCAGATTTCATGAAAGTTCATTTTTGTTCTTCCTTCTAGTATCCACTGATCTCACAATCCTTAATGGATTTAGCCTCTCAGTCTCCTGGGACGAAAGAGAGAAGCAAATATTTGTCTTTTGGACGAGGGTGACATAAACCTTGTTTGGACTGCAAGCTGACCCTGTGTCTTGCTGCTAAAGCCCTGTGGAAGGGCAGGGTTCACTGGAGCAGCAGTTGGGAAGTCAGCCCTTGCCTCCAGAAGCCCAGCCAGAGCTGTCATGTCTGAGGGTGTGCAGCCGCCCACAGGCGTGTGGGGAGGTTTGCCTTATGAAAATGTATGTGCACGCCCACAAGGTTTTTGCAATTTCACATTTACTGGTGTGTTTTTCTGTGAAGTGTCATCCTGTTGTGGTTTGTTTATTTACAAGCTGTGTTCATGTTGTCCAACCTGCTGAGAAAAACAGAGGATGGCGAGGATCCAGCGGGTCCTGCCAGGCTCAAAGAGGGAGAAACTTGTTCACAGAAAGACCTTAATATTCTGTCCTGACAAACTGAAAGTGTTCTGCAACCATTATCTCTGTTTAGGAAATGGATTCTAAAAGTGAGAATTCAAAAATATGGGTAGCATGTAGTGTTTGCTGTTTTGTACCATGGGATTCAAACTCTGTGTTTAATAACAATACGCGAAATAGCATCTGGTAGGCACCACTAAAATAAGCTCTAGCAGAAAATGCTGATAAGTGCTTTCAGTTGAAAATGTTTTCTGACAAAAAGTGGCATAAATTTTGTCTGCTGTCCATGATGATGATGGTGCAGTGGTTTAATGAGGCTGAAAGACGTCATCAAGTGGAAGTGATGGGCAAGCCCAGAGCTGCAAGAGAGATGCATATCCTTCAAACATCTACATTTCTAGTGTGGCAACAGGAGAGCCACATGTGAGGGCCTTGTGAAGTGGTCCAAGTATTAAAAAGTATTCCAGCTGGTTTTGACTGTTCTCAGTTGTGTGAGATGTGCTCCTTGTGGGCTGGCCAGAGCAGCAGTGCTTTGTGGTGCTGTAATCTTGGTGCTTGCACTGGAAGGGTTCTCTGCATTTATGGTGGTGTGAGCCCAGCTGGAGAATGAGAAACAAAGGGCTTGGTCTTACTCTGCACTGATTTTCATGGTTGCCACCTCATCTTCAATGCTGGTTTAAAGGAGAACCTTTAAACCCAGAGCTGGTGCTGCAGTCTGACATCACTGGGCACCTCCAAAGCAAAAGCCTGAGCTGAAGGGCTGTTTGTTTAGCTGACTCTGTATATGGTGAGTTCTGCATTGTATAATATATTTAAACACTGCATTATGCACTGTTCCCTTTAAAAGCTGCTCTTCCCCCTGCCCTAAAGCCAGAGCCAGGACTCCTGCTTGTCAAGCCTCCCCCTTGCAGCCACAGGTGCTGTGTGGGTCAGTGAGGCTGAGCGGGGCAGGCGCTGCTGCTGGGTGGGCAGGCAGGACACAGAGCACTTCTCCTGCCTTTTGTAGGTACAGTGAGAGGAGGATGCAGCTTTCTGGACCAGATTCTGCCCCTGGTGTGTGCCAGCGCAGGGATGAGCAGGGAACTCGTGCTTCTTGGATGTTTATGTTTTAGCCAAGCATGTGCTACACCCTGCAGGAGGTGGGCAGTGCGCCTGTGGTAACCCGGTGGTTGGTATGAATGAGGTGCCTGGTCTGCCCAGCCTTGGTTTACTGCTAAAGTCTGTGTTGTGTAATAACTTTCCATAACCATTTTTTGACTCTTCCCTTTTTTTTGTGGTGCTTTTTTGTGTTTTGAGTTCCCTGAGCAGTGCTTGGGGCTGCTTGCACTTTTTAGTAAAAAAAAACTTTCATTTGAAGAACAAGCAACAGCAGCGTTAACTTTCCTTTCAGCTAGTGCAAGGATCTTTTCCCCTGTGCTTTCCTGAAATTCTAAAAGGCAAGAATGTCTTACCCAGGAGGAAAACAGCAACGTTTTTGATTATAGTTGCTTTGGATCTGCAGTTTGGTAACAGTAGTGAATGAATTTCTTCTTGAAAATCTTTGCTTTTCCATAGAGCAGAAACACTGTTTTGAAACAGTGAGTAAGTGGGATAAAGCAGTAGCAGAAACTGTTACTGCAAACTAAGAATGCAAACTCTGCTTTTTCTAAATGATCATGTTACAAATGATGTATAATTATTTTTCTAAATATTTGTCCCAAACTGTAGATCGTAAAGTCCACATACATGCTTGCTGGTAATAGTTTGAATTTAAATGTTTTTCCTCATTTGAATATAAACCTTGGGAGTTGTTTTACTTAACATTTGCATATTAGATTACAAATGGTCTGTCAGCAGGACTGGCTTGGACCATGATGGATTTTTAAGCCAAACAATGGCTATTTGTTAATATAGAGGTGTTTTCTTGATCCCTGCAACACTGCCTGCACACACCTGCATCCTGATACTCCATTACTGAAACTTTACTATTGTAATAAGAGCAAAGGCATGGTCTGGTAATTGTTTTAAAGCAGTGTAACACCCTGCTAATGACAGTCCCCTCTCTTGCTGGCTACAGTCTCTTGCCAGCTGTTGCTATCTGAGCCTCATTGCTGTAAGGGATGCAGCCACCAGCTGGAAGCTGTTGGGTGTTCCAACAGAGGCAAGGCAAACAATTTAATCACTGCATTGCTTTCCTCAATGCTCATGGAGACCCTGTGCTCTACTGACTGCATTTCTGGAAAGAAACCCTCAGAGAGTGGCACGTGGTTCTGGTGTCCACTCGTCCCATTCCTGTACCAAAGGTGACATCCTGCAGACCAACAGGTTTTAATGTTCTGTGTGAATTTTTGCTCAGCTCATGGAACCGCAATGCTTGTTAATGGGTTAAATACTGTGTATTTCATTTGTCAGCAGGTTCTCTGATTAAAAGCCTGAGATACATCTTTGCTCTTCCTTTTATCTCTGAGTTTTTGAGCAGTGTCTTCCTCGTTCCAGCTCTCTGTGTGTGCTCAGACCATCTGGCACGGCTCGGCTGCCGTCAACGTGTGCTGCTTTCAAGGGGAAAAATTATTAATCACAATCTGGATGGTGGTGAGGGGGTTAGGGATGGGTTTTGTTTCCACTTCAGAGCTGACAGTTCCACAGGTAGGCAGCTCTTCAGGGGAGCTTTCTCAGCAGCCTTTTGCAGCGTTGCCTGATGGATGTATGAGGAAGGGTGGGCAGAAATCCTGCAGGAGCAGGTGCGAGGGAGGAGCTGGGAGCAGATCCTTGGCGGCTCAGCCCCGCAGTCCCTCGCTGCTGTCCTGCTGCAGGAGCCTCACTGTGCTCTGAATCTCCTTCTTTAGCACTGCTGGCCTCCAGACAGTTGTCCTTGGATCAAAATTAATTTCCCTGGGCTCTGCTCCATTTTGCAGGGTTTGGTCATTACAGACTGTCAATTTTAAGAGACATGGGTAGTTTTTTTTCCTGGTAACACTAATATTTTAGCATTGCTTCAAAAATCATAGCTTTGTAAACATTGGAGTGATTATTTACAGAACATTTGAGGAAGGATTCTTTTACCCAAAGAGTGAGTTGCACATAAGACATGCTCAGTCTAAAAGTAACCTGAAAAGACAAGCCTAATAGTGGTTTCAGTGAACTGCCACCTGTGGGAAATTTTTAAACTTGTAATCTCATCAGGGATCTGTGCACTTTGTGACCATGTCTGTTTGCTTGTCAAAGAGATCTTTTTTTCCTGTGGTACTTGTGAAGGCATATTGCAGTTGTTGAAGAAACTGTTTGCAGATTGTGAATGGTGAGAGACATCAAAAAAATGTTTTGTGCCTGAAGCAGCTGCGTCCAAAATGCTCATGCCTGCACCTCCTTCAAAAACCACCTTGCATGCCTAACAGGGAAGGTTTACCTTGCTGCTGCAGGGCTTTATTTTACCTTTTGAAGAAATATGAACAATTTTTTTCTTTTCTTTTTTCTTTTGTGAAGTATTTTAGGAATAAATGGGTGGTGTGGTTTTAAATGATTCAGATTTTTGAATGGGACTTCGGATGTGGGGAGTAATGACATTTTGGAAATGCTGTTCTTCAACAGACCAGCAAACCCAGGTCACTGTGGGAAAGCATCTGGTGTGAGTGGTAGCAATAGTATCTAAATAGTGATACGAGAAGCTGCCCTTGCCTGACTATTAAAATGTGTGAAATTAGCAAGCAGTGGCAATTACCTCTTGTGAGCTGTGTTTTGTTGTTGCTGAGTGGGCAGCAGTCGTGTTTGTCTAATTGAGCTTTGCTAGATCATAGTGTTCAGAGTTCATTCATCATACTGGGTTTCTTTTTTTCTAGGGTTTTCCATTTTTAGAGAGACCCTGTTATATATAGTAATGAACACATTGCAGTCGTGCATGCCTTTTTCCCTGTGGAGCAGGGCAGAAGTTTGGATCTCATTTTACAGAGCTCTCACATTTTATTCACAATGAAACCGGGGATGCCAAACCCTAGATACTTGGGGCTTGTATCTATTTTTTTACGTGGCTTTTGAAGCAGATTTTTTTCTTCAATACATAAAAAAATATATTTCTTGAGGTTGGGAAATCAAACCTTGCAGGGGCCTGAGCTTAAAATAATATATTGTCCAAAGCCATAGATTAAATCTCTGCTTGAGTCCTTGTTCACAGACTTGCTGGCTGTTCTTTTTGCCAGTTCAATGTAGTCTTTTCCCAGTCCCTCTTAAGAAATTGTTGACTAAAAAGCAGGCTGCAAATCATACATGTTGACTTCATATTCTGCTTACAGGCTGAAGTATTTTTTGCTGTGGTTTTCTTTAAGCAGAGTCTCTGGAGACTTGTTAAACTATGAAAGGGTTACAAAAAAACAGGCCAAAGGCTCCTGGTAAAGGTATTAAATATCCTAGGGAGCCCAAAAAAGCTGCTCCAAGTGCAATGGAGTAAAATATACAGAAAGGGGAAAATCTGATTTTGAGTTTCTGTAAGATGACTTGAATATCATTACTAAATTTCCAGGTATTTTTCTAGGATATCCCAATTAAATGTGTTCAGAGAAATGGATGGTATTGACATTTCCATGGCAACCCATTGTAGCATTTCAGATATTAACCTGCAGGTCATATTTTACTGAAGCAGAATATTTTTGGAAGACTGGCAAAATCTATCAGTCTACTGCAAAATGTGCAGGCAACAGCATAGCAACAAAATGCAGATAAGAAAACACAGACTTTGTAATAAAATCCGGGCTTGAAAGTTAAGTAGAAGTTTTGTTTAAGACTGCACTGGTGGTAAGTAACATCACATTCCAGCCCTAAGGGGTTAATTGCTGCCATTTTTTGGCTGTGGGTGTGGTTTGTATTTGTGGCTTGGTGTGGAATAGAGATGGGATGATTGCAAAAATGTTGTAGCAACACTTATTACCCTTTAATTCCAGGTGCTAACAGACTTTGGGGAGCCTGAGGTGGCCCTTTGTGCTTCTGTTCCACTGGTCATTGGTGATGGTGGTGGGATATGGGTGGGAAGGGCACATGGCCAGAATTAGTTAAGCCTAAGATCTCTGAGGACGTGTTTACTGGTCCATAATGATGGATTGCCCACTGTTCCATGTGGGAGCCTCTTGCCAGACGTCCTGAAGAGAATTAGATGTTCTTTTGTGCTGCTGAAACCCTGGAGAGAAGCGCTGGCAAAGGGCAGAGTGTTCCTTGCAAGGAAACTGGTGTGTCTCTGGTATCTGGAGATTTGCAGCAGATAAGATTGATTGCACTGAGGATTTACAGACCTTGTGAGTCTCAGGTCAGACAGCTGGAAAGCCTGATTGTCTCTGAAGTGATGGCAGAGGCATTTCCAAGAACCTTTGGAAGAAAGAATCCCCTTTGCTAGGAAGTCACTCTTCTTCCTTAAGACTATTTCATTTTTTTAAAGTTTTTTAAAGGAGATCTTGGAGTCTTTGCAACATGAGATGGAACTGTACTCCCACCAATAAATTACAGTCTCTCCTTCAAAATTCCCATAGGCAAGGAGTGCTATGTGATAGCTAATTCTCACAGACCTTATGAGAATGCATTTTCTGGGAACTGCCTTTGTAATAATAAATTATGGGTTGGCAAGTGGATAGAGTTCAGCCATGCACTTGATCCTGTTCACACTGATTTTAATGGAAAAATTCCCAGTGAGTTTATTGGGGGCAGACCCAGTACAAGGCTGTGGGAAACTGGATGTCTGAATTTGCCTGAACTGCAAAGTGTCTTTGCTTCTGTTTAGATTAATATTGTAGCTTCTGGTTTCATTATTTATTTTGAGATCTTGTGACTTAAAGTTATGTTAAGAACTGAGCATTGAAAACATGACTTGTGTATTGCTAATGATTGAGTGTCTATATGGACATGATGGAATGGATCCAGGCATTCCTAATGAAGTCACGCTGCACAGGTGTTTGCTCTCTAACATTCCTTTTATATCTGTTGAGAGACAGCAGCATCTTTCATTGTTCATGAAAAATTATCAAAGCCTCTTTGAAAATATATTTATTTTTGCCTTGTTTCCCACTGTGCAGCTAGCAGAGGTTGTGTGCTTTGTGCAGCTTTCCAGTTGCAGCAGATGTGCTTTCACCATTTAGGACACAAAGACTTCTGACAATATCATACACATTTGTCTCATTTGCTCAGAATTCAGGCAGTTGTTTCCTGCCCTTAACATCTCAGCCACCAGGAGATGGGTTTTTTCCTCCCCATTTATGCTTTGTCAATACCCTCCCTTATATCAAGCAACACATCATTAGTTTCAGCAAGTTCAGCCAGTTTGTCAT
The DNA here is from genome assembly GCF_048771995.1 of Taeniopygia guttata. Classification (NCBI taxonomy): domain Eukaryota; kingdom Metazoa; phylum Chordata; class Aves; order Passeriformes; family Estrildidae; genus Taeniopygia; species Taeniopygia guttata. The sequence goes on along the minus strand of NC_133038.1, from coordinate 3,901,793 downwards.
TAATGAACCAGATAAGAAACTTCCAGATCATAAGTGACCAGGTTATTTATCATGGGATTTCAGTGCTGCTCCTTTTTGTTTTAATGAGCACTTTCTTCTCGCACCTGGTCAGGTGCTCCTTCCTCCACCCTTTGTTAGATGCATTCAGAGGTGGGGTCTAATTTTATTAAACTCTGTCAATTGCTCCTCCATTCCTCCTTATGCTTTCCAATTAAATAATTTTCTGAAATTTCTTTGTAAAGCTCTCTCTTTAGATATGCACTTCACTGTGCTCAATCTCATTATTCCATTCATATTTTGTTTTTAATCCAATTTTCAGGAAATACTTAGTGCCTTCTTTTCCTATAGTACTTTCCAAAAATCAGTACTTTTGTGCATGTAGAAGTATTTTTTCATCCCTCCACTGCAATTTTCTGACAACTCAACTGATTTCAATAATTGATTGAATTCACATTGGGCTGTGCTTCTGTATATTTCTTCAATTCAACAAAATTATTTCAGCTCTATGATGTAGCAGCAAGATATCTAAAATTTTGATTCATCAACTCTGTTGTTACTGGTCTTTCCACTTCCTTTCTTTTTATCTTGTCCAGTGAACCACTTTTTGTTTTTTCTTTATTTTTTAACAACAGTTGGTCTAATTTAGGTCTCCAGGTGATGTCTTGGTGATTCCTGTGTTTCCCAGATGTCCTAGTATCTTTTAAGCTTCTCATTCACATTTTCCAAGGAACTCACCATGCTTTCTCAGTACTTTAACCATTTTATGCCAAGATGTCATGTTGCATGAGGCCTTTTACTGCACTCATTTTCTCCCAGTTTATAGTGAAATTGTTGGAAGAATTTGATATTGTGTTAGCATTTAGAACAATTTCTCATTCATGGGCAAATTTGGCTTGAAACACAAAACCTTGCTCCCCACATTCCAAAATAGCCATTAAATCCAAGCAAAGCACACATTCTGATACAGCTAAAAAGGATAGAAATACACTTCCTGGGCTAACACCAAAAGCATCCTGCAGTATTGGTCTCTCCACATTCTTCCAGAAGTCATTGTCATGTGCAAATACCTTTCTCACTTCCTTCATAATAAAGGTAAATAGTTCAAGTTTTTAAAAACAAGCTTAAATTTGTTCAGATACCCAGGAGAAATCACTGTCTTCAGCCTTTATAGAAAGGATCTTAAGAAGATAATTTTATTGGTTTCAGGATCTGAAGGAAGAATCAATAATGCACCAACAGACTTTGAAGTTCCTGGTCTGACCTTTGTATTCCCATTAGCTGCTCTCCTCTTGTTTCTCCCTCTCACAGTCATCTTAATGACAGTGTAAACCCTTGGACTTAATTTCATTTCACATTTTGCTCTTAAAAACACCCACAAAGTGCTTAACAGGATGTTTCAGAAACACTGTCAAGAGCTTGGGGTGAATTTCCTTCCCTTGGAAGTGCTGACCTCAGGCTGGAAGAGGAGGCTGCTGTGGAAATCCAGCTGGGATCTGCTCTCCCTTTGCACAGGGGTCTAAAGACACTCCACAGCTGCAGGTGCTTCCTTTTGCTCCAGGCTCTTGCTCTCTGCAAGGAGGAAGCTCCTGTGCTTAGGGATGGCCATGTGGTGCCCTGTCCCTGCCAGCCGAGGGGCTCTGTTGGTCCTGGGCAGGCTGGATGAGGACAGCAGCACGACTCCCCTGATCCCTGGGGAAGAGCAGCTCTGGTGTGTGCCCTGTGCAGTGCTTCCCTGCCAGCACGGTGGGCAGGCAAGGTGGGATGGCACGGAGAGGAGTGAGGAAGCAAGGCAGGAGTGCCATTTAGTGTCTGCTTCTGCAGAGAACTGTATGCTTGCAATATGTTTTGCCTTCTGCCGGCAGTTCTGGTGTGAAAAGCAGCATAGCTTAATTAGGCAGTGTCAAGATACTCAAATCTTCCAATCTGCCTTCCAATCTGAAGTGTTGTTCTTTGCTGATTTAGCTGTATCTTGCAAGAAGTCTATATGCTTATGGCTAAATGATTGAGTTGCATGAAAAATTTCAATGTCACCCAATTTTTGATGTATTTTTTAATAGGACTTGGACAAATCTGTCAGGCTCTGTGGATCATCATTCTGTCAGGATTTTCCAAAAAGGGATCTGTGTGTGCTATGACCAGAGTGAATCTGCAGTATCCAAGTTGTGTAGGATTTAATATGCAAGACTGGGACTCAGTGTGCTGCATGTCCTGCAGCGCAGGTCCACCTACACGTTGTAATCCCAGTACATACCAGTTACATCCTGCTTGCTGCATGTGCTCAGGAGATTTCAGAGCACGCTTTTAACATGTGAGACAACACTGAAAAATGTCCCAAATTTACTGGGTACGTGTGGGGCTCACTTGTTCCAGTATCTTGCAGCTGTACCAGATTTACTGGGCTTCTAGAGCTGGTTACCTTGTGGCCAGTGCTTTTCCTTGGAGGAGTGGTTCAAAACACCAGTAGCTTGGTCAGGCATCTGGACATTTAGAAATGTGAGGCCAACAGCCAGTGTTCTCTAGTTCCACCTGGGTGAAATTTCAGGGAAGATAAAGAGCAGAAGCAGGAGAAAACCTGGATGAACAAAATAATGTCAAACCTTGGTCTCAAGCACATACTGTTCCCAAGGGCTTTGTTAGCATTGTGCTTGATAAGAATCAAGTTTCAGTGGGTTTTGGATTGTGTTGTTGAATGAGATGAAGCATTCTTTGCTAAACTTAGAATGAAGAAGACAAAAGGAAGTTGTTATTGGGTAAAGAATTTTTTTCTTACTAGAACCATCTTTCCCTGAAATATGAAAGATCCTTTCCAAATGCAAAAGTTATGCAAACATGCCTGAATATAGAAGTGATACTGGAAAGCAGTGGGTTTCTTCTGCCAGTTTTGCAGGAGGCCACCCACAAAGGTATATCTCATTTTTTTTCTCTTTCTGGTTTGTTTTTTTCCCTTCTGGAAAAATACAGAAAAATTTTGGCCAAAATCAGAGCCTATTTTGATTTTATAGCCTTTCTTATCAAAGCAGGATTGAAATGTAGCTTGAATTTTCCAAGTAGTGTCTACTTATTTGAAGGAAAAAAATTAAAGAATAAAGTTACGGATTTGGTGTGCCAATGGTTTATCACCAAGGTTCTTGTGTAGACAAATTCATACATATTAGCCTTTGTCTACATAGAATGGAGAATCATTTATTCAGACCATTTAGTGTAAGCCATTTGCCTTGCTGACTGTATTTTTGTCCTTGCTTTGAGTGTTTGATAATGGTTTCCTGTATTAAAAATCAAAGTCCTGTTTTGATTTGATATTTCCAATCTGTTTCTTAACTGCCATATTCTCAAATTTTACTCATCTTTGAGAGGTTGTTGCTTTTTATTCTGCAAATTATTTATTTTTATATCTATTCCCTCTGGTCAAACGGGCAGGAAATGTAGTTAATTTCTGTGTAACCCACAGAAATGCAGGATTCCCTGTGGAGGGACACTGCAGTGCTCACAGCCCACCCCGCTCTCCTCACATCTGCTCTGCCTTCCATTGATGGATGATTTCTCAGCGCAAGCAAAGCCCTAGAAATGCAGTTAGAATGTGAGTTGTTTATTGTTCATTTAGCTTCAGAAGCCAGAGACTCCAGATCCCTGCAACCACTTGTATGCAGTGTCAGTATCCTCTGTCTGCTACGGAAATGATCTCCTTGGTCCTTTGGTGCGTCCTGAGCCCCCGTCCCACCACTCCCTCCTGTGCATTGTTCAAACTCATTTAGCAGAATTCCAGAGGAAGAAATTCAACAATTTGCACTTGGAGCCTACATTGTAATCTAAATGATCTCACTGCTTAAAAATGTTTTCTTGGGTCTAAGTTTAATAATTTTTCACAATCTATCCTTTGTAGCTAACCCTCCCCCACTTTCTTCTTAAAAAAATTCCTTCTCTTCCATGTGCCAGTGTTTTGTAGACATATAAGCTGTTATCAGGTTGTCTCAGCCATCTTTCAATCAAGATGTACTTTTTAGTTCCTGTAGATCATTATTTTTTTTCCTTCATCTTTATGTAAATACAAAAATCGTACTAATGTAACCTCCTGTAGTTAAAATGATGCAACCTCGCTGGTGTCGTTGTGTAACAACTCTGCTTGGGATAAGGCACCTTTATCCTTTATCCCAGTACCCACACTGGTGCTCGTACTGATAAATATCACTCAGAAGGTAAGTGATATAAGACAATAAACCAGAAGGATGCCTTTAAATGAACAAAGATTTCCACACCCTTAAAACAAGAAAAATATAGCAATGGGTAGGCAGCTTGGCAGCAGAGTCCTCAGCTGAGTAAAAGTGTGTCCTTGAGCAGAGTTCATGTTCTGCTGTGGTTTGGTGGTGTTGGATGGAGGAATGACTCTTATTCATAAATAAGTCTCAGTGATTAAAACATCCTGACTGAGCAAAGTTGTTTTTTATGGATTCAAAACTGGGACAAAGTTATGTTCAAGTGTGGAGGCCGCTGTTAATCCTGCAGTGCTGTTTTGACACTGGGTGTAGTTATTTTCTGTAAGGGATGCTTTTCCAGTAGTAGTGTGGCTGTGTGGTGTTAGAATGGTATCACATCCTGACCTTGAATTAGAAAAGGGTTTCAGAGTTAATCAAATGTAATGATGGCCAAAATCCTTAATAATGTGTGTGTTGGACTCCTAGGACTGTTTTGTATGGAGGTTTTTTAAGAGTTGGAGTCATTAACTTCTTTCAATTACACTGGTGACAGTCCAGAACTCTTCAAGGACACTGAGTTTATTGAGATTGCACTAAATATCTACCAGTACAACTGAGAGTTGAATCCAGTCCCACCTTTTTCTTTTCCATGTGCTGGATCATCTCAAAAAATGGGGAGAATGTGGTTCTCTGCAAAGAGAAAAGTAGCTCATTGAATGTCTGTGCTGTGGTGTATACTAACTAAAACAGGAACTGGTGCCAGAAAATTCCTAGCTAATATAGCCAACCTACTCATTTAAATGGTTTGCTTATCAGTTCACTGCAGTCTTTGATTTATTAAATTGCGATTTATTAAATCATAAACATCAATAAGCTTTAAAGGATAGGTATTATCAAAAATATGTTTTTTTCCAAAATAATAAATCCTTTATTGTTTCTAGAAATGGCACAGTAGAAATCTGTGTTCAATGCTAATCATGCATTAAGTTTTAAGTATTTAAATATGACAATCTTCTGGTTATCTGTAAGTCAGTTATATGTAACAGTGCCCTGTAAGTGGCTCTGTTGCAATGACACTGAGAACCAGACATCTCTGCATAGAGAACAGCCTCCATCCCTCTGAGGGTACTTCCCAGTATGAATATGTTTTGGTTTTGTCAATAATAAAAAAGATTCATATGCAGTAGTTCACCTACTGCTGCATCTGCATTGGCTCCTCTTTAAAATTTTCACCAAGAAGTTTTTGCCCAAGGGCAGGACAGGCTGGCCAGGACAGGCCCCGTGGCACTGACTTGGGCAGCTGCCATCCGTGTAATCCTGGAGAAATCTACCTAAATCCTCCAAATCAGAATTTCATGCTCCCTGTATGAGGCTGGGTGTGAAATTTTAATTTGCACTTGTCAGTCTGAAGTAAGGGGAAAAGGGAAAGCAGAAAATAAAAGGCATATGATAAATTTCACACTTCCCCCCGAACAAAGCAGCGCGGCTCTTTCCTGCGAGCGCCTCAATGAATCTCCGTGTGGGCAGCTGGAAGCTGCTGGTTTATCTGCAGAGATGGCAGAGTTGTAAGCAGAGTGGGTAGTGTCAGCTATCGCTGAGTTTACATCGTGCTTCCTATTATTGAACTCGGATTTAATTTTGCTAAAAATTTGCCAAACCCTCCTGGTTTGGGCTGAAGTTTTCTGTGTCAGGTGTCTGCCAGGGCTGAGTTACGCTGGAGGCTCGGGCCAGACTGGCTTTTGGCAGTGCTGTTCAGGCTGTACTTGAACAGAGTAAAAAAGACTCTCCAGGGAGAAGCTACTTTGGTTTTTGTTGTCAGTTTGCTCTCCAGGGTTTCCCTTCATCCCTCCTCTGATGACTGAACTTTCTCCAGGGTTTTTCTCTGATGCTCTAAGTAGATATTTCACAGCCACTAATGAATCTGTTTTTACAGCCCTCCACAGGAAGAGAGTGTTTTTTTCACATCTTTCTGGGGAGAGAACCAAGTAACCAGTGGTTGGAGTTGGAACTTCCCTTGTGTTCTGACTTGGCCCATTTGAGGCACCTTTTTTTGAGTGTTTTAGTCAGAACACACTGAGCAACTGTAATGCCCAGCTGCAGATTGTGGAAATCCAAGGCTGATGTTTCAAGCCAGATGGCTACAGCACATACTTAGTGGTACCTGCACAGGAAAATCTTTGTGGTACGTGTGATAGAGTGGAGTTTGCTTCTCCAGCACATCACTTTGCATCCCTTCCTTAGACACTTTCCAACATGCTTCTCATCTTTTGCATGTGATAGAAGATAATCCATGAAAAACTATTTACTGTCCTCTCCTGAATCATGTCTGTGCATGGTTATTGCTTGCATGGTCAAGGGTTCAATGGAAATAAGAGTATGTGAAGAACTAGAAAACTGCATCATAACACATAAAGGCTGGGGTTCAGGGTTAGGGTCACACAAGCATTATTAAAGCATTTTCAGTAAACAACCTTTGTAGCTGAGAAAACCTTTGACACTGATGCTTTAGAGATGCTATTTAAACAGGGGATTTCTGTTTTTTGGTATTAGAGAGCTGAAAGGATCATCTGTATTTTTTTTCCCATTGCTATGATTATATTTGTGATGGATTGCTGGGCAGTGATTGATTCCTGAAGTACTTCCAGTGGGAGTTCATCCACAGCTCAGTGAAATCATTGGTCTTCTTTAGCACCAGACTGCTGGAGAAGGCCTAAATAATCTCTAGTTATGCTATGAATAAGTGATATTGCAAATCATATTATAAATGTCTGGGCTTCTTTGACTGATTTTCCTCATTTCAAAAAATGTTGCTCTTCAAAATGCAGTATCAAAGGATGTGCATTAAAATATTTAGTCACAGAGTTTTTCCTTTTCCCTGATAATTTTCTAAAAATTTGGGTGACAATCACTGCTTTCCTCTGGAAAAGGATTTGGAGCATTATGTTGGTGTCTTTTTCTGACTCACTGTCAGGAGGTGCCTTTTTATCTTTGTTGACTGTTAGAGAATCTCAGGTGAGCAGATTCCTGAACAGCCAGCGGCATCAGATGCTCCAGCTGGGCACAGTGACTCAGCCCATGGATAGTGACCTAGTTTGAGCTGTCTGCAGGGAAAGGTGTGTGAGAGGTTCTGGGGGTGGTGTAAGGATAACAACAGCCATCAGCTGGGTGTGTCAGGGAAATTCCACTGCATCTGTGTAGTGTTTTTAAAGGACAGACCTCTGGTACAGCAGATTCCAGGATGGAAAGGAGATCATGAGAAGCTTTCCTAACTGTACAAACTGTACACTCGACCTTCCTACTGGATGTACTGAGTGGATGGTTCTTAAGGATGTGCAACAACATGAAAATATATATACACAAACATGAAAATATATAAAAGGTTTCTCACTGGGGTGAGTGCACAAAGTTTGAGCACTATTTCAACTCAAAGGCCATTTCCTGGTGCTACTGAGCAAAGGCTGTGGATGTAGCAAAAAAGACAGGGAAGTCAAGCAGAAATGATTACTCTCCTGAAAGGAATAAGGGCAAACCACCCCATCTCATCTGCTGAGTTAAAAAGTTTTCGTTTCCTTCTTAATTCCCAGAGATAATATTGAGGAATTCTTAGAGCTTATATGGGCAAGAAGGTACCTTTCCAAATGTTTCTTGTATTTACCTGTAAAAATGCCAGTGGTAGAAGGATATTTGGCAGGATGGGAGGGCAGTAGAACTATGCTCCATGTGGATATGGGAAAACAAAATGTAACAAATAACATTTTTTTGTTAATTGCTAGAAATTTTATTTTATTACCTATGTTCCATCATATAAATTTACCAACCTGCTCTCATGGTCATTTTTCTAAAGTTAACCCAGATTTTTCAGTTAAAAAATATTTTCAAGTAAAGCAACATATGTCAAAGAAATGAATAGACAGTTAAATTGCCTCTATATCCCACAGTTTAATTAGTGAAAATAGTGTATGTTTTATGCAGAGCAAAGAGATATGTTGGCTTTTGTGACTCTTAGTGGGATGCAAGATTTGACAGCTTGAATGTAGGTTACAGAGATTCAGTTCATTAGTGATACTAAGAAAGCAATTACAGTTTCTGGGAGACAGGTAAAGTCTCCAGTGAAAGATTTTTATGTTGTTGGCATGTGTTGCTCCGGATGTGTGAAAGACTCGTTCCTGTCTATCTGTCTATCTAATCATCTGTCTATCTATCTATCTATCTATCTATCTGTCATCTTCAGGGAGAGCTAAATGCACAAACTGATGACCAGGAGAAGTAGTAAATAACTGCTTTGGTTCTCTTCATTATGGTCACTTGTGACTGCTAAATTCTTAGTTACTATTCAAGAACTAAATCTGAATCCTGATTTTTCTCCACCTTCCCCACTACAGAGTTCAACTAAGATTTTTTTTTTCTCTGTTCTACATTACTTTGAAATGTGTTTGATGAGAATCAAAACTTTATGTCTCGACAGAAACAGGTTTCCTAGTTGATCTTTCAGGCCCTCATGAGAGGGAGGACTTCTTTTGCATAAACATATTTTCCCTCTTTTTCTCCCCCCCAGCCCCTGAAATCATGCTGAAAGCCCCTTCACAGCACTTCTCATGAAGGGCTCTGCCCTGGGTGTATTTGCAGTTGAGTCCCCTGCAGCTGTTATTAGCACATCATCTTTCACCGCAGAAGCAACATCAAAACAGAGCATCTCTTACACAGACAGTTGACTTTGGCAATCTATAGAAGGGAAATAAAATTTCATAGCCAGTTTGGGTAGCTTGAAGAGAACAAGCATCCTGATTATGTTTCCACTGAGTTTAACAGGTGACCTACATTTTTAAGGTACCTGCTAAGTTACAGTTTTTATACTTCTGCAAAGGCCTTGTTTTCAAAAATTGCTGATCCATGCTTGCTCGAGAAATCAGGCTTACTGAAGACATTTTAGGCACCAAAAAGCACTTGTAGCTTGAGAACATCCCAATTACTGAGCTTGTGTTTGGATTTTGATAGATAAAGCTACTTTACCAGACAATTTAAAACACTAGCAATGCTTTAAAAATATAATTGGTTTAAGACTAATTTCTAACATAATTATGAAGTCAACTATCCTTTATTGCAAGAAAATGAATTTTCATTTCTGTTGCTAATCATACTGATATCAATCTTGGCTCACTGGAAGGTCGTTAGGTTTCCATTTAGATGTTTCTTTAACGAGTCTTAAAGTATTGCAACTTTATATTATTCTGAACTCTCTGAATTAAAATAAGGCATAAATCAAGCCTGAATAGGCCCTAAATACACACTAAAAATAGTCTGGGATGCGTCTGACCTTTTCACAGTGGGTGAAAATCTGCCTGCTGCCAGCTGTTTATTTAAGCCAATGATACTGGTTTTCTAGCAAAAGCTACCAGTGCTGGTAGGAAGGGAGAGCTGGCAGGAGTTCAGCCCTGAAGTATTAAAATGTTGTGTGATAGGACACAGAAAAATAAATAGATGGAAATTTTCAATGATGGAAATTTTGATCCCTGAAGAAAATGACAATTTTTTCACTGGCTTTCAGTTCAGGTGCATGTACCAAATCTGGGTTGTGTAGCAAAAGTCTCTGGGTGAGCTTGCACTGAACTGAGTTATCCAGAGCCAAATGGGAGAAACCTCCTGTCCCTCCAACCAGTATTTGTGGGAGAGCTGGGATGTGATGACTTTAGGCCTTTCAATGGCATAACCTATTCTACATTTGCAGGAAACTTTATTGTTTTGGCCTATTTTTGAAGGCCTGACCCATTTCCCAGAAAATGGTATTTTCTGCTGGCTTTAGTGAGAGCCAGATTGATTTTTAAAATGTAATAAATAAATATGCTGCTGTATTAATTGAGTGTTCCATTTTAAATAGAAGTGATATTTTTCCCCCTGTATGGCAAACAATAACATTAAATGATATTGATGAAATGATGAGGGTAAAAACATATATGAAAATGTGATGAACTGCCTTTGACATTTTCCATAGTGCCTTGCAGTTCTGAAATTTTACTTGCTCATGAATAATGACATCCGAGCCTCTGACCGCATAAACTTTTAAATATAAAAGCATCATAGCAAGTTTTCTGGAACTCCATATGTGCTTGCAGATAAGGATGTTAGTGAGCACTGTGTAGTTTGAAACCATAATATGGAAAGAAATCCATTTTAGGATTAAACTTCTCCTGTGGAGCAAGTTCTGTGCTCCACAGAGACTCATTTTAGCCTTTTTGAGGGCTCAGTGTGGGTAGTTCCCATCACAAATATATATTGCACATATTGTATGTTGGATATTGTATCCATGTGCATTGGAGAAAACATCATGCAGACACAAAAGATGTCAGCTCTGTTGTAATGAGGAGAATCTGTGCAACTATCTATGGAAAAACTTTGCAAATTCAAAAAATGTGCTAACTTAATGTAATGAGCATTAATATGATATGGTTTATCACCACTCAGGTTTATATTAGCAAACTGAAATTGCTGAAATGATGAATTAAGAATAAAGATGACTTCAGTTTACTGGAAATGGGGCTGATCCATGACTGTGTTTGCTGAAGTTGGGTAAATACTTTGTGTTTTAGAATTGACTTCAGAGTAAACAAAATGTTTGTTCCTTCTGGAAAACTTTGTTGGCCTAAGGTATGTTTCACCTTATTTAAACTCCAGCTCAAAATAATCTTGCGTGCCTGTTGTTGTTCTTGGAAGCTAATAGGAAGGAACATATGCTAAGCATTGGTAATGTCAGTTAAGCCCTTAATTAGTGATGAACGAACCTCAGTTTTTCCCTGTGGTTCAATTCGGATGCTGCTCAAAAGATGAGCAGTTCTCCAGATTTTAGGCAAGTTTTTTAAGCATCTCAAATTGTGCAGAGCTGGTTTTGTTACTGTGGTGAAGACTTCTCTGGCATCCTTAGATTGGGAACAGCCCTTTCCTGGCAGTGTTTTGCACTTTGGGATGAGGAAGGTATAAACAGGTGTTCAAAAGAAGAAACACGTTTGGATCAGGGATGACATTTGTCACACACTTGTCAATTCAGGAAAATCTTAAGTTTAGAGTGCTGCAGCAAGGCTTTGGGGGCAAGTAGATGAGGGTTTGGCTGAACTTGTGTGTCCTCCAATCCCTCCATCAAGGGGATTTGGGCTGTAGGACCTGCACGGGGAGCACCTGGGTAGGTTGTATCTGCTCTGGAGAAAGCAGTAGTGATGAGATTTTCCATTAGAAGACATCTGCTCATTACTTGTCTTAGTAAGCTCAGAGTAGTCATTCAAGGCAGGGTACAGTGGATATCCAAATGTTTCCAGAAGGGGAACAAAGTGCTGGGAGCAAAGGCCCATTTGTCATTTTTGTTTCTGCTCTGTCACCTAATTAAACATGATGATGGCACTTATAGGCAGTAGAATTGCCTCATCTCCATGTCTGGAAGAGGAGCAGTGAAAATGCAGATTTGCAGAGCTGGCATGTCCAAAGAGTCACAAAATTGCAGTTTTTGCCTTGGTTTACTAAACACCCCCAAAGTATTTCAGCTTTGTTTCAGAGCTTCTCTGTGCTGTTTTTAGCAGAATTATCCTGAAGTGGGACAAAAGCCGTAGGTTTGGGCCGAGATGAGCAGAGCTCCCAGCGCATGACTAGGCCCCTTTCCATGTTACCTTGGCTGGCCTTTGCTGCAATGTTTTCTTGACATCCTCTTATAGGCACAGAATTAAAGGTTATTTCCATTCCTGCTTCTTATCACTTTGATCTTTTGCCAGCTCTTAACATCTCCAGCAGATTTGCTCTGGATCTGTAATTCCCATACCTACCCTCTGCCTGCGACATTCTCTGACATTTCCATTTCTGCATCACCCCTTAGTTTCTTTCTCTCCCCATTTATTCTTCAAGATTTTTTTTTATTTTTCTCCTCAGTGGAATGGCTGTGTGAAATTATTGATATTTGCATGCAGTTGCTACCAAATTCATAAGTCTCATACCATGAATCCCAAAGCCATCAGACTGTTCAAAATATTTTTGCAATTTTCTGCTTAGCCAAAAAAAAAAAAAAAAAAAAAAAGGTAAAAAAGTTTCTGTTTAATTATTTCTGCAATACATCTTCCAGGTGGCTTTCTGCTGTGGTTTAATTGTTTATTAGCTCCAGGATATTTTCTGAAATTAGAGGGAGTCAGACTAAGGACTGGCAAAGATTAAGGCACAGTCATGATGGTCTGACTTCTTTCTGTTTCTGTCTGGGGGAAATAAAACCCAAAAACAACAAAAAAGGATGTTTGGGGTGGGAGAGGAGGGAAAATAAGCTAAGGAATGAATGGAAGAGAGAAATTTTAAAACAAGGCAGAAAAAAAGAAGTTTGTTACTTTTAAATTATTGCATATCTGTTTCTCAGCTAAATCTATTTTCCATGCATTAAACAGAAGAATGAAGTGTGTCTGAACCTGTCGTAGCATAAAACAATATCTTTGTCTAATGATCTGCAGCCATGACCAGGAGGTAGGAGTCCCCCACTATTCATAATCCCAGTGCTCCATCCTGTGTGTTCTCAGGCCAGTCATTAATGGCATTTATCACTCTTCCTCCCCTGCATAATATTCCTCACGGTGAGCTGGGTCTGATAAATTATATTTGAAGAAGACAGCACCCAAAGTGAATCAATTTACAGCTTTTACCCTCTGGTATACAAAATACAACCCCATGTTGTAGCTGAGTCTTTGAAGGAGATGCAGACAGACAGTGGAATCAGAAATTAGTGGAAGGAGTTTCATATTCTTTTCTGCAGGGGAAAACAGACACTAAACTTCTGATGATGTTGAGTTTTCTTATGCCTGCGGTCAGAGCATAAGAAAAGAATGAGAGTTAGAAGATTTGCTATTATTAAAGGTGCAGAATAGCTGGTGGGCACCTCCAGAGAGCAAAGGGGTGCATGTGGGATGTTGTGGTGGCACTGTCTGCTCTCCATCAGTCTCTTCCCTTCCCAGAGCTGCATTTTCCCTCTCTGTAGCACAGTGTAACAATAAAAGTCTCTTTTGTAAGTGTTTTGAGAGCTGTAGATTAAAAATTTGGCTGCTGCTCCTGTTCCTGGTGCTGCTGCTGCAGATGTGGTTGTTAAATCCACCTGGAAGCTCAGGCAAAACATTTCTGACTCCTTAAAACCCCCCTGATGTGGTGCCATTGACACAGAGCTCCTCTGTGCCGGGTGGGATGGGTGTCCCTGCTCGCAGGGCAGCATCCCAGGCCCTCAGAACTCACCTTTCTGGTTTTGGGGACTGCTCCTCACCAAGACTTTTCCCTCACCCAGCATGGCAGGGACAGCTGAGCTGCAGCTCAGTTGATTTAGGAGGGAGATTCAGGACTTGCTGTCTAGATGTTCTCTGCAGTGGATTTTCAGCTTCAGACCTAACGTGTTCCTTTTTTTCCAAAGTCATTCAAATCCACTGACATTTGAAGTCTGCTGAAAGAAAAGTAATCTATCATTTTGAGATGTTGTAGTGATATTTCTTTTGTGTATTTGTAATAAGTGGCTTTAACCTTCTCTTCTGTCTTGTTTATTCTTATCTCAATTTTTTCTCTTAAATTTATGCTATCTCCTATTATAAAGGCAGTGTTAAAGATGTTTTTGAATATTATTATGAATATAAAATCCAGTTGCTTTTGGAATGCTCTAACTGCTACATGAGTACTCAGGTTTTAGAAGAAATTATCCCCTGCTTGTATAGCAAACTAAAGAAAAGTTTGTGGGCTCATAGGTTTGGATTCAGGTATCTGGCTTGGGAAATGGTGCGGAACATAAATTGCTGTTGGTCTTTGGGTAAATGCAGCTTTTGTTGAAATGCTCATTAAACAGAGACTGAGGTCTTCCATGGCTCTGCTTGCTGACGGGTTGGTCTCGCTGCCTGCGTTTGGCAGAACGAACCTGTGGCTTTATGAAACATGTTTTAATGGAAATGTCCCATAGCAGAGATTAACAAACTTTCTTGCAGACAGTTTTGCTTTATGGTGCTGGCTGTGTGTGACCCTCTCTGCAGAATACCATCTCTGTTACTGCACTTAACTGGGGGCCATTCCTACTCTAAATAAAACAAAATGCTTATGTTATTGCTTGGCCAATTTTTAGTTAATATATGGGTTTGGGATAGCACGGGGTATATTCCTGGTTTTAAATTGTGTCTGATTAGCCACGCAGACAGCATCTTTCTGCATTATAAGTTTGAAAATTTTAACCTTTGTTTTCCTTAACATCAATTTATCTGACTACAGTTACTCCTAAGCTTGAGAGAAAAGAATCAGAGTAGTTTTTGATTGGTAATAGCATATTGCCAAAAATGACTATGTATATTGAAATTACAGTTGGGGGTAATCTAAAAAGATGATACATTTTAGATGATGAAATTACTCCTAATTTAGGAGTAACAAAAATGAGGTATACCCAACATTGAGATTATAGTCAGAGCAAGTCATAGCAAGTAGAGACACAAAAACACAAAGGAAGAATTATTTTATTTTTTAAAATTTAGAGTTTTAAGTTAAAAAATAGATTTGCATCTATGTTCACAGGGCAGGATGCCATTTTTAGTAATTCAGTTGTGTAGCTTCAGGCAGGACATACTGTATCCTTCACAAGATGATGGCTGGAGCTGTGTGAAACATCCCCCAGACCGTGCAGGTACTCACTGAACACACATAGCAAATTCCAATACAATTAACATAATTCTCCCTTTCCCAAGCCTGGGAAAGTTTCTTACCATTTAGTTGTGCTGGGCATAAAACATCCATACTATCTGGGTTTCAGAACTTTGCTGATAATTCCTTGGAATGGGTTAAAGAAGAAATAAACTCAGAAAGAAACTGCACTTGTTCAATTTACTGACTTGCATTCCAGGATTCTGAATGTTCCTCCAGCTTCCAGCGATTAAATAGCAGTGCTGGTGTCTGGACAGGCCCAAGGGAGCTGGCTGTGCTTTTATGGGCACAGACTTCTCTCCTACAATGTGCTCTGATAAATAGCCATTGTGCTGCCTACTCTTTTCCCATTACCAGGAGTTCCACAAGAGCATCGCTCTGCGGTGAGCTGGGATCAAGCTTTGAAATAATCTGCTCAGAGAGATTTGAAATGGTATTTAAAAAATAGTGGGACAATGATTGTGAGCTCTCTGCTTCTTCCTAGCAATTCAAAAGTAAAAACTGTTTGGGGTTTTGGTCTGACTTCTCTTTTGATTTTGAGACCAATGAAGCTGCATGTTGGTTGAGCTAATGATATCTCCAAGTGTACTGACAAAACACTGCTCTGGTGGTCTTGGAAAGCAAAAATACAGGATAAATACCTTGCAGTCCTCTCAGCGACAGGATTATCTCTGGCACAGATGATGTCTGCTTAGTAATGCTTATGTTCTTAGTTGCATTTTGGTTATCTTGCAAAGATTAGGATGGAACTGTGGCATTCTTAGTTAGTGGGAAAATCTCTCATTATTGTCTGGAGTTGAAAATGTGCTTTCACATTTTGGAGTGGAGGTTTGAACCGGCACTAAACTCTCTGCTGCAAGATGGAACTTCAATAAGGGGAAGGAAGAGAAATATGAAATGCTTTATAGGAAAGGGTGAGCAGCCCAATAGCATCTGTGGTGTTGCTCCTAGATGCTTTCCTACTCTAAAAAATGTATTTAATATATGGCAGCACAAACATAATCTGTTGCACCCTTCTTTTTCTCTGCTGTGCCATTTTATCCTGCCCATTAAGTATCTCACTGGAATCTCAGTCTGTTTAATGTTCAGGATACTAGAAGATGACTTAAACCTCTACCTAAAGGATACCCAGCTGTTCTTGTCTGCAAACATTTTGAGTTATATTTTTATTAGCTGGTAAAGTAAAAGGCTGGATAGCAGAATTATGGAGATTTTCCACTGATACACAGTTCCAATGTGCCTGCAGCTCACACTGCATGATGTTTGAAATGGCTTTGGCATGTTTTTCTGTCTCTCTTGCTTAGCTGAGCATATACCCACTTCTCAGAACTATTGACAAGGTTACTTCAATTCACCCACATATTTGGATTCGTTTTTCACTGGTCTCCATGGTAAATAACAGAACTAAGGGCCTTGGCTGTATGGAAGCTGGAAGAACAATGCAGGAACATCTGTGCTGCTTGCACACGTTATTTGAAAATCTCTTCTGTCTACGTATCAAAAATTTGTGACAGCTGTGAAGGTCCTACAATTCCTCCAGTGCAACTAAAAGATTAAAAACCTAAAAAAGTCTGGAATTGTATTTAAAGTAGTCACATCCAAGAGACTTTCTAAAGGCAGCTGCTGGGGAATGAATTTAAACGTTTTTTTATGATATCTGATGGAACAGAAGCAGAAACAATTTAGGTTGGGGTTTTGAGAGATTAAATCCTGCTCTTGCTTTTCATGGGTTGTCATCCCAACATTGGCCTGTCCCTGGAAAGATGCTTGACACACTGTGCTGGGAAGAGGAGCCAGCAAGATAGAGGAGGGCTGAAATCCACGAGGGTGTGTGGAAGTCACTCCTGCAGTCACTTGGGCATTTTAGAGAATCACATCTGTATCCTGGAGAGTCAGAAGTACCACGGAGAACAGCTGCTGAGCCCTGTGCCTCTTGCCAGCTGGCCAGGTCTCCTCTCATGGGGTGAGGCAGGGCAGGCTCTGGTGGGGATGTGTGATCCCTACAGGGAGGCACAAAGATCTGTTTGCTCTGTGCTGTCTTTACTGTGGAAGAGCCTCAGGGGGGTCACTGGGCTGGATTTAGGAGGTGGCAGGTCCAGTGGACACCATCTTGCTCAAGCTGATCACCTGAATCGTGCCTTGTGCCCTGTCCTTGTTTCTAGTGTGGAAACCAGGTGAGAAAAACACTTAATGGAATGTGACCTCATGCAGTGTGCCACTGCACCTTACCTGTTTGCAATGGTGTGTGAATGTGATGTAGACAAAATATACAATAAAACCTGCATGGGTTCCTTGTTTTGTTTGTGTTTGTTTGTGTTTGTTTTTACCTTGTTTTTTTGATAGGGGTAATAAGCTCACTGGAAAATGTGGTTTAGATTACCAGCAATACCCATTAATTGGGTATTGGAGGGAGCAGGATGAGGAGGGTAATCCTTAAGCTTTTCTGGAGGTTGAATGAGACAGTGAGGGTTCCTGGGATGTGCTTTGAAGCGTGCTCAGTGTCCTGCTTAATTTATTGCTGCCCTAAATCTGAGCAAGGACAAGGCTGAGGACACATCCACAGGGTCCCTGGAGGTCTGGAAAGGCTCTTTTTTCTCTTTTGGGTGCCCCATGGTGTTCCCTTGAAGCAGAAGACTCTTCTGACCCAGCCTTGGAGGCACAAAAGCTCTTAGGTGGGATCATCTCCTCCTGCTGCCATCTCCCTGTTCTGCTGAAAGGCCAGCTGATTATCGTGAAATTTGCTGTTATTTGATATAAAGCATTTTCTAGCAAAATCCAAAGAAAGATGTGATGAAAGGTTTATATGTAAGTAATTATAATGCTGCAGTATTCAGTGCAGGCAAAAATTAATATATGAGGTGAAAATGTCAAAATAAAAGGTCAGGAAAGTGAATTACAGAGAAAGTTGAGCATTAGCTAAGAGGCAGTGTTTGTTGGCAGAAGCTCCCTCCAGTATAAAAAAGGTTAGGAAGGAGGCTTATGAAGACTGAATATTTCACACACAATTAAAATTCTGTATCGGTTATCTTGAAGAGTCATGTAGCATAGTTAAACTAGGACAATTAATATAATGAAAAATTCATGTTTATAGCTTCTGGCTTTTGCCTGGGGATACTTCATAAACCAAAAGTGACCCTTTCCCTTAGAGGTGATTCCAAGAGCTTGACATGACATAGGTGGGGCAAGGGAAATACAGTCAAAGAAAACAGATTTCTTAAAATAATAACCACAAATTATAAACACAACCGAAAAACATTTAATAATTTTTTTTCATAATAAACTGAGCTATCCCTTTATAGAGGCAGGGCAGCCATGCAGCATTTAACTATGATTTACTAGGGCTGTGAGTGGTGGAATCACCGTTTCTATTTTAGCAATAAGCAATAATAATAAATTTTTTAGGAGGATGCTACAAAAAAGAAGTGTTGGAGGAAATGCACGATGATCGATTTCTCAGAATTAAATTGCACAGACATACTGAATCAATGAGCTCTTTGTTCTTAAACTTCACCTACTCTGGCTGCTGAAATTGGAGATTTATGTTGTCAAAAAAATTGTAATAACTATAAATTGCTATGCTGGTGCCTGTTAAAGTTAATCCACTTGCTTCCAATATGAAACTGATTTTTTTTTCCTAAATTGCCTTGTAGATTTAAGTCATCTGAATAGCTGATTTTCTTTCCAGCAGAGATTTGCTATTAAAACTGTTGTCCTACTGAATGTAGATTTCAAGGATTATTCATTCATTTACTTAATGTATTGTCCCAAATTACTTATGCAAAGTAATGCAATTTAATGGTGGAGTTATTGATTAATTTTGCTTTTTAAAATGTACTTTAAGAGGACAGATTAAGTGAATCTTAGCAAAATCTCAAGTTAAGTACTCAAAGGATCTCTACTTTGTCAAGTTTCTGCAGGCAGTGTGCTCCAGACCTTGCATAACCTGGCACGATCGATGGCATCTGGTGATGTGCTGACTCTTGGGGATGCTGCCCTAGCAAAGTCCCCATGTGTGGTGCTCTGCCTGCAAGCCTGAAAGTGACTCTTCCCCACAGCTGCACAGAGACCTCCTGCACATAGTACTCACTTCTGTCCATCTTTATTGATAGCTGTACCCAGATCTTCATTAAAATTTAACACAGATGCACTGTATGCAATGCAAGAAAATGATGTCTGGCAGCCAGACGATCCCAGCACGTCTGCTGGCTGCAGTGTCTGCATCCTGCCCCTGTGCTGGAAGCACAGCCCACAGACCACGGCTGGCAATGGCAAGTCTTGTCTGTGGTTTCACACCAGTTGCACATGCAAGGTCCAAATCTGAAATGGATGTACCTGTGTATTTCCTGTGGTACAAGTCATTTATCTCACAGAGTTTCCTGCTCTCTAGAGCACTGTGAATGACTGTAACTGTCCTTTTCTTACATCCTTTGCTCCATATCCTCTGGTTTTTTCATCTATTTTAGGGAGGCAAAGTTTGCTGATGTGTGTAACTCTCCTCCCATTTTCCCATCATTTGCTTCATCTCCTTTCCCAGCATCCTAACCCTCTACCTCATATCAGTGTTCTCAGCCATTTGACCATCAGCAGAAGGTGTAGGAGCAGGTAGTTTTCTGGGTTATTAAAACATTCCTTTTAATTAAAAGGCTGGTGGGAAGTTGTTTTTTTTTTTGGTTTTGTTTGGGATATTTTTTGAAATATTCACTTCCTACTGTAAAATCCCAGCTGTGTTTTTATGTGCCCCACATAACCTTGCCTAGGTTGCAGTGGAGGAATTTTTGATGGCATGGTGCAGCTATGGGTGTACTTCTCTTCTGAAAGATGACTTTGCAGGGATGACATTGTGGACTTCCATATGCATTGCTGTGAAATGCTGCCAGATTTCATTGTACTGTTGGAAATAGAGCATTTCTTTGAGCATTGACCTATGTGAAGTCAAGCTTGGGTCACAGAATCAAGGTGATTTCTCTCCTCCACCACTCATCAGCAACAACAACCTTGTACCCAGAATTTAAGTAACCTTGTTACGTCAGTCCAGATGCAACCCAGGTAATTTTTCCCTATGTATCTTGATTCTGGAGTAAAATAAGACCCCAACTAATTATGAAGGGAAATGGGTCAGCTACAAAATACATCTAGAAACAAATGCATGATACCTTAAAATATCTTTTTAAATCAGGCATGGGATAAGTCTAAATCCTAAATCTCCTTAAACTGATTTTTTTTCTCGATGGGATTAGTAAACCTGTGCCTTACATTACCTTACTTACCTTCTCTGGATGTCCTACACTCTGTCACAGGCTCCTGTTGTGTTACAGCCCCACTGGTGTGACTGTCAGCTGGAGGTTTGGAGAGTGTGGTTCATTCTCTGTCCTTTGGCTGTCCCCAGTGTTATGAAATCTCCATTTCCAGAGCAATTCACCTCGAAGAGAAGGTGTTTGCTTGGAGTGCCAAGGCTGGCTGTGCTGAGCCCTGCCTGCTCTTTGCTGTGTTGCAGAGCTGTTTGCAGATGGTGGCTCAGCATCCTGAGCAGATCTAACATTGATTTAAGAGGAGGGACTAGGTTTGGGGGAGCAGTGGGCTCACTGAGGGTTGGGGTTTTTAAAGCTTGTTATGGAATCTGTAACATCTGCATCTAGAACTGCAGCATAGAAAATTAATTATCAAATGATAATGCCTTTGATATGAATCTCTTAGTTAAGAAAGCTGAAGATGATTCCATGTAAATTCTTCTCCTATTTGAATTACAAGAAAAATCAGTATTTCTGGGCCTTCTTCTCTTTTAGGAACTTAGATTATCCTTCTTATGCTAAGACCTGATCTTAATCTGTACATGGATTTTACTCTGTGTTCATCACCATGAGGTTTTAAAACTTTCTTTTTCAGTAGCTGTAGGGATCCATGTTTGGGAGAGACATGGTGACCCCTCTAATAACTGATTTCTACTTAGTTATTTTTGGTGCATTATCTTTCTGCAGATACAAAGCTATTCTTGTCTGTTTCATTTTGCTTATCATTATTGCTGTTTAATGATAGATGATTCAAGGGAATACACAAAATGAGGAAGTCTTGGAAACCTCCCTTAGGGTGTTGTGGAGAGTGTATGTGGGAATGCACAGTTTAATTAAGACTACCTGGCAGACATTCAGGCAAGGGAAGTCATGTTTAAGTAATTTGCTGGAGTTGTTTGAGGATATAACTGCCACAAGAGATAAGGGGAAGACGGTGCTTGTGGTATATTTAAATGTTGAAGTTTCTGCATCCAGAATGAGTGTCCATGCTGTGGCCTGGCAGGAGAGGCTCATGGCTGGTGGGACACTGAATCCAGGACCAGATCCATTGGGAAGTGGCATAGGAACAACAATGTTCCTGCTACTCTACTGTGCTAAATGCCACCTGTGTTGCTGTGTGCACTGGAGAAGGGACCGTGGCACTCTGCCTGCTCCACTCCTGGTGTCTGCTGCCCATCCCTGCTAGGAACTGGGTGTTTGTGTCTCCTCCTGGCCCTGCCTGTGGCTGCCAGAGTGCCCTGGGAAAGGGACCTGGCAATCCCACCCCACCTGGGATGTGTGTTCTGGGAGAACAGAGCCTTTCTAACCCTCTGCCTACAGCCAAATGGGGAAGGATGGATGCGTGTAGGAATTGTCTCTGCTGTAGGTGGAGATCCTGGCTGGGATTGATGGTCTGCTCTGACCTGCAGTGGCTGTACAGGAGCACCCCTGGGATCCTGAGGTGAGGCCAGTGGTCATTCCCAGTTACCAACTCCCATGTGTGTAATGCAGGCAGCCAGGAAAATCCCCTGCTCCCTGCAAAACAAGGAATGATGCAAACAAGCAGTGCAGACACACTGTGATATATATAAACTTTTATCCAGGTGTTTGTGTTATAAATATATGGTTTAATCACACATAGCAGGGAATTGTGTAAGAACTGTGCTGGAAGATTAACCTTGATTTAATGGGAACAATTTTTCATTGCTTTTAAACAAATTGACAGGTAAATGCTGGCTCCTTAGACATGACAGCTCTCATGCTAAGTCTGAATGACAGAAGATTTGAGAGGTTTCAGCATTAAAACATCCAGAGAAGCTTTTCACAGCCCTGGACCCAGTTGATGTGATGCTAAGAAGCCCCCACTTCCCCAAATCTCAGAAAGGCTGCAAAGTCAAGCACAGTGTTCCTCAGCTTAGAGTTTAAACTTTTAAATCTCAGCCTGCCAGGCAGTCAGAACAGGCCTCTTGTGCAACTGAGTCCCATTTAGCATATGGTTTTATTAGATGAGACTTTTCTCAGCCATGTCAGGCATGAAAGACTTAGTATAAATAATGTGTTTAAAAGCTGCATAGAACTGCTGGCTGTAAAACAATGTGTTCCTCTGAAATTGCCAATTAGGTCTCCTGTTTGTTTTGTTGTGGTAGAAAGACATGCTCTGACCGTTCATACTTTTTTTCCTTTTGTTTAGATTAGGAAATAGAAAATCCTGGTCTTTTCTCACATTTCAAATTGACATTCTGAAGAGGCAAATTCAGTACAGAGATGTGCATGAGTTGCTGAGTTTTATTGGGTTTTAGTTATGGCTAATAAAACCCATTTTCTGCACAGTTATTTAATTTGCATCTATAATTGCTGCAGTTGTACATAAATTAGGCATGCAATTGGAAGCTTAATCCAGCTTGTCTACTCCTTCTGCTACATCCATAATTATGGACCTGTGGTAGTTTCATGTTAAGAGACTTACAGAAGTTTTGAAAAGCATTTGGCTCCAGGGAGAAAAGGTCCTGTTGCTATCACCTGCTTTACATGATGATTATCCAGAATGCCCAGCCTGGGCTGGAAATCCCTGCCCTGCAGGATTTCCAGTGGAGCAGATCTGGCAGGAGCTGTAGCACCAGCCACATGCTGTGGTGCCAGTGCAGAGTTCAGAGCCTGGTGCTGGTGCTGGCCCTGTGTTTCCTGCCCTGGTACAAGTTCAGTCCCTGGATCTGCCTTCCCAGCCTCTTTCCCTTTCTTCACAAGGCGCCAAGGGGAAGTACTGGGAAGCTCCTGGGGTGTCTCCTCTTGTCTTGGCCTCTTGCTCTCTCATGCATCCATAAATCTGGGGAAACTTCAAAAGCTGAAAGTTGGTATTGCTTAGATGGGCATTATTCCAAGGTAATGTGTGTCAGGAAGGCAGGGGCTGGAAAAGGCTGTGCTGGTGCCAGCTGAGCTGTGGTGGTCCCACGTACATCAAATGGCTCAGTCTGGCCCTGTCAACGTTGGTTCTTGCAGTTCTTCACCAGTGTTTCCATCAGCGCTCCAGCACCTGAAAGAACATTAAAATGCCTCTTCCCAAAACCCTCTGGCTCCATGGTCATACTCTACAAATATCTGCCAAACAAAGCAATCTTCTCTCCAAACCTAAACAACCCTTCTTCCCTCTCCCACATGCTTTTTGGCATGAACCTTTTCTTGCTCAGATAGTTATCTACAGAACCTGTTGGGGTTTTGCCATGACTTGTCTTTGGGGAAGGGGGCTGGTTTTCTTGAGGTTATTCTGGGTTGCAAGGAGACAGAAGGTGGAAACTTGTCCCTGTTGAAGTTAAGTGCTGATACCAGCAGGGCAGGACGTTGCTCACAGGCCCCTGGGCGTGGTTTTGCCTTGCTGAGGTTGATTGCTGTAAGTGATGTCTGGATTGAGCTAGATCCATGTGTGGAACACTGGGAAACAAAGAGACAAGAGCTGCTTTTGCAGTTGGATGAGAAAGTACTTTTTTTTTTACCCTCTGTTTTCCCTGACTAATGGTAACTGAGGGGTTTGCAAGAGGAGTTGGTTTCCCTGGGTGAATTTGGGACATATAGGCAAGACCACATGCTGTACTCTATAGGTTTTGGGTTTTTAAAAATCTATTCACAAGGAAGTTCAATCGGTTGCTTTAGTTTCTCTGTTGTGAGACTTCAAATGGATCTGAAATTTGTGACGTTAAGATATAATCCTGGCAGGTTAATGCTTCAGACAATTTGTTCTTTGCTGACTTTCCTTGTACCTTAGGTGATCCAAAAACTGGTGTTCTCTTTTGTCTCCCACAGCATTGCTTGGCTTTCCAGATGAATTTTTAAACTATAATTTTAGTGGAATTGTCCAAGAATATTTATCTCCCCCAAACATAAAAACCTCACTGCGGAGCTGACCTTTGGTCAGAAGAGACAGCTAAACCCCATGCAATGGGCAGAGGTTGCTGCACTGATTTCATACCACAGTTTGACACTCTCCCTTCGTGAGGGAAAAAAAAAAAAAAAAAAACTTTAAAAGGTTTTTTCCCTTCAGAAACTGCTTTGTTTTCCGTCTTTTCATATTGTAATTGTTTTCATTGCAGTTGGGTTTATTTGGTGTGGGTTCCTCCCCGGTCCCCTCCCTCCACAAGCTGGTTGCTCAGAAATGGTATTTTCTGATTTTTAGCCAGGCTAAGATCCATTGCTAAAGCTGGAGAACAACCTCCCATTCAAACAGTCAAGAAGTCAAGGTCAAAGCTAAAAGCTCAAAGCTTAAAATGAGACATTCTCTGCAAAAAAAAGAAAATCAAGCTCTCACTGGCAGGGTTGAGGATCTCCCTCATATTCCTGGTTGAATTCCCAAAGGTTCCAGACAAGGTGCAGCCCTTTGTCTCTTTCTGTGAACTAACTCCTTTAATTCACATTATGCCTTCAAGACCTAAGGCATGGACTAACTTTGCCGTGGTTGGAGCCTCACTGGGCAGATCTGGCTCCTGGAAGATGAACACCCCTGTGCTGGCAAGGTTGAATGTCCCAGAGAAGTGGTAGATGCCCCATCCTGGGAAACAGCTCAGGGTCAGTCTGGATGAGGTTTTGAGCGACTTGATGCTAATTGATGATGTCTCTGCCCATCGCAGGGGGACTGGACTAGATAACATTTAAAAGTTCTTTGCATCTAAAACTATTCTGTGATTATGTGTCCTCCTCTCTGCTGTAGCCTGAGCTGGTTAGGCACTTTCATATTGTGAAATATATGTTCACCAAAATGAAATGTGGGTCCTTACTCCATTATTTAATTTTTTTTTTAATCCCTAACCCCCCTGTGATTTGATTTGAAATAATTTCAAAACAATCAAAACAACTTTATTTTTGGTGAACGAGTTATTCAGCAAAATGTAAGAGTTGCCCAGCTGCACTGCAGTATTTGAAACCAAGGCACCTTGGACTAAAACCAGAATGTAAGAAACCTTTCCGAATGCTTCAGAAATTTGAGAGAAGATTAGCCAGAAATAGATTTGAAAGAGCGAAAAAGTAATGCATTAAAATTCTCTGATCCTAAGAGAAATATAGGAAAGGTCGAATGGAAAGCTTTGCACTGAAAGGCAGCCTGGAGTCACTAGCAGAGCCTGGAGAACCAGGCAATGAGAGCAGCTGGATGCCAAAACCCCTCAGCTTTCTTCTGAGGCTCGCTGGGGCAGTAGCAGCTGTAGATATCATTTTTCTAATAAAGTCGAAACCAGTGAGAAAGTGATGGGTATTGATTAGTGTCAGCTTCAATAAATACATGTCCAGCTCCCACACTGCACAGGATCATTCAGAGTCCTGCAAGTCCAAAGTAATTGTGGAGGACTCGTGGGGGCTTCCAGGGCACCACAGCAAAGAGAGTCTTTATTGACTGTGGTACTTTCATGTCTTATTTCATAACTGAGTAGCACAGTTGTTGGACAAGTAAATGCTATTTTGTATGACTTTTGAAAACATTCTTTTTCAGTACTGATGTGTGGTCTCAGATCTGGTTGAACAGGTACAATAGGTGAACTGAAGGAGACTGCATTTTTGGGACTTGTGTTGCTGAGGAGACAGGCAGGAAATTGCTCTTGGGGAACAATAATCTGTTGAAGAGACAGACCCTGACACCCAACATGTACCTTCTTTAGCTGCCAAAAAAAGGTTACTTTTCCCTCCAGCCTTGCTTCCCCTTTGCTACAAATGTCACTTTATTCCTTTAAAGTAAGTTCAGTTAGTGTTAATTTGCTGTTTATTTTTGTAGAATTTTCTTTTTGGAGTAATGGGAAAATGGAAAGAATTTCTATGTTGAAACACTGAAGAAATAATATTCTCTTGCTCAGCAAGAACTGAAAGTGAATGGAATCTATTTTGACTTCAAATGAGGGAACCATATTATTACTTCTGTTAGCACAATATGAATTAATAATTAATATTATCAGAGTTTGTATGATCTATTACCTAAACCTTTAGGTTTTTGGAAGAATAAAGAAGAAGAATATACTCATGGACATCTTTTTACCTCTTGATTCCCAA
This sequence comes from Taeniopygia guttata, assembly GCF_048771995.1. Classification (NCBI taxonomy): domain Eukaryota; kingdom Metazoa; phylum Chordata; class Aves; order Passeriformes; family Estrildidae; genus Taeniopygia; species Taeniopygia guttata. The sequence continues at coordinate 3,875,647 of NC_133038.1, read as the reverse complement.
AATGGAACATAAACTGTGGTGTTGCAGCTGTGGAAGGTTTTTGTATTTCTGATTTTTTCCCTGTGATTTTTGTTCAACTGATCACAGGTATCTTTACAATCAGGTAAACTAGGAGTGGCTTGGTTAGCCAGTTCTTAACTAGATGGAAACAAGGTGATAGAGTTCAACTAATCCACTCTAGTCTTCAGATAAAACCCCAAATTCATTGCAGGAACTCAGATCTGGAGTGACTCTGTTTTTGCCAGTTTTAGAGAGAATGTGTTAATTACTGGAAGCCTTTATCATGTATGTCAGCATTGCTCTCAGTAAACTTCTTGGTTACTTTAGCAACTGCTTTTTAAGGAAATTGGAAAGGATTTTTTTTTTTTGGTATGTTGGCTTTAACATTTCCATTTGTTACTATGCAAAAGTAACAGGCTGGAGGCTAAATGGTCTTTAAATTCTGTTCCAGTTCCAGAGGCAAAAACTACTTGGAGCTTTGGAACAGCTGTCTACTTTTATCCTTAACAGCATCCACTGTTTCTCTAACATCCATTGACTTGTCTAGTCCTCTTAGCTTCCAATTGGATTAAAACCATTTAAAGAGAATTTGACTTAAAAAAACCCTTAATATCTCAATTTTCTGTTGCTTCTGATAGTTTTATAATGTTTTATTTAATTTAAAAACATTTCTAATAGAGATGTTAGCTATCAAGAAAGTTGTTCATCAACACTCCAGTCACCTTTGTTAAAATACACAGTTCACTTATTTTAGCATTATTACATGTAAATATATCTATACATGTGTGTATGTGCATATATCTATATATAGATATAGATATAGATATAGATATAGATATAGATATAGATATAGATATAGATATAGATATAGATATAGATATATAGATATATAGATATATGTATGTATATATATAAGAGACTTCCCAGCCCTTCTTAGTGGCCGTTGTGCATTTGCTTTTCAAAGTCTCATTTCATTCTCTGTAGAAAGAGCAGAGCAGTCATTACTATTAAAGCAATTTTATAGCACACTGCAAAGGGAATACAAATGCAGTTCCTGACCACTTTAAGCCTTATTTGCACAAAGATGATATCTTTAATTTAGGAGATAAATTTCTTGCTACCTAATTCTTGAAAGGCTTTTATTTTGAGGTGGGTCTTATTTGTCCCTATAGGAGAGTTGTCTGCTGCCTGCCAAGGAGCACGACATCCTACCAACTACATCTCATCTAGCAGAAAAATGACCTGAGTTTGATTAGGCTACAAGCCAATTTGAAGGACAAGCCAGTCAGTGCTGAGTACAGCTTGTTTATCAATAATATGTGAATAACCCAACAGAAATTCAGAGGTCTTGAAATGATGATCATTCCTTTGGAGGAAGGGGGGTAGATGGTGGAGAGAGGAAATGGAAACTCCTTTTAGTCTTGGCACTAACAGTTGAGTTGGGTGAATTTTTATTGGTGATTAAAAATCTGGAATTTTTCACTGAACTTCACATTGATAAAGAAGGAAAAATCCTGAAAATGTAAAGGGGTTTCATACATTCCAAACAAACCATCTCCCTTCTTTCCCTTGAGATATCTTATAATTTTAAATTATTCTCTGCATTGAGACTTGAAGTGCTTGATTTCATATTAAATGAGTAAAACTTGATTTCAGATGAACTGAAAGTTTTGTTTGTTCACGTTAAAAAAAGTTCAGTATTCAAGTCCATTTGACCTGAAAGGAATTAAAAATATTTTGGACCTGCCAGAAAACGAAATAAATGCAGGCTGACCTGTTCTAATCCCTCTAAAGCTCCCAGATATTAATGCTAAATTTAACTTGAGAAAGGAACATTAAAGCCCTGCCTGCAGGTGCTGGGGAGATGGTTTGCCTGGCATACCTTGGCATTTGTCCCTGGGTTCCCTGAAGCTCAGGGCTGTTCCCAGGACACAGCTTTCAGGGATGGGGAGTGGGATGTGGGAGGAAGCCCTGCCTTTGCTTTCCTAGGGCCAATGGGGAACTGCAGCAGGAAAACCAACAGTGATGTCTTTCCACTTCTTTTGCATTTCTGTCCTCACAATTTCTGCCTCTAAATTTGCCCTTTCCCCAGAGGGTTTTGTTATCCTCACACCCATTCATCTTTTTTCCTTCCTCCCTACCTTGTTTTCCCCTCTCTCCAGCCCCAGTCCATGCTCATGAAGAGGACTTCACATTTAAAGCATCTTTTCTCTGCTGTCAGTGCCAGGACCCATCTCCCACCCACCCACCACAGCAGAAGAGCAGCATTTCACAGTTTGCCTTTTGTAGGGCCTGACAGATTGAGAGCTCTTGTACAAATCACAAAAGAAGCCTTTGCCCTTGATTTTGAAATGCCTTGGGACTAAACCTCATGTACTTTCACTAGAGCAGAGGCTAATTCTCTCATTCAGGGCTTTTTACTGTCATTTTGAAGTTTCAGAAACTCCTGCATCCTCCAAGTAAGTTTTGTCTTTCTTGCAGTTTCTAATCAATTACAGCTGGGTTTGTTAGTGCAGAAGGTCCAAGCAGATTTAGCAACAAGGATATTTTCAAAACATAGGTAAAATTATAGATCCATCTCGCTCAGTTGTAAATCCTGCCAGCAGAAGTAGCCAAGGCATCTGTGTTGCCCTGCCTTTACTCAGCCTGTCTGGATGAGGTTTTCTTCTTGTAATACTCAATTTAACCTCTTTTCTTTTGTCTGTCTTACTGCTGATTTATGGCAAAATTTTTTGAGATGTGCGAGAAGTCTCTTGAACTCACTGATACTGCAAAATGCAGATTTTTTTACCTTAGAATTTGGGGAGATTTACTTCTTCCTATGCTTTTCTTCACAAGGTGAAATGAGTAGACTGTTTACTTTGTCTAATTAAAAGATCATTATGATTATGTAGGAAACAGGAGCTGTTTGCATTGTCATTTTTGCTGTACGTTGTTTACACTGATGAGTTTTATATTCTGTTTGACATTGAGAACATTCAATTGTATAACTTACAACTTTTTGAGACTTTGTAACCAAGAAAAATGCTGCCCTTTTAAAAGGATGGAATAATTCTACTTTGAAATGTTACCAAAAGACAAAACTTAATGTTATGGCTAAAAAGCATGGGAAAGATACATATTTGCTTCAGACATTATTTTTCAGTAATATTTCCAATGATGTATGGTTATTTTCTGTATTACTTTGCCTCTTCTCCCTCATCTCACCTTCCTGCCCTGGCTAGGAATTTGACTTTTGTTACCTGTATGTTTTTTAAAGTTATTTTCTTGAACTGTAATTAAACTATATTTCCCTTTCTTATGGGCTTACTTGGAAAGACAACTGCCAAATCCCATGTAATCTGTTGTTATTCAGGTCCTGTACCATGGCTTGGCATTTCATTCTGTTAAAAATGCAAGTGGGATTGTTAGACATGTCACCTACAAAGCCATGGGGTCAGCTTGGCAGCTTACTTAATGTGCTAATTTGCTGTAATTTAATCATGCTTGGAATATGGATTGGACATCTGAGTATCTTGGTGGCAGCCTTGGACTCAAGCAGCCCATAAACACTTGGTTAAAACCTGGTTGGGAAAAGAGAGTTGTGGTCAGCTCCTGATCCTTTGCCTTTGGGGCTTCAGGTGGGGTCTTTGGGGCTCGTAGAACTCTGAAGCTGTGGCTCTGTGTGCCTGTGTGGGGATGTGGCTGAGCTCTGCAGTTTAATTAATTATGCATTAGCTGCAAATGAGGTTGAGCACGCTGGGCTCCCTTTGTGGCTCTCTGTGAGCGATGCAGAGCAAAGCCTGCCCTGCCCAGGCACAGTGAGCACTCCAGGGCTTGGGAGGGATGGAACCCTTGTCCCAGGCCAGATGTGGGCTCTCGGAGTGGGTGGGTGTGGTAAATCAGGCACCTTGTTTTGCAAGTCACAGGCTCTGCAATACAGGCCAGCTTACAATGACTTGCCAAAATATTTGCCAGATAGCACTTCTCAGATGCAATCAATTAAGTCAGTGAAACTTAAAAGTTGGCTTCTAAATTAGTTTTCTAGAGTAGCTTTCTTTGCCCCTTTTTGAGCTCACTTTGACTAAGTTTGGACTTCTTGCTCATGCATTATTTGCTGCTAAATTGTGAAACCTGTGTTTGCATTAGTAAGGCTGATAGCTGAAAGTTTTCCAAAGGATAAGTTTTGCTGTTGGAAAAATTTTGTGTTTGGATTCCAGAGAGCTCCATTTCGACCAGGTCACACAGACTGGTTTCCTGGCTGGTTTGCCATTTCTTTCATTTCCTCTTTTTGACTGTTATGTTGTAAGACGAAAGTTAAAATTTTAACACACTGTGTTTCACCATTTGAAAAAAAAGAAAAGTTTTAGCCTAGGGTATTCCATTACCTTGCTGTCATTTAATCTTCTAACAGTGCAATTATCTCCCATCTTTATGTTATTCTTTGTGTAACTCTGGCCCTCATGAGATCAATCTAGTTTTCAACTCCTCTTTTTAGTATTGTGATATCTTTTCTCTTTGTTGTGATAAGCCAGAAAAAATCTCCCTGGCAACACCTAGCTGTGGATATTCTTAGTGCCTTTGGCCTGGCCACTTGCTCCTGTGTCCACCTGGCCATTTTCACTGCACTAATTGGTTTATCCTTTGGAAAGACTTTTTTTCCTTTTTTTTTTTTTTCAACTTTGGTAAGTTCATCTTTGTTTTTCTTTATAACACTAATTTTCTGATTGCATATTAAGAAAAAATTCTTCCCTGTGAGGGTGGTGAGGCCCTGGCACAGGGTGCCCAGAGTAGCTGTGGCTGCCCCATCCCTGGAAATGTCCAAGGCCAGGTTGGACAGGGCTTGGAGAAACCTGGGATAGTGGAAGGTGTGGGGAGTGGAATGGGATGAACTTTAAGGTCTCTTGCAACCCAAACCATTTTGTGATTTTAGGATTCAAGCAGGCACTTGAGCATGTCCCAAGTTTCAAAGTCACTTTGCTGTTGCAAAGGTGAGAAGAAAAAGCTGGAACATGCTTTTGCCTGTGTGTTTGCAAGAATGTGCATTCACTCTGTAAATGGGGGACAATAGTTTTGCCCCAAGGAGTTTGCAACAACTGCTGTCTATGAAATACTGTTAAACACTTGAAACTCCTGATTTCAAGTGCAGGACCAGATCACTCCAGCAGGAATTCAACTGCTCTATCTGCAGCTGGAATCCAAGACCTACTTTTGGAGAGCCCAGCCCAACTTACCCCAACAGTTGTGGAAAACTCCCCCTGGCCAGATGAAAGGTGGAGCAGGCTCTGTGTTAAAATGTGATTTGACCAGAAACAGCATTACCATAACTCAGAGGCAGGGAGCTTGTAATGAGATCATATGGTCAGCAAAGCACACAGCCTAAAATCTTCCTTTTAAATGGCTGCTTCTTTGCACATCAGGGCAGGACAACGATTTGTAAAGTTGGAGAGGATGCCTGGTGCATACCCAGTCTTTAGTTTAGTAGTGTGGTCTTACTTTTGGTTTATGTAAAAATGTGTGAGAGGAGGAATTTGATCCCACTCCTCAAGAGAATTCTGCTGCAGTGGTTGCTCTTGGTTAAGGATTCATCAAGTATCAGCCATTGTTAACCTGTGATTCAAGAAATCACAAGAATCCCATGAAAATTGAGCTCCAAGTTAAAACTGAGCTGAGGCACTGTTCCTGGAGATGCCTTTGAAACAGGGCTGACTTGGTATCATGTACCAAGTGCATTCTGTGGATTTCCTCTTGTTTAGGCTGTTTTCCATTTGCTTTCACCTCACAGAAGCTCTCTCCCATTTTAATTCCCTGCTGGCTTTACCCAGTTTTCTTATGAGTGATCTATAGCAGAAGGGTCCAAATTCAGACTGCAGTATGGGAAAGGGATTTATAAATTATGAAACACCAATGTAGCTGAGGAGGATGGTTAGGGGGGAGAAGAAAGACAAGTAGAGGACATTTGGAAAACAAAGCAGAGAGCAGAGGAAGGTGAGCATGACTGTAGAACCATCAGAAATAAGTTGTTTAAGAAATTAAAAATCAGAGACACTATTGATTAAGAAATGAACATAACACAACATGGTTGTGTGCAACTGTAATGAAAAACAAAATCCCAAATGGAGTAACTTTAAAATGGGAAAATAAACCACTAGGGGATAAAATCCAAGGCTGATGACTGTTCATTGTTGACTCCAACCTCCATGGGCTGGGCTTCAATTTGCCATGGAAGGCAAATGAGGGTTTTGGTAAAATGCATGAACAGACTAATTGGAGGCTGATTAGGGAGTCAGTTGATCCCAGAGTATTGACACAAGAGAAGCCCATAGGATCCAAGTGGCAGGGAGAGCTGCAGAAGGATGGCTCATGATTGAAGGTGCAATTCCCAAAAGAGCAGTTTTCAGTCAAGCTGCCAGCAGGGTTTGGTGCTTTTCCAGAGGTGCAGATGTACTTGAGCAGTGGGAAGCTGAGAGCTAAAGCAAGTCCACCTTGCCTGCTTCTGCTTCCCTACCACACAGCCTGTTCCTCCTGCCTTTGCAGCACTGAGGGATGCACGGGCTCATGCCTGGGCTGGGATTGCAGTCCCAGGCTTGGAGTGGCACTGCCACCAGCTGTGGTGCAGCTGAGCAGGGCTGGGTGCCCTGGGCTCCTGTGCTGTCCCAGATGTGTTTGCCACCACAGCAGAGCGGGCTCCAGCTGTTCTTCACTGGTGCCTGAGTCACTGGGGTGAAAAACATAAAAACAACAACACAAAAGCTGCTGGTTTGCAGCAAGGAGTGGGAAGCTGGGAGTTCCTTCAGCCGTGTGTCCCAGGAATGGAGATGAGTGGCAAAGCAGCAGATCAGCAGTGCTGGTCCTCGTGTGGCTGCAGAGAAGGTGCTCAGCAGTCGGCTCAGGCGTTCGTCTGCTCCCACGCTGACAGATGAAGTGTCCACAGCAGCAAACCAGCTGCATTTCAATGGTGGCTGCCTGGTCTGAATGCTGCACACTCAGGTTTGAAATGAAATTCCAGCTCGTTGCTGTGCTGACAAGCTGCAGATGATGGCTCTGAACATGACACACAGTTCAGTCCCCCAGCTGCTTATCCTGGCCTCTGCTCTGGGCTTGCCAGAAAGTTGCCATCTCCCTATCAGAAAGAGGAGATAAAATATTAGAAACTGCTTTATTTGGACAATATTGCTGCTGTGAGACTGGGGAGCCCTTAGGCTGGTAAAGTCCAGTTGTTTCATAAGGTTCAGCCTTATTTTCCTGAGCCTTTTGAAAGAGGTCATGAAAAAAACAAAACAAGATCATGAGCCAGCAACTGTGGATTTGGTGGATGTCCTAAAGGGAGTGCCAGAAAACACAGGGAGAGGGAGTTTTTATGGCAGGCAGAATGTTCATGCTTCAGTAACTCGGAGCATCTGTTAGAGCTTTGCCTGCCATGATGGGTGAGGCAGAATCAGGAGATGTCATGTAATTGGGTTTCCATAAAGAATATGATATCAAACATTCATGAGCAAAGCAAAAATTCCCAGAAAATAAGGTGGTGTCATCCCAAACTGTTGCAAATGGAGAATTCTTCTGAAGATGTGCAAAGGCAATACTCTTTGACAACTTGGGCACTTTTTATTCCTTCTCTGGAAGATGGTCTACAGTGGTAGGAGAAAATTACTGAAATATCACCAAGGTTTTTGGCTAGCTTTAGGGAAAAAGAGAGGGTTTGAGGGATTTTTGGTTGAACTGTTAGAGTGCTGCTGTCATTTGATTTATTCTGAATGAGCAGCGAAAGAGAGAAATAAAAGCTTCTCTGTGAGTGGTTAATTTTCACAAATGTGAATTTTTCTTAGCAGGAGCAAGAGGATTTCAACACAGGCTAGTGTGAGGCTCTGAAAATGCCAAGTGTCTTCTCTTGGAAGATGGAAAACAAAGTTGGCACCAATGATTAGTGGCTGATTTGGCAAAAGTCGCTGAAAATTGACATCTTGAGGGAGAGGTTTTGGGATGATTTAGTAAAGCAGTGCAGTTTGGGATTACTTTTGTGATGTTACTGTGCAAAGTGCAGGGGTGATCAGAAGGAATGTAATGTGGAAAATGTGAAGGATGAATTTGGTGTCTTATTTAGTTCTTTGTGCTTTCTCTTGAGCTCTTCTAGCATATTGTTAGCAGTACAATGATACAGCAAAGTTGCTGACATTAACTAAGGAAAGTTGAGATGCCAAAACACCACAAATATTTCATTTACTACATATGGAACTTTGTTTCTCTTCCCCTTTGCTAAGATATGGGTATTAATTTCTCTTGGATGTAACTGTCATTTAGGAGCAAATCCAACATGGGAATAACATTGCATGGTCCAATTCATCATCCAAGAGCCTGAGAGGCAGAGCAGCACTGGAGGAGGACTCCGTGGGGTTTGTGGTCAGGCGTGTGTGGAGGCATCCCTGCCTGCCCAGGGACAGCCTCTGGGAAAGAGCACTGGGTGGGAAGTTGGGATGTGAACCAGAAATCTTGCAGCTACTGTTGTGAATGTTTTGAGCTGTGTTTCTGGTCTTGGGATGTTTCCAGCACCAGCTGAAGCCAGTGTGGCTTTCCCTCTGCTGGGAAGCATGGGGTTGGTGCCTCAGAGGTACCAGTGCGCAACACTGGGCGTGTTATCCTGAGGGGAACAGCTGAGGGGTGAAGGTAATTGTGTATGTGAGGAATTTTTATGCTCCCAAGAAAATTTAGAGTGGTTGGTTGGCACCTAGTGGGAGTGAGATGACTTCCAGGGAACGTCCTGATAACTTTTCTCAGGAGCTGGCAGGACTGTAGGGACTACAGTGTGACAGTGATGAAGTGAGCAGCAAAGAGGGAGGACAGGCAGTTTTCGCTGCAGGATGGTAGGATCACATTTTGCCTCTGGCTGATTTACTCACAGCAGGAATAAAGGTAGTGTCAGGAGTTAGTTTGACACATAAGGGAGAGAAATGAAAGCACAAAAGCTCAAGATACCTTGACAGCCAATCACCCACCCAAATAACAGCCCCCCAGCCAGCAGAGCTTGCTGTCCACAACCTCACTTCATGGCTCAGGCTCTCCCCTTGTCCATCTCTGCTGTTCTGCAGTAGCAGCTCTGATAGCTTTGCTTTGCTGCTGATTGCTTTAACTTTTTATGCACAGCAGAGAGAAGACATGACCTGCAGCTCCTGCCAGCCTAGGCTTACTTTTCTACAGAGCTTTTAAGATTTATGGTCATATTTTACAGTAACTGTGATTTTTCTTATAGATTGTGAATATATGACTGCCCCATGATGCCATAGCAAGCCTCCACTGTGATGGCTTGCTCATTACTTCTGAGTACTAGCAAGGAAGTTTGAACACTGAAGTTTTCCTGGTGGAGTAATCCATGAGGCAGGGCTGGAGCTGGCTGCTTGGCAGGTCTGGAGCCTGATAAGGAGCTGCCTCCAGTGCTGCCAGGCCAGGCTCATTCGCCCTCCATCGTGCACCTGGGAGTGACAGCTGGGCTCTGCGTGAGGAATGAATTCTCATGCTGAATCATGGATTCTGACCAGAATAACTTTAAAAGCTTGTGGCCCCAGGAGCAGAAGCTGCTGGGAGCCCTGAGGCTGGCAATGAGAACGTGGTGGTTGTGCTTGTTAGCTACATTAAATGCTGCTGTTTGGGGAGAAGGACACTGGGGAGTGTTAGACCACCACGTGGGACCTTCTCTCTGTCCACTGGGCAAGGGGAGCCCTGGCAGTGCAGTGCAGAGGAGATCCCTGCAGCTATGGCTCTCAGGACAAGCATGTCCTTGAAGCTTGCTGGAAACTGGCAGGAAGCTGTGTCTTTCAGGGGCTTCCTTTACCTGGAGGACTCTTCATGGAGAACAGGGATCAGGCTCTCACCACACAAGGCACAGCCTGGGGCCCAGAGCAGTAAGGATTGCTCCATGGGGACTGGGGATGCATGGTGTCTGTGCAGGGTGTGTTGTTGTCACCTCAGTGGGGAGTTGAGGGGATGCTGCTCCGGCTGCACATTGCCCAGGACCTGCTGACACAGCAGCCTGAGGCAGCAAAGTTCAGGCAAGAGCACAGATGTTCTTGTAATGAGCCCAGTGATCTGGTGACTCACTCCCTTCCCAAGCAGCCACTTGTGATGTGAAAACTTCAATAAATGGAAATGGAGAATCAACTTTTGTAACATTTCCAAGAGCTGTTTCTCATTTCTGGTTTGAAGGTGATGGCTTGGGCTTCCTCCCTTTGCCTCCCATTATGTTTCTGTGAATGAAGCACTGGAACCTTTACTCAACTCACAGCCCACTCTGTACTTTTGCTGACCTCTCTGAGTCTTTCCTAACATTTCCTAAAGAGGTTCTCAGTGGTGATTCCAGTCTCTTGTAATGCAAATGTTAATAATGATAGGAATGCTAATTATTGTTATTCTGTAAGATGAAATGTCAAGAGTCCATATTTTCATGTTAATTTTTAGTATGTAAGTGCCACATTAAGCATGTCCATCCTGTCAGGGAACATGCTTTTCATATCACAGGAACCATTATAAGTCATTAGTAATGAAGGAGACAACTGTTGTGCCTGGTGGGCTGGTCTGTGACATACAGTAATGCAAAGTGATGTGGAAAATTTGGAATGAAGGATGAAAAGCTGTTAAAAAAATGTGGATGTAACTATAAATTTATTAATGTCGTATCTAAAATGTGATTCTTAGCTGTAATGATAAATAGGATCCATGTCACTACTGTTGTATTGCATGTGTGTAACTAGGAAAGGAGCTAAAGGGTTGAGGCTGGGGGAGAGGTTTGGTGGTACCTGTGTGGATAGCAAAAGACTGTATTGGCAACTGCATTCACCTTAAAATAGGAGTCTGTGGGCAGCAAGATCAGGTTTTGAAGTATGTGTCTATCTTTAATTTTTCTAAATAGAGGCTACCCTGGGTAGCACAGGATCCCTGGACAGCGTATTCTGTTAGAAGTACTTTTAAGCAACAAGTATTTTGCTGCAAACAGCTCCATTCTTCTCATCAAGACATTGGTATTACCTGCTGCTCTTTGGGGCCTGTATTTACTATGCAGTATCACTTTGTAGAAAATATTGCTTTTACTTTGCAAAATAAAAACATTTTGGGTCATATTTCTCTCTCATTTAGGTAGTTTTTAATTGACATTTCGTGAAACTAACGCTGTTATACAACACTCACAACCTAACAAATTCTGCTACTTCAAACTAATCAAAGCTGAAACCTGAACCTCTCCTGGCTGGTAACTCTTTTGTGTGTTTGATCCCAGGCTCCAACCTCACTGCCTTGGAGCATCAGCTGGGCCTCGTGGAGGAGCAGGTGCAGAGGTGGAGGCAGCGCCGCCGGAGGCACGCCACGGAGGACGACTACAACATCGAAGTCCTCCTGGGGGTTGATGACTCAGTTGTTCAGTTCCATGGGAAAGAACATGTTCAGAAGTACCTGCTGACCTTGATGAACATTGTGAGTACAGCCCTGCTCGCTGCCCGCTGGGGAGGCTCTGAAAGGGCTGGGAATGTAGGTTGGGTAAGCCATTTGGATAAGACGTAACAGATTTTGCTATTTTGCTCGTGGCAGGAGATAAAATAACTCTAGGAGGGAAATCCAGGCCACTTTCAGAAAATAGAGAAAGGAGCCAAGACAGAAGCTGAGTGTGGGACTGTTAAAATGTTCAAAGTCCTTCTTATGTGCTTTAGTGGGTGGGACACAAGGTCAGGGCTCAGGTTTTTGGAAGTCATTATGTTTCAGCTGTATATTCCCTTAACCTAAGCTTCCTGCTGAGGAACACTGTTTGGAGAACTGTCTTCAAATAAGGTTCTAACAGAAACTACAACTGGCTTTTACATTTTTAAAACTGCTCTGCTGAATTCTTTGATTTCTCAACAGCCACTTTAGGTCCCGGGCCACCTCCCTGCTCCTTGTTCACACTGCGGTAAAATGTTATGCAGTGTAACACTGAGCTTTCTTAAATTGATTTAGTATTTACTCCATGACTGACATCTTTAGGTTTCCTTAGTTAAATATTTAATCTTCAGAACCATAGTCTGTGTAACAGACTTTATAGTGTAGGAGTGATGAAAGGAGACACTAGGGAATATTGTGTTTGAAAGAATCACTTTGTATTTCTAAATATCAATGCAGCAGCCCTCTAGTACCCCCGACAGTAAGCAAGGACACTATTTTTTGGAAAAGAATGAAGACTTGAAAAACCATCCCTAGTACAGATCAAAATAAAAAAATATATATTTTTTTTTCTGAAGAAATAGAAATAAGTGGTAGCCCCCCTCACAGACAACTCATTTGGGGATGACTTTCTTCCTTCTTCTTCTCATCTGGAACAGGAGTATTTTCTCAATAAAATACACTTCTGAAAAAGCTTTGGCCTCAGTGAATGTGTGTTCTTAGTAAAATAGTGTTGAGTAAAAAATTGTAGGTCTGCTCTGTTTTTGACAAATGGAGTCTGACTGCTGAAGTTTGCAGTCGTGTCAAAAGGATGAGCCTGTAGATGACTCCTTTCACTTTGCAAACCACAGAGGCAGAAATCCAGGCTATTGGGTAGATTTGTCTGGGATGTAGTTTTTCCAAGATGTATTTTTTTAATTATGAAGCTTGGTTTTTTTCTTTCTTTATTACGTTCTTTTAGCAATGTGCAGAATATCACTGTTTTTCATTTTAAATGAGAGATGGAATACAATTTAAGAAAATCCCTCGTGTGATATGAATTCAGTTATGACTTTTTATAACAGCATTGTAAATAGTTAAAAACCTGCCCTGACATTAGAGTTATGGGATACTTGGTGTCTGCTCTGATGGCTGTAAATGCATATATTCTAACAGAAATGACATAGTGGATTTAATTTATTTGTGTGGTTTGTTTCCTCTGAGGCTTAAAACAAAGTCTACAGTGAAACAGATGGTTTTATGCATCTCTAAATTAACAAGTCAAACAGACCAAACCAGGAATGTGGCAAACAGGCCAAAATAGATTAAACAGGACTCTTTACTTATCATGTCACTTAAATCTATTTTTAAGAATTAAAATATACAGTAATGGTAAAGAAGCCATAAATGTTCCAGCTCTGGAATATACTTTTTCCTAATTTTAGTAAACCATCCAAGACACAAATTGCAAGAAATAACAACTCTTCAGCAGCCTGTCTCTGCAAGTGGTTTAGAAAGTGCAGCCTGTGTAACCATCCCCACAGGGCACAGCAGCTCTTGGCATAGGCAGCAACTGTTCTGTTGAGAGCTCTGAGGTAGAAACATGTCTTTTGGGGACTGAGGATGTGTCCCATGCCTTGTGCCCAAATTCAAGGAGCTGCTTGAAACTCCCAAGGCCTCTTGAAAGGCTCTGGATAGCTGCTGGCAGTCATCAGTGTTGTCCTGTTCTTTCCTTCAAAACTCATCTGGTTTCTGGAGTCTGTATTTTAGCAGAGGGGTGGTGATGATAACCAGTCCTGTTTCCAGCTCCAGCACAGAGAGGCAGGAGGGGTTTGTTGCTGCAGATGGTGGTGCTGGGGACGTGGTTTGTGCCAAGGACAACACAATGCAGAACCTCTCCTTCCTCTCAGCAGAACAGCTCCAGCTCTTGCTCTCACTGCTGGATGGGTGCAAGGTGTAAATCTGTGTAGAACGTGGCTTTGCTCTCCTTTCCTGAGATTCACACTGACTCCCCCATCGCCCTCTCTTCTTCCTCTTTGAGTGGTTGGGGGTTTTTGTTTTGAAAATGAGCCCACTATAAAAGGCCTTGGGGTCCCTGGCTGTTAGGGGTCACTGCATGCAATGTGTCTCTGATGAGATATGTAGGTCCAAGGTCACATATCTTGAAAAAGAAAAGACAGTGACAAACAATTCCATCTGTATTTTTAAATCTAATTGGAGATCCTCTCATAACTATCAGATTGTGTGTACCCTACTGGGTTTAGGATGCAATCAGTTAGCTTCCTATTGTAACAAGGCATAGAATCAATTACCTTTGTATGGTAACGAGGTAGTAAGCATAAAATCAAGAATGCATGGTAACAAAATAAAATAATAGTGAAAGTATTTACTGGAGATAAAACAGGTGATCAAATAGTTGAATTTCTGAGGTTCCAGAAATGAAATAAGTCTTAGGTGAATTGTCCCTCCTGGGGAAAGACATTACTTTCCCAGAAGCAACTCCCAGCATGGCTGCCTCTCTCACTGTGCTTGATCTCCTTATGTGTGATGGCGTGAGCAGTTGTCCTTAACTAACTTTTCCCAGGGATCTTGGGTGGAACCCTACCACTAACCCAATCAAAACAATATATTTTTTTTCCAAGTGCAGTGCAGTGACTGTAAATTCAGTAAAATCTGTTTTGTGCAGTTTAAGTGATGTGTTACAGTCCACACCTAAAAGCCATGAAGTGAGAAAAAACAGGGGTTGGGTGTCCTGGCTATCTTGAATAGCTGTGCTAATATTTATCCCAAAGTTTGGAAATGAAGTCACTCCCAAACAAATGGTGATAGATGCCAAAGGATTTTTAACACGTTGGGCTGCAGCCACGTATTGTCTGACTGTGCGCCAGCCGTTCCACTGCAGTGAGCTCGGCCTCATGCCTCCCCTTTTTCATCCTCCAGTCATTTCCTCTGACAAAACTCTGGTTTCTCTTGACCTCCTCTCTTTTCTCTGCTCAGCACCATCGGGACATTCAGTCACCTTTGGAAAATATGCCATTGTTTTTGCTTTAGAGACCCTCGGTGCCTCTTGCTTGCACCATTTTCACTTGCACGTCATGCTGTGTTTTTTCCTGGGGAGGATATTGGCCTGCACAGTCCTCTGCATTTCCAAGCGTGAGCCCACACATTGCACAAATTAACTTTGTATTTATAGCATGCAGGAGCATTTCCACAGAGGAGAGATATTTGGGTGGAATCTTGTAGTTCTGTAGTTGCTCAAGAACATGGAAGGAAATTCAATTTCAGCAAGAAAGCATCTCAACCCCTCAGTAATTGTATCTGTTTGTACAATTGTTTGGGAAATACTAGAAAAGTGCAAAGGTAGAAGTGGTGTTGTAAAATTACCTTGTTGCTTGGGAAAGAAAAGGTTTTCACTGCAGGATGCTCTGGGAGGAAGAAAAGGGCACTGAATGGGTGTCACTGAGCTGAATGGCTTGGATGGGGGCACTGATCAGAGGATAAAAAACTGGCTGGGTGGTGGTAAATGGAACCAAATCCAGTTGATGGCCAGTCCAAAGTGGTATTCCCCAGGTCCAGCAGTGCTCAATATCAGTGATCTGGATTAGGGAATTGAGTGAATCCTCAGTCCATGCGCAGGTGACACCAAGGTAGATGGGAGTGTTGATCTGCTGGAGGGCTGGAAGGCTCTCCAGTGGGATGACCTCAAGTTGCATCTGGAGATGTTTAGATTGAATATTTGGAAAAATCACTTCATGGTTGTCAAGCATTGGAACAGGCTGCCCGGGGAAGTGATGGAGTCACCATCCCTGGAGATGTTTAGATGATGTTTGGATGTGGTGCTTGGGGATGTGGTTAGTGGTGATCTTGGTAGTATGGTTGGACTTAATGATCTTAAAGAGCTTTTCCAACCTAAAGGGTTCATTGATTTTGAAATGGGTGTTGTTGGTACCCAGTCCTGGTGCTGAAATTCACTGTTTCATAGCCCTCTTAAAATAGTTTTGAGGATTAAGCAATTTTCAGGAGTAAAAATCTTTAAATTCAATTCCTTTACTGTAAAAGAGCTAATATTAAAATATTTATATATACTCATGTAATGGATATATGGCCAAAATATTTGTGATACTAAAGCCCATCTCCTCAAAGTAGCTAAGTGCCTAATTGCTGTTATTTCAAAGGGAGATAGACTCTAAATTAGAATTATGCCTCACTCTGAGCTAGATTTATCTGAGTATTTAGTAATTTACCTGCCTTTGAAATCAGTGAGAATCAGTATTAAAAATTAACTCATGGGATTATGTATCCCCTAGCCTTCAAGTGAAACTTCAACTCCAGAACAAATACATTAAACAACTTTTCATTTGAATAACTGAAATCAATGAGAGTTATGCAGCTGGGGGCTTTGGAAAGTCCCTGGAGTTTTTCACCTGCATCTTTCAGCACTACACATGTCTTTGAAATTGTGGCCCTGAGGCGCTGCTGAATGTGTTATCTGTCCTCTTTAATAGGATGTACATGATCCTACTATTATAGATGAGATTTCGGCTCTCGTATCTCTGGCTGATGAGGGATGGAGATTTGCAGGTACAGAACAGCAAGTCCCTAATGAGAGGAAAGGGCAGAAATGCCATTGGTTTCTAACTGACAGTTGGATAAAAACCTGAAAGCATGTCTAATTCAAGCTGCTAAAAAGAAAGTGATGATTGAATACATTGAAATAATGGTGCTCCCTGTCTTCAGAATCATGCTTTTTAAACTGAAAAGCATTTCTTTTAGGCAGCAGGGATAGTTCAATAATGTAGAATTCAACTGGATTTTTTAAAATTAAATAATTCATAAGTTCCAGTGCTCATTATTTAAAATCAGTTTATTCAATATGGGCACTCTAAATTTGAACTAACTCTAAGAAGTTCCACAAATAACAAATGTAAGTCCAGGTCTATTCATCTGAGGGACTTCAGCTGTCTGTAGCTGAATTACAGCTTGTTTGAAAGTTTCAATATATGTACGTGAGTTAACTCCACATTTTGACTGTTCATTATAAACCAGTAGCTGTGACTGGTGTGAACAATGTCTGTAGAGGCCTTCATGAGATTATTTTTGTTCATTATCTTGATTGCTACCCTACAGTGGAAGCTGTAGTTGTGCTTGGGCATTCAGGGGTTCCTGCAGGAAAGACCCTCTCAGAACTCTTACAGGTTGTGCTCATTTTCACAGGGATTTTATTCCCAGCATCAATTAGGTGAGCATTGCTCATTATTGGTACCTGGAATGTGCCTTGCTGCCCTATCACACAGGTTTTGGTACCATCCTCAAGGCAGAGGGTAGGTACTATTAAAAGACAGATTTTTTCCTTTACTCCAAATACGAACATGAGCTTTAGCCACAAAGATTTCAGCCAGGCTCTTCTGAGTTGTGACAGTGTGGTTTGTGTGATGGAGTGTGGATAATTAGGATTGGCTTTCAAATTCTGGGTGTTTTTCTTTACCAAACCACTCAGATTTGAAGAGGTCACCATATTTATTACTTTGACACCACACCCCTATCCCTTGTAGTAAAGAGATAAATCAGTCTGCTTAATTATTTTATGATGCTATAGGTGATTTTATTAATATGATCTTGAGACAGTAGTTCAGAAAAATACTGAGTCTGTTGGTGCAAAGGTAATTTACAGTGTTTAGAGAAACTTCTCACAGCAGTGGTTTGTGAGCAGGAATGAGAAGTTCCAAGAGCCTGTGGGAGGAACCAAGGAAAATAAATTAGTCATGAAGTCAGAAAACAAAGTCTATGACCTTTCTAAAGCCAATGTTACAGTCGAAGATGAGATAGAGGCCCGTAACATGAAGCTACCTAGTGTCTTGCCAGCACATCTGCTGGGGAATGTTTTTCATTTTGATCAGAAGCAGCTAACTTGGATGTGGTAACACCTAGTTGCTGACTCTGACACCAGGGAAGGTAAATCTGGACTCAGACTCATATTTGCATAGAAAATGAGAGATTCTTATCTCTGTTTTGAAAAGTACATTGCCAAGCTCTTCTAAAACTGCCTGGTGTATGTGGTTTTGAGCAGAATGATAGATGTTTTCCAAATGTGGGATCACGGTTTGACCTTTAAGTTTCATGTGTGTTGTGTGCTTTCATTCTTCTTTTTTCCTTGTGATGCTCAATAAATATTTCAGGAAAAAAAGAGAGTCCTTCTCGGAGGAAATGAAGAAATGCCTTGTAAGGACTAGAAAGGGAGACTAGGAGCCCTTGATTTTGCTGTATGACTTTTATGTGACCAATAGTACATCCACCAGAGGAATTGATGTAATGTTATTCCTGTGGGATTAAGATAAAGCTTTGGGAATGTCAGAAATGCTCATTTGGGATCTTCAAAAGCATAAAGAAGGTGATGAAAATTGAAGAGCACAGTGGTGTTTGAAGTGGGACCGCAGAAAAATAAAGTAAGAGGGAAATGCTTTTGGGAGGGTCAGATTACAGAAGTTTGTGCTCAGTATCCACCATGACATTTCTGGTTCCTATCCTGTAATTCAAACCAGGCATTTCTTACAGAAATAGACAATCACTGGATGCCCACCAGGCACCGAGGCTTTGCTGCAGATAATTATGATCTGATGAATGAGCTGCCTCTTGGGCTGGGCTCTAACAATGACTTGCCAGGAGCTCTGCCATCCCACAGGGTAGGAGCTGATACTCTCCAGCTTCTCCAGTATTGCTCTGGCTGAGATCCACGCATGGTCCCAGCTCTGCCTGGGAGCACGTAGCCATCAGTAGTTCCTGCAGCAATAGTTGTGTAAGGATGCTGGGTGATCAAAGAGTGAGCTAATTAGCTTGGATGGATCAGCAAATTGCAGTGCCTGCAAAACCAGATGACTCCTGGTTTATGCCCTCTCCAAATGGTCAGACATGCCCTCTGATGGCTGCTGGTGCTGGGTCAGAGCCGTTTGACACTGATGTAGCCCGAGGTGGAAGCTCTGAGATGTCCAACAGGGGTGTGTGCTCAGGAGCCCGGGGGAGCATCGCTCACCCAGGCGTGAGGAGCAATCCATGGAGCTGCTGCGGGATGAACCCGATGGTTTATGGTTCAGGAGTTGTGTTCTGATGAAATGATCTACTTTTTGCATAGCAGATACTAACAAACTCTGCAAGGCTGGGGACTCCTTCAAACTGCATGAATGATTTTGCTGATGATTTGCCAAAATACACAGATTATTCTCCTATGGTGCATTGGTTTAACAGGGCTACAGGGAACCACCTGACTTTGCCTAAAAATTCTGCCAGCTCTATCAGCAGGTAACCTGCTCTGCACCAAGACTAGCAGAACTGCAGACTGTTGATTGCTATTTGTGTTACAGGAGCTTTCAAAATTCCCTTTTAGGATCAGGCAGTGCTTTGCTCAGTAATCAAAACTTTCCAGTGCTTCTTTTACAAAGCATGTGGCACCTCACTGGCATTTGGCTTGCCTTTAGCTTTTTGATGTATTCATGTGCTTACTGTGCTGACTTGAAACTTGTTCAAGGCAGAAGAATTATAAAATTAGCAGAGAGGGACAGATGAAAAAAGTAAATAAAGTCTTTGTTTTTCTTATGTAGCACCAATCTGTGCCAGTCTGATTTCTACACAGAAACTTTAAATAGAAGTGTATGTTTTCCTTTGAAATATCCCAGAAGAAGAAACCAAAGATATCCCAAAATAGTCAGTGAACTACAATAGCTTGATGAAAGTGTCTTTACAGTGTTTCACTGTGCTTTGAATTCTTTGAGATTTACCCAGCCTTCTTCATCACCCTCTATAAATGCTGAATCACTGTAGGACATTTAATAAGACTTAATTCATTCACTGCCTTCAGTTCAGGAGCTGTGATTATGGGATGGTCTCTGTGTACTTTTTTTCTTCTATGCAGCAATTTAATTTTAGATGTACTGATCTAAGAACAACAGGAGATTAACTCTGTCTTTTCTTCTGTTGATATGAACCAGGATGTCCTGCTGAAATACATGGAGATGCAGTGCTGGAAAAGTACTTACAGTCTTTTCCAGAGTTGTGCATATTTATTGCAGAGCCATCTGAACACGTATCTCCATTGTCTGCCTATCTGTGCTTTCAAACACTAAGTTTCAAAGTTGTGAGTTGCTCTCAAGCCTGGAGCTTTCTGATTGCACAGGCTGGTTGGTCATCTTCTGCCCTATATATTGAGCTGCATTAGCTTGACTCTGTTCTCCTGTTGAAATAAGAGGTGAAAATGTGGAGAATCTGAGCTAGGGATTGTGTTGGCCCTTTCGCTGTGTGCATTTTCAGGAACCTCTGAGAACACAACATTTGTTTGGATCTTCTATCTCTAACAGCTTCCTGAAACAAATACGTATGATTTTGACTCTGCTGAAAAAAAGGAAAAGCCTCTATTTCAGCATATTATTCATGTGCAGTGAGACACTCCTAGCAAAGTACAGTTTAGGTCAGAGGAAGATGCTGGGTGAAGAGAGCTTGGACTCACCCTTATTAATGACACCAACACCCAGAGCTTTGAATTGGCCTGCTGTCTGCAGAAAATCTAGGATCCCAAGAGAACCAAGCAGCTTTTTACAGTGCTTGTGCTTTTCTGTTCATTCACAGTTTGTTTGTTAGATGTCATTTGCATGAATAGTCAAACAGTGTTTTAATTCTGTTCCATCAATGTTTTCAAGCCAAGATTCCCTTTGGCACACAACAGTGATACAGTTGTTCGGTTACTCAACGATTGTTAAAAGAGGCTTAGGTTAAATTCTAGAAGTTAATGAGAGAGTGTTGTGCACCAATTTGGATTATGCTTTATGAACTAATTAAATACTTATTTACATGCTGTGTTTACTGTCCTCTATGCACAAGTTTTTGTTTAATACTCATTTCATGTACAGGTAATTTACAGCTTATTTCAACCTCATATCCTTGATGTGAGTACTCTCTTCTCACCACACAAAGAGGGAGGCAAATTAATATCCCTGCCTCCCTTGACAGCATTCAAGGGTCTTTTTCCTGGGTAAAAGAATTTTTGTAAAGCAAAATGTGTTTATGTCGTACCTCTTTATAATCTGTGTTGAGCAATGGTACTCAAAGTAAAAAAGTAGCATTTTTAAAATTTCAGAATATAAAGTTAGTATTCTAAAGTCTTATTTAAACATGCAAAGAGATCTGATGATCTGATTTCTAGAGGGGTTGTTTACAAAGCAGATTTGAACATAATCAGCTCCTTCTACCCTGCAAGGAAAACAGAAGCCCTTGAGGCCACTCACAGCCATGGGCTCCTCATCCACCATCTTAATCCAAGGTTCTGCTTGCTCATGAACCAGTAAGGAGCCTGCATCCAGGCATCCCCCAGAATGTTCCCCAGGTGCCCTGGAGGGTGTGAGCCTCCTCCTGGAGCTGTGGTTCAGCAGGACACTCCGGACTGTTGAAAACTTGGATGCCTACCAGGCATAAAATAAGGCTCTTCTGTCAAAAAATACTGATGAAACAAATTAAAATTCACTTTAAAATGTCAGTGGGGATTGCTTACCAAAACCTACACTGATGTATTTAATTTCAATGGTTTTTGAAGAGATAAAATATTGGCCATTAAAACTGGGGCTGATTGAAGTAGCAGGACATTATTTACCATGTTTCAAATGAAAAGTTCCCTGAAAGTTATTTATTAGCTTGAAGTAATGAATCTAGTTTGCAGGAATAAATGAAATCTAGGTCCAGCCAGCAAAACAGTTCAGTTTGGTGCAACCTTTACCAAGGGAAGGAGGTTTTAGGGAAGGAACTTGCCTTGCAGGGATCTCATCTGCCTCTTCTAATTTGTAAAGCTAAACCCCTGCCATTTGGCCAAGTCTCATGCAGTCTTCATCACAGAATACTTAAATCAGCCTTGTTAACAGTTAATATTTGCCCAGCTTGCCTGTAGCAGTGTTTCCTAAGTAATTGTTATTCATCCACATTTCATTCTCTACTCTAAATATTTACAGTTTTCTTTTCAGTGTTCCTGGGGTGATTTCCCTGTGTGTGTGTTCAGTTATGTAGCACTGGTATAAAAAAAAGAAGACAATTTTAACTTGCTGTCATTTTGTAGCTTTTGTTCTACTTGCAAAGTTTAACACTGATGAGTTTTGACACACAATAAAGGCAGCTCATGTGCCTGACCAGCTTTTTAGGGGAGACACATCCTCTTGGCAGTGTGATGTGATGGGTCCCAGATGGAAGAGTTACAGGGTGCAGCTGAGCTGATCCAGTGAATGGCTCCCAGGAGAGAGGTCCTGTCTCTCTGCTCATTCATCTCCTTCCCTATGCATGGTCCTGCTCAGCAGAGAGATATTTGGGATTTTGCCTGGATTGCCCTGCTCCAGGCTCCAGTGGGTACACATGGGTCAGCTCAGCTGCATCGTGTGGGTGCACCATGATACCTCCAAGTGCAATTAGGCTGGCATTTATAAACTTGTTAATCTGAAGTCTCTGAGTATATATTTATTTGAAATCATTGCCTAAATTATGGCCTGTTGGGAGACTACAGCATGGTTTGGGAAAAAAACCATTCCCTGTCTCATTAGTGGAGTTTTTCATGTTTTAAATATGATCACAAAGTGGTGTCTGGCCTAATGACAGCATAAAAGGTACTGGCTGTATCACTGCCTTCATAGTTACCATTGTTAAAGCACTGAACTCTTTTGCAGGTTAATGAAATTTATCATGATGAGTCCTTGGGTGCTCACATTAACGTTGTCTTGGTGAGGATAATCCTGCTGAGCTACGGCAAGGTAAGGAAAGGTTAATTTAAATGGAGGATATCAATATCTGTAGACTTCATTATTTTATGAACAGTTACTGGGGACATTTATTTATTTTGTATTTTAATCCATATATATTATCCTTACTAGTCTGTGAATATAAAGAACTTTCATGTTTATATATATATGCTTATAATTTAAACTTTACATTTCAAATAATTTCCATTTCTTCTGGGTTTTCCCTGTGTCATTTGAAGTTACTGCTCAGCTCTGGCAGTCTGTCTTTTCACATTTGTTTGAAATAGTCCATGAAACATAGAGAACATTTTAGTTCCTAAAGAAAACACAACGTGTTCTGGTTCAACTGCATGTAAGTAACAGTAAGCACAAGGTCAGCCCTGCAAGATGCTGAGGGCTATGGCCACTTTCTAAGAACTCATTTATACTTGTGCTTATTATCAGGGGAACTACAGCTGTGCTTAAAGTTAAATGGATATTCTGTGGAATAGGGGCCAGAAGGTAAGAGCTCTGCAGATCAAATCTGTAATTAAAAATATCAAGTGTTCTTTCTCTCAGTTTCTGTGGCAGGGGTTGCTCCACAGACAAAACTTGGGTAAAGAGGGACAAAATGTTAAATGGGTTTCAAAAGTATTGATCTGTTCAGTACCTGTGTCCTGTTACTGCCAAGTCAACATCAGCTTCCATGGGAACAAGAACAGGACATTTCAAGTATGTTGATAACTGCTTTGGTTAAGGACATGTGATGTTAGAGCTTCAAATGCAGCATCAGGCCCAGCTGCTCAGAGCAGTGGTAATGTCTAATGCACCTTCCTGTGACTGGAGTGCTGGGATTTCCATGTTCATGTAGAAAACCTGGATTCTGGATGACTCCATGTCTGTTCATGGAAGTTGCTGGAATGCTGTCAGCAAAGAGCCAGTGCAGATGGTGAAGCTCCACTGGCATTCACCAGCTTACCCCGCTCAATACCAGCTGAGAATTTTCCTCCCTGGTGCAAATGAGGGAGCTCTCAGGTTTAGTCTGGACTCTGCAGGAGACTGATTACCTGGATAAAGGTTAAATCTTTCTGTTGGAGCTTCCTCGTCTGAGAACTAAACACACCAATCCATCTCTGCTTTTCCTGAAGTGTTGATGATGATGATGATGATGATGATGATGATATAGTTATGCACTTTGGATAAGCTTAATTGGATGTATGTCCTAAAGTAAAAGGTAAAAAAAGGTCATGTTTGCCATTTTGCGATTGAAAGTTCAGGGAGTGTGTAGTTAACATTGAATTACAAAATGGTTGAAATATCCTTGTGATTGCTGTAATGGCAAAAATTTGATTGCAGGTTGACTTATGAATCTCATACAAATCTGATGTTGCAATAGTGGTAGAAGCCAGTGGAATTAGTACCTGGGCTAGTGACTTCTTTGCAGTCCTTAGTTCATGGGTATTTTATAACTGTTATGTGTTTATTATTATTCATCTTTAGCCCTATAGATCTACCTCAGTGTGAGCTCTGCTTATTTCTGCCAGTTTCCAGATGGCAGACAATGGCTACAGCAGTCATAATTCCATCTTAAGGATCTTTGTTTTCTTGTGAAGAGCAAAGCTTTGTCCATTTATAATTTGAACGTTACCAGTTTCATATTCTCTAGAGAGGAGAGTTGGGGTGGAGGACAGAAGCCATTGTTTCTCGGCGGGTCTTTGGCCACATCAGAGAAGTAGCATTTGCAGGTCTGTGTAATCTGGTTGTGGATATTCTACTTTTGGATTCTAATCCACAATCTGCAGTGGACAGTGCTTTAGCTTCTGAGTTGTCCTGCTGGTTTCAATGGAACAATTCTGCTATCACAAGTTTTCCCCAAAGATAACTTTTCTTGCATTTCCATATCTGATTCTTGTTTACAAAAAAGGCAATCTATTGCTTTCAAAAAATAGTATAAAGTATGTATACAAGAGATCATTCCAGAGCTCCTCTACTTTATGGTGTGGGAACCTGCATGCCATGGCTGTATAGGAATACATCCTTTGTTGTTCATATTTTTAAAGTTCCTCATCAGAGGACTCCCGTACCAGGGAGTAGAAGGTGAGGATATTTTTCTTTAAACATTTGGGATAATTTAGCAGTGGAAAAGCAGAGAGAAGTGTATAATTCCTATTTTCTGAACCTGTTCTGAGGAATTAGAACAAAGCCTTGAATATTTTACTGTCCCACACATGAGCACTAACAATTTTTAGGAAAATATATATTCAAAACACATAGTATTAAGTAGAGTATGTGTACAAGTTAAGGCAGTGCATGAATGAAGCAGTGTGGTTGGCTTCACAAAATGAAAATTTTATTCCAGTCTTGTTTGAGTAAGCATTTCTTTTGAAAGCATGGAGCTAATATCTTCAGATTCATTTGCTTCACTGCAGGCAATTTATATATATTATCAAGGGTGCCATTTAAATAATCATAATAATTACATTATGGTTCTGTAATTGATGAAGTATGTACCATCAACGTCAAGTTTATGACAGCACTCTCAGCTATTGCCAATTTCCACCCCTGAGCAGCCTTCTACTGTATTGTGAGTTTATCAGATGATTATATTATTTTATACAATATGTCATCTGTTGATAAGAATAATATGGACAATACTTGAGTTGCATAGCAACCAACCTTTCACTGGTTCTTGCTTGAAGGTACTCCACTCTTTCAAATGTACTTATTTTTTAATATTCTCAAACACAGGCAACTGTACATGCACAAGTTTCAGTAATTTCAGGAATAGCATTAATTGCCCTGGTAAAAAACCTGAAGATATTCCTTAGTGATCACATGCTGAAATTACTTCAGGGACTAGTTCAAAGGATCTGACATGGTTTTACTGAATTAGCACTTTGTGTGAGTTATCACCTCAGGACTTTGAGGGGGTGGTAGGCTGAGCCCTGCCAAGAGCACCAGGCTCAGGCTCTGGCTGGGTGGTGTGTTTGGGTGTTTGGGGAGCAGGCAGTGTGGCTGGGCTGGGGTGGCTTTGCAGAACCTGCAGGAGCTGCCAGCCCTTCCCTGACTCGCCACTTTTCCATTAGTACTTTCAACAAGTGATGTATACAGGCTGATGTGAAGGCTTCAGCTGTGCCTTCCTGCTGCCCACTCGTTTATCAATTCCATCATAAGGATAGAAAAATGTGTTCTGCAAAGGGTGCTCCATATCTGTGTTGGCTTCAGAAGCCACAGTGCATTTCTCTGCATTTTCTTGACATTGACTTCCAAAGTCACTGGCTTTTCTGATGTGATGGGATACTGCAAATAAGTAAACAGGGTACATGCAGTGCATTTTTCTTCATATGGGAAAAAGATGAGCTGGCTTGCTTCTGCCTTTTTGACTTCAGCAGTAGGAAGATTGGTTCCAAATTTTGGCAACTGCGCATATATTTGAGATTAATATAATTCAATGTTTGTGCAAATTATTCCACTTAGACCTATTTTGGTTGTAACAGCTCTGTAATACAGCTAGCTCTAGAATACTCAGGGATATAAGCAAAGCAACCACGAGCACCAAGTGCAGAGGAGGTTGCAAGAGATGAGCTGAGCATGCATTTAAAAACCCTGACTGGTTATTCTAAAATTTGTTTGGAAACATTTAAATACTGAGCACTGCATAAAATCCTCTCATCGCCTCTTTGAGGTGAATGAATAAAGATTATTATTCCCATTTTACAGCTAAAAAACCAAAGATGTTAAGTGTTATTTTCCAAGGCCACACGGAAGGCCACTGGCAGGCTGGGGATAAGACCTCATAAATTCCTGGCTCCGGCCCCACGCTCTGTCCACTGACAATGGTGACTCTGTGTGCAGATGAGCTGCCCTTGCACAGCACAGAGGAAAGCACATGTTAGCTAGGATGGATGTAATTAATACAGTGATTAATGAAAAAACACTTGGAAATAATTTTGCAGGGGCTGCAGGAGTTTCAATAAATGCAGCCACCTGGGGATTTGTGAGGCTTATTTCTTGGAAAATGTAAGTGTGGCAGTGCAGGACACCCCTGAGCTCTCCTTTGGCACCATGCACAGCCTGAGTGGCCTGTATTCAGCCTGTATTCAGCCTGTATTCAGCCTGTATTCAGCCTGGAGCAGGGTGGGATGGGCTGAGGGGTGCTGGCTCTGCTCCGTGGCATCTGGAAGTGCAACCAGGAGGGAGTGAAAACCCACAGAAGCTGTAAACCAGTGTTAGCATCATAATAAGTGGTTGGACTTGGACCGTATGTTAACTTGGTCAAAGAGGAACCTGACTACCAGTGCAGAGGGCCTCTCAAATAGCTTTGAGGTAGCAGTTCAGGAAGAAAGTGCTATGGAGTGGATGCTTGCAACCTCATAGGACAGGACTGTTCAGCTGAGAAGGACTTTTCAATTTTGTATGTCTGCGATATTAGCAGAGCTCCTGCTGCCTTCATTTGGGACAGGGCTTTACCTTCGATATTTTCATGAAATGTTGCTCTCTTTATCTGTGCCATCTGACCTTTTCATGTCTAAGTTTGATGTAAGCAGGGGAGATGTTCTTGGTTCAGCCAGGATGGAAGTGCTGGTTCAGTCTGAGTCAGGTTCTTCTTTCTCTCTGTTTCCCATAAGGCAGCCTTGGAAGTACAAATCGGATTTATTCCTTAAATCTGGTGTTTGTCCTTATTATTTTGCTGTTGACCCTGTTATTTCCCTGGATGGATGAGCACCTCCACTTATCTCTGCCTCTCCCAGGAAGGTGCAAACTCTGGCTGAGAGCACCTGCGCCTGGCAATGCAAGGAGGTTGTTAGCTGCACTATAGGGTCATGGAATAGCTGTGCTTGGAATGGACCTCTGGACATCATCTAGTCCAACTGCCCTGCGCAAAGCAAGGTCACCCGGAGCAGGTTGTTCAGGACTTCGTCCAGCTTGGTTTTGAATATTTCCAAAGACTCTATAGCCTCTCTGGACAGCCCTTCCCAATGTTTGGCCACTCTTATGGTATAACTACAGTAACACTCCTAAAGGCTTTTTTTCTTGCCCATTGCCTCTTCTCTTTTCTCTGAATGCCACAGAGAAGACTGTCTCAGCCATTTTTTTCCCCTGCCCGATAAGTATTTATATATATTGAGATTTTTCCTGAGCTTCCTGCAGCCTCTCCTTGTACTAGGTCACAAATGTGAGTTGAGTATCTTATTTTTCCACTGACATTGGTAGATGCAGAAGACCTGAAACAATCAGCAGGAATCAAGCCCTGATCTTACAAATGTGTCTGAGGATGGAGTTGTTGACCCCAGTATTTGGCCATATCCAGTAACCAGTTCTGCACAGGCTGAGTTGCAAGGCCAGGATTTACATATGATGTAGCATTTTGTCAGCTGTTCATGTATTTTCACTTTGTTCATAGGTTTCATTTGGGGATGAAGAGATATTACCCCTCCTGTTTTTTATCTGTGTGGATTGTTGAATTTCCTTATTTATATATTAGACTTAGAGTTTGTATAATTTCCCAGTGTGTTTTGTTGGGACCTTGAAGAATGTGGAGCTGGCTGATCGCATAAACAGTGCTTTGTACTCCTGATCTGCTTACATTCATACAGAATTAGAGACTGAAAAATGTTTACAAATTGCTGCCATATGAAAGCTTTACAATGCAAAATGAATGCAAAATGACAGTTTGCTGAATGATCTATTTTTGTTAGTTCAGTTACCATGGACGTTCAATAATTGTATTTATTTATCTTTTGCTTGTCTTGTTCAGGATGAGTGAGAGAAGAATATAGAAGTTCTAATCCAATATCCAATGAGCAGTAGAAGTGCCAAGTAGAAGCAATGTAAACAGTGTGTTTTGCAGAGTTTTTACTCATTCAGGAAGGGAAAGTCATATGTTAAATTGTTTCCTGAACGTGTGCACTGCTGTGGTCCAACTTTTCCTACTATAGTTTGAAGCCTGTCATGTTAAGAACGTTTCTGCTCCTCCTGGAGCTACTGAAGAGCTGCAAAGCCTTCTCCGTTGGTTCTCTTGGAGCACCACCTAATGGATGAGTTAGGAAAGGTCCCAAACTTCTGAACAGCCTAAATTTCTTGTGCTCTTATCACCAGTTACCTGCTCATCATCACTTTTGTGAAGTTGTACCCAGTGATGCCAAATATCAGATAAATAAAACATTTGTTTAAGGGGAGCTGCCATTCCGTGTGTGACACCAGTGTGTCTTTCACATGGGCTGGCAGCTTGAATATTCTTGAAAGGCTTAGGTAGAATATAGACAAAATTTGCAGTTTTCTTCTAAGATAACATTGTTCAAGAAAAAAAAAATTGCATATTTCTTCCTTGTCATATAATCTCCACAAGTATTTGAAAGACTTTCTAGTCAGCTTAATTAATGACTTGTTCTTCAGTGTGTTCATATAAGAGAACTGTTAACTTCCCAAAGGATGAGACAGAGAGCAAAGAAGGTTCTGAGACGTCTCTGGCTTTCAACTACTTCCTACTGCCCTGCTTTACATCTTTGTATGAATGGTAGTTGCAACTCAGTTTTCTTCTCTTTTTTTTTTTTTGTTGTTGTTTTTTTTTGTTTTGTTTTTGTTTTTGTTTTTGTTGCTTCCATCTAAGAAGGAAGGGAGTGGAGAAGAAATGAAGGCAGAATCAAAAAAAAAGAAGGAAAATGTGCAGCATTGGTAGATGTTGAGTTTCCCAGAGAAAAGGCCTCAGCTAGTTCTGTAGGGCAGACTGTCCTCGTCACCCTCTGTGGTGTCTCCTCGCCTGGGGGATGTTTTCCCAGCTGAGCCCTTTCCACTTCTTGGCCAACATCTCCATCTGTTTCCATCAGCAGTTCACAGATTTTTTGCTTTTCTTGCTGTGAGAAGGAAAGTTTCTCTTTCCATTGGCAGTTTTCCTGCTGATCAGCTGAGTAATGCTCTCCACAGGCCTGCTGTCCTGCTTGGAAAGCGGTCCTTCCCAGCCAGGTCAGAGATCCCAGCCAGCTGCAGGACCTGCGAGTTCCTGGCAGTGTGGGCCCTTTGCTGGCCAAGAGTAACACCTACACCTCTTCTCCTTGTGCAGCCTGCTGGTCCCCCTCTTCCCCTGTTTGCAGTGTGACAAAAAGGGATTTTACCTTTCAGCCCTTATTACAGCGCATAGTTCATCTCTTTTCCTCTTTGTTACTTGCTTTGTCCATTTAATAAGGGGTTGGGCTCTGATGAAAGCCCACATCGCAATCCAAAAGAAAATATTATTAAGTGTTATCTGATATTTCTACAAGAATAATTTTTGGACAACATCCTTTTAAAACATATGACATCTGCCCTGTCAACTAACAAGCTCTGCCTGGTCCCATGATCTCCTAAGCTCCTTTCTCCAGAACAGCAGCATTTCTCTGTAAAGGCAAGGCAGCTAGAAAAGTGGATAAAATTCTATATAAAGGCATGCCTGGCTTAGGAAGTCTTTGATCCAAAGACTACTGGAGCCTTGGAGGTTCTTTGGAGGGAAATGCTACCTCTAATTCCCTTCCCGGGCCATACCATCGCTTGCTGTGAGGAGAGGACCATGGTGTTCATGGTTCTTCAGTCTCAGCCAGTGCAGTTGCACAGCACAGTGAGCTTGACTCACTGATGGTTCCCTGGCCATGCAATATTTGCTGTTAGCACTGTTGGAGCCTTTCTGATCTGAAAGTCTTTGTCAAATTGCGGAAAGTTGTCATTCAGACGAAAATTTGCTAGGAATCAAGTGGCTTTCTCTTTTCAGGCTGTTGCATTACAGTGAGGAAAGACAAGGGATTAGTGACCAGATGGTTTGAGTGCTCAGTGGACTTGGAGTACTCAGCAGATTGAGTTTTATCTCTTACTCTTTGAAGTCCTCTTCACTTACAGAACCTAGACTTGCTACTTACATTCATAGCACATGGACACTCAAAATAATTGACTTCCTAGTGGATGTCTTGTTTCTCAACTTAAAGAGCAGTAAGGCTCAGTTTTATGATGTTAAAGTTGTGTCACTGGTAAAAACATTGGGTCAGCTAAAATATGTTTTCTAGGACTTGAGTGTTCTCAGCTTCCCCTTTTATGTGAAAGGGGTTTTTTTCTTTCTTCCTGTTGTGTTGGAGGGAAAAAACCCACAATGCTCCATATTAACCAGTTGGTCCAACTTCATTTGCTTGAAGACAAACTCTAAAATCAGTGTTTTGATAAGTAAGCATTGAGGTTCTCTTGGACTGAGCCTGTGGTTTTGCTCTTGGAATGGACTTCAGAATACAGTGAGAGAGTTGTTGACTCACGGCAGATGCCAGGCAGTGCCTGAACCACGGGAGCTGCTGCTTTGCTGTGCCAGACTGCTCTGGCCTCTGGCAGACTCGATGTTAATCAGAGCAGTGCTGAAACCTGCTCTCTTAGTTCATTCAGAGACAAATATTTTGCTTTTGTGATGAACTCCACCAACAAGGGTTTGGTTTTGCGGGCAGGGAAGAGATGACAGAGGAAAGCTATAAAGCAGTGGTTATTAGGAAATAATTGACATTTTATTTTCTATGCTTTTTTGCTGATTATGCAAATTCACGACTTCTTTGCAAATAATTGGATACCCTTAAACAAAGCATATGTTGATAGGGTGTGTGTTTTCATTGTCTTCTGATCATTGTGTCTTAAATGATGCATTTTTTCATTTGGTAGAATGTACACAAGGAGGTCATTATGAAATAAAGAAGTATTAGCAAACATCAGAAAATATTGGAAAACTAGAGGTTTCTCAACTTCATTTTACAGCATTCTTTGCTTTTGAGTCTTGGAGTCAGATTTTTTATTGAGCTCCTTTAAGGAATTGATCTTTTTTTTTTCCGTTTTAGAGAAATAAGAGTGAAAGTGAGGCAAATAAGTTTTGTGTTTGTTTGCTTGTTTGTTTTTGTTTTACCACTGATGGATATTATTAAAGACCTCAGCAACAGTCAAACCCAGTTTAATGGACTAGAATTTTTCTTGAAGAGCCAAGAGCCTGTATTAGTGACTCCAAGTTTGTTTAAGTATGTTCTTGTAAATATACAAAGATTCGATAAAGGCATCACAACTGTCCCACCATTTAAAATACAGTTATTAGTTCAATTTCCAAGGGAATTATGGCTGGAAGCAGTATGATCCAGCACAGGATTATATTACAACTTCTTCATTCCACAGTGGTATCAGAATCCAAACTGTGCCTCTATTTGGTTTATAAATTTGTTTTTCTGAACATTTGCAGAATTGTAATAGCTTAGTTTTGCCAAAATCAGACCTCAGTTTGGCAGACACTTCTTTTATCAATTCCAGTTGTTCTTCCACAGCCCTTTGAGGATTTTCTTTTTCATGTAGTCAATACTCTACATATTCCATCATGCATTCAATTAGAGGACACATCAAATACATCTGTATTTAAATATGAATTATGTTACTTCTCTCTTATTTTTGGCCTAGGCTAAGTTTTGCTCTATATTAAGTATTTTGGAATGACAAATGCTTGCAGTACAGTATAGCATCTAAACTGTAGTAGGTTTTGTTATGATTACAGTGTTGTCATGGTAACATAATTTTTGCAAATGAAAAGCCAGGGTTCACATCTGTAGTTCTTACAAATCCTGGAAGTCCTGAGACAGGTCAGTTAGTAATGCATTTTACAGTATACCACATACAATAAGCTTTCTAAAGTCTTAGCAGTGTACAGTATCAAGCAGAATTAGCTGGGAACTCTGAAGAAAGTACTTACTGCAAAAAAAAAAAAAAAGAAAAGGAGACAAATGTAATAGTTGGATTTTAAAATGCCTTTCTTGTCTTTGCTCAAGAGACTGCTCTTTGCACCTCACCTAACACGTCAGCTCACTGGAGAGCCAAGCCAAGCCGTGTCAGTTCACCAACCATGTAACGTGTAGTTTATATGGAGAATGGCACCCCACAATGGGAAGTTGTGTTCTACCTTCTGAATGATCTTCAGATGAGTAGTGGGATAAAGAAAATGCAATTTAAAAGATCGTCACTGAGAAAGTCCACTTCTGGAAATAATGATTCAAGTACAGGTGAAAAAGTACACTTGTTTTACATCAACAGAGCATCCAGGAGTGTGCCAAGGTCTGACAGAATGGCCTAAACAGTTCCATTTCATGACAAAAGCCGCTGATGAACAAGATAGGGTGCTGGCTCTCTGCAGTTGTTGTGATAGGCTTTTCTTGGCCATTAGGCATTGATCTTCCTCACACTGGGTCAACCTCTCCTGGTTGAGACTGTTGTGATTCCTAAAGGGACATGGGCTCCATCAGGAACTGTATATCCAGACTGGAAGTGATGGTAAAGAGATGATAAAGTGACGTAAACGGATGCCAGGGTGGCATAGAAATAATAAGAGTGCACAACCCAGTATGAGTTTTGTCATTGGTATACCCATCTTTTTATTTCTCGTCTATTTTTTTTTGTTATATTTTAGAGTTCATTAAATGCAGAAATCACAATCTAACCATGAACTTTAGCTATTTTCTTGCTTTCTTGATCCAGTAAAATTTGTTTCTGACGTGTAAGTATCTCCTAATTAAGAACAAACTTGTAATGGAAATGGGATATTTAGTCAAGTACCTTAAAAAGTTGGGAAAAAAATGGCCACGCTTTTAAAAAATAACTTTTGGTGTCTTTTTTTGTTCCCCTGTGTGACTGTAGTCTATGAGTCTTATAGAGATTGGGAACCCCTCACAAAGTCTGGAGAACGTGTGTCGCTGGGCCTACTTGCAGCAGAAACCCGACACTGGGCACGCCGAGTACCACGACCACGCCATCTTCCTCACCAGGCAGGATTTTGGTCCATCAGGCATGCAAGGTGTGTGTCTGGGTTTGTTTTGCATTTGCATTTATTACTGAGCCAGGCTAGTCACGTACAGTTTAATTGTGTCTCTTTTGCTGAGCTGTGCTCAGTGTTTTCTTTCCCCAGGAGCTCTGCGTTGGGCCATTTTCAGTTGTAACTGCTTCACTTGTTATTTGATCCTTTCTTACTGATTACCTATTGGATCATTTCTGTGTTCTTACTGAAGTAAAGAAAATGGGATACATATGTAAACAGTCCTGGAAATGTCCAAAGTTTAAATAATAGATTTTGTGTTTAAAAAGTTCCAAAGCTGTTGCTGTGTTATAGCCAAATTGCAAGAAATGTGGTTATGGAGAGGTCTGGAACAGCAGGGCCAAGCACTGTCCACTTTTTCCCTTTTTCAGACCTCTGCCTCCTGTGAGATCAGGTTTTCACCAGAGGGGGAAATCTCAGAGCTTTCCCATTCATTTTGAGTTGGCCAGAACTGCTGTCAACTCAGGGCTGGGGCTTTGCCCCTTGAGGGCTGGTATTGGCTTCTCCATACAGCAGCACTTGGTGTTCTTTGCCTCTGTTGTCTTATGTCTTAGAAAAGGCAATCATAAGGCAGTCCAAAGAGGTGCCAGGAAGTTTTCATTTGTTCAAGGCTGGTTTCATCTGATTCCTTGATGAAGGAGCACATCATTAAATGTTTGGGGGCAGAGGTTGTGAGAGGATCACTTCAACTATACTTGTGTGACAACAGAGGACAGAGCTCACCCTAGAGCTTCCCCCCAAGTTGATTTTTCTGTACTTGCTCATTTTGTGAAACACTTTGTGTTTCTCACAGGCTACGCTCCTGTCACTGGGATGTGCCACCCTGTCCGCAGCTGCACTCTCAACCATGAAGATGGTTTTTCATCTGCATTTGTGGTGGCTCATGAAACAGGACATGTGTGAGTACAATTGGACATCTGTGTTGTGCGCTAAATGGCTTTTGGTACAGCCAAATACTGATGACATCGAACATATGCAATTGATGTTAAGAAACAATATTTAGGGTTAGCTCTGGTTTCAGGTCTCAGCTCTCACAAAGCTTTCTTTATGGTCTTAAGTAAGCTTTATATTTTGGGATTTTCAAAGGGGAAAAAAGAACTAATATCAAAATATCTTCCAGGGCTGCTGTGGGACTAGATTGAATGATATATTGTAGTCTCCTGGTGGAAATGTAAAGTACCCATAATACAGAAATATGAATTCACTGAGTCAGTGAAACACAGTATTCTTGCAAGCAATCCATACTAAATAAGGAGATAATCTGTATATGTTACTGCTGATAAAGGAAACAATACTGTATAGAAGTGAGGTGCCAAACACTGCAGTTACGACTATTCTATATATCTCACATAAAAAATGCAATCATTTTACCTGTTGACATGATTTGAACCCATGCCTGGGCAGCAGTTGTCAGAGCTTTGGTTTTTCCCAGCTCTTTTTAGTTTCCTTGTTTTCCCTCCAGAGAACTCCCACTGATTTCCCATTTTCTCTTTGGTAGAATAACAGTTACAGAAGGCTTTTTCTGAATAGTTTCCATCTATTTTGTTTTCCCTCAGAAAGCCTGCTGGCCCTTTCTCTTTTTTTAAACAATAAAGTGCCAAAATTTATTGAAATCACCGTAAACATATCTTAGTTAGACAGAGACACCTATTTGAGACTCAGTTAGTATTTGATTCCAGAATTTTTGAATTAGGAATGAAAAGAACACAGCATGGGCTTTAAAAGAGACAGCACTGCAGAAAGTTTGTATCCCTCAGGTCATATTCAGCCTCGATCTGTTAATTTGGCTTAACTATGGACAGATATTGCCCACATTAGTCCAATAGTGCTTATTAAAAATGCAGTATAAGATCCTAACAAAGGAAAGGAACAAATATATTAATGATAAATCCAAAAAGCAATTTCAAAATATCTGTAATTTGGGGTAATTTTCTAGAAAGCATCCACTGCTTTCCAGGCTGTTTCACATTTAAACAATGTGGGATTGCTCCTGGGTGACAGCAGCAGCTTGTCTGAATTAGCTTTCTGTGTGGTGCTTTTCTTTATTTCCATGCAAAAAAAGTCTGCAGTTGCAAAATACTTTGAATCAAGCTAAGGTGTGATTTTTTTTTTTAGAAGTTATATAAAGTCCTGGATAGCTCCAGTTTAGAGCCTGGGAACATTTCTGTTAGTATTCCTGGAGGGTGGGCAGGCTCAGTAATTCAGAAATAGATTCACATTTAGCTGTAGTAATTCATAAATGTGCATGTACACAAAGTCCACAAAAAGCATTTTTAGTTTTTTTTGAAAGTGGATTAGGCTTGACATGAAAGTACCTTCAAGGGTCAGTCCTTCCATGTGGGAGTTACTCCAGACCAGCTCTTTAGCTCCAGCCTCACCCTTATTCCCCATGACTTTGCTCGTGTGAGCAAGGCCCATGGGACTTCAGAACCCTGCTGGCACCACCCCTGGTGATGTGGGGAGGGGACAGCATCGGAGCCCACCCGTCACCTCTGTGTCTCTGTGTGTGTGGGGCAGTTTAGGAATGGAGCACGACGGCCAAGGGAACCGCTGCGGGGACGAGGTCCGGCTGGGCAGCATCATGGCCCCCCTGGTGCAGGCTGCCTTCCACCGCTTCCACTGGTCCCGCTGCAGCCAGCAGGAGCTGAACCGCTACCTCCAGTGAGTACCAGCCTCTGCCTCCAGTGAGTATTGCTGGGCCGCCTGTGCCCTCAGTGAGCATTGCTGGGCAGCCTGTGCCCTCAGTGAGTATTGCTGGGCAGCCTCTGCCCTCAGTGAGCATTGCTGGGCAGCCTGTGCCCTCAGTGAGTATTGCTGGGCAGCCTGTGCCCTCAGTGAGTATTGCTGGGCAGCCTGTGCCCTCAGTGAGCATTGCTGGGCCGCCTCTGCCCTCAGTGAGCACTGCTGGGCAGCCTCGCACGTGGAACAGCTCTGCGTCTCGCCTTCGCTTTCATCTCAGCCCATTCCAGATTATTCTCATTTCATTTATGTCTGTTCATTCTCTGGACATTGAGGGTGTATTTGCTGTCCTGTCAGCAATAACAGAAGGCATTGTTATGAATCTTATTGTTAACTTTCCTCCCTCCCTTCCCTAGTCTCTAGCTGAGGGCTGCCTTGGCTATCCAGCAGTGTTGTGTCTGTCTTGCCATTTGTTGCTTATGATACCTGTCAGTGACATGGTGCTGCCTAGAGAGGAAAATCTGCCCTTTTAGTGATCAGGGTTTTCCTTGACATTAGTTCATATCTGAAGAGCATACATGATTCCAGAATCAGTTCCTCAGTTGTTAATTTTTCTTTCAGCACCTTAAATGCAAAAGCTGTTGAAACAGCTTCTTCCATGCCCCTTGCCTTCCCTTTTGGACCTCACACTTCAGGCATTAGACCTGTGTGGAGTTCCCTGACACATTCTGTTGTTTATGACCTTTTTTTTTTGCTCCTTACAGAAAAAACCTCCCCTTGTTATGTGCAAGTTGTATAAAAAATTATGGGGAAACTACTACCATAACCAGCAAAAGCTGAAAATGAGTAGGAAAAAAGTGCAGCAAAATACATGGAGTAAACATGAGTCAGTCTTTTTGTCAGTATTTTTATTATTGAAGATATCTTAGGTGTGGCAATGAGAAATAAAAGCATTGTTAGGGAAGTGTGATTGTTTCAGTTAACAAGATCCTCCAGAGCTTTAGACATTAAATAAAAATCATCTGGCCTACAGGGCTGCTTTATGTTCTTTTAAATACAACTATTTATAAAATGTCTTATAACAAAGCAGAATGATGGTTTACTTTGAAGTAAATCTAATCTCAAAATTCTGCTTTCAGCTATTCGTAACTTCAAGGCAACCTTAATGATTGCCAGGAGAGGCTCGTGTATGTTGTCCTCATGTCTGTAAAATAACTGGGAGATGTTTCAGAGACCCTGTGGACTGTGCCAGTGTTGTGAATCAACCAATACTTACTTAACCATTTGGTGGGACTGGCATGACTTGGTCAGATGTAATTCTACAGGCTGTCCTCACTCCTTAGGAGCAGAGGAGAAACTTCCACGTTGATCACACAGAAAGGAAACTTAGTTTAAATTAGGGATGGAGCTGGGAGCGATCAGGAGAAGCAGAGAGAGGGAACAAACCCATGTGAAGTCTGTAAATGAGTCACTGCTTCTCAGGGAGGACACAGGGAAACTGTAAGCTCAGTGGTATTCTGGGCTGGTAACCCTGGCCTCTTGTTTTTGAAACCTCACTTGAAAGACAGCTGCAGGCAGCAAGAAATTCCACAAATGGAAAATTAATTAGACTTTCTTTTCTTCTTGGTCTCATGTGGATTCTTGCTTTGATTCTTTTCACATAAGGAGCCTGGAGACTGATAGGAATTTACCTACAAGCTAAATGGAAATTACAATGGAAGGGCCTCAAAAAAAGACATGTAGATTCCACTGAAGGTAGATATGACGTGCTAAAGTGAATGTGACCGTAATTGCAATATTAGCTGCTCTTCAGGACCAGCATCTGAGAAATTGTAGGTGCTATTTTGCTTGGAACAAAAAGGCAATGAAACCACAAACACTGTGTAAGCCTCACAGCCCCATCTGTTCCTGTAATTTTTGCCTGTTGCAGTTCCTATGATTGTCTGCGGGATGATCCCTTCGAACACGACTGGCCTTCCCTTCCGCAGCTGCCAGGGATTCACTACTCCATGAATGAGCAGTGCCGATTTGACTTCGGGCTGGGATACATGATGTGCACAGCTGTGAGTACTTAACTTTAGCTTCTGCTATTTCTCATCCAGGAGGGGTCTAAGTGTCTCTGAAACATCCTTAATAGAGACAGGGTAGTGAAGCCCACAAGGAAAGATGTTGTGCCTTCTTATCTGTAAGCAAGGATTAACAACTGAATGTTGATGTATATGTTATTTTAAATATCTCTTGGCTTTTTCTTTGTTTGGTTTTTTTAACTGGAGTCACAGAAGTAATTATTGTGTAGTTTCATAAATATCTGTAGTTGTCAAGCAAACAAACTTGCTGTGTTATTGAGCCTCCTCTTGCTGGCAGCTGGTTATTTTGCTACAGAACTCCCACCCAGATGTGGAAGGAGATAGATTTGCTGCCACATCTCATAATGCTATCACAGGGCAACATGCTTTTATGATCCAATTTTATGGAAAGCGTGATGCATTTTGATACCTTGTAAGAGAAAATAGGCCTCACAGCAAGTAAAGCAGCTTGTAAGGGCTCTTGATGACATGGTTGGCTCTTGTGTATGAGGAAAACAAGAGAAGAGGCAAAGATTAAGTTTAAAGCAAGGCAAGATTAGTGCTATTCTCAGTGGACTGCCCTCAGAAAATAGAGTCTTCTGCAGCAGTGCTGTGTCTCCCACCTTCAGCTCCTCAAGTAGAACTAAATATTAAATGGAAAGAGATGTTTTCAGCTGCTGGCAGCTGCTGACATGTAACACTTCTGCTCTCATTCCCATCTGCAGGAATATATGTGCCGAGCGGTGTCCCTAGATAATGGATGAGAACCTTTACAGTATGAGCTGTAGTGATGTGTCTTTACACAATTCCCTCTGATGCTGCCTTGGAAGAATGTCCCAGCCAAAGAGAATCTTTTCTTATAGCCATCCTCCAGAGCATGGGAGATGGAGACTTTCTATTCTTCTTTGTTCAGAATAGCCAAAAGCATGTCCAGACATCATGATTTAGTATGTTTTGTGGTGGGTGGTTCCCATCCTCTCCTATAGAAGCCTTTGCATTGTAGGCAAAATGCTGATTTATTCATTGGATTGGGGACCTGATCTCAAATTTCCATCCCCCTAAGAAGGGGATTACAACAGCTGAGCTAAAGTCTGAGCAGCTCATTTCCATCTCCCATGGGTGCACAAGGATTTTTTGCTTTGTTTTGCCAAATGAAGCAGCCCCATTTGGAGAAGTGGTAAGAAAAGGCAGTGTGTGTCTCACTGCCTGAGGAAGCTGGTTGGTCACTTGTATAACTATTTTTGCCTGACTTTATTCTATCGCATGCAGATGGGATTTCACCTGAGAGTCATTATTCTGTATGTTCAAATATTCAATCCACAGACATCACAGTGCTCCTCAGGGATCAGCACTAACAGCTGGCATTTTATACCTAGGAAAGGAACTCTCCCATCTTCAGCTTCTGTTAAGGTTTCCAGTGGGATCTCTCTCAAAGCATCATCCACTTTGATTTTTTTTGTGTGTTCCAGTTCCGTACATTTGATCCCTGCAAGCAGCTGTGGTGTAGCCACCCCGAGAACCCCTATTTCTGCAAAACAAAGAAAGGGCCTCCGCTGGACGGGACCATGTGTGCACCAGGGAAGGTGAGAGCTGGTGCCCTGTGTACCTACATGTTTGTGTGTGTTCACGTGTATTTGTGTGCAGATGGGGATGTTCCCCTCAAAATTCAGAGGAACAAGAGAAGAACCTGTCTGGGGGACCTGAGGTTTGCTAAGATGTGGGGCAAACTCCTGAGTGCAAGTGAAGTGCTGAGCATTAGCTCAGCTGGTTGGAGCACAGTGCTAATAGCACATGGGTCTGATCCCTTTAGGGGCCATTCACTCAAGAGCTGGACTTGATGATCCTTGTGAGTTCCATCCAACTCAGAATATTCTGGGATTCAGAGCAGTGTGAGGAGAGGACATGAGGTGAGGGCTGATGTGGGACCATTAAACCCCGTCCTCAGGCAGCTCATGGCGGTATCTGCCCCACGCAAATCTCTGTGGCAAAGCCAAAAATGGGGAAATTTCCACTCTCCTATGACTCTTTTGAGGTCAGGGTGTTGTGCTTGGACCAGTGCTGTTGCCGTGGTGCTGCCTGGCCTCCCCCGTGCAGAGAGCAGCGGGAGCTGGAGAAACAGCCCAGCCACGGCCACTGGAGCTTCCCGGAGGGGAGGGATGGACGTGGGAGCTGAGTGCCAGCTAGAGAGAACCCACATGTCAGCACAGAGGGACTGTGAGCAGAGAAGGGCGGCTCTGTGGAGGTGGATTTGCAGGTTTGATGGGAGCCCAGGGAGGCACGAGGAGTGGTGGAGGGATGTGTGGGGTGGCAAAGGCTCAGAGAGCTCCGGCCACGCAGCCACCGCGCTGGAGCTGCTCCCAGCCCCGGGGATCCTCTGTGGGGATCACACTCTGCTCACAGTGGGTCTGAACTCCCAAGTCCTTTGAAGTCTGATGAGAAAAATCTGGCTTCCCTAGGCTTTGGATGCAGTGACTGAGGGGGAGAGGAAGATGTCGCTACTTGGAAAGGTTTTTTCACAACCCAGTGTATGACATCATTTATGCAATAAATGAACCATATTAGCAGCTGCTGTTATGGTTTGAAAAATCTTTTTTATGAAAAAGTTATGTTAAATTAATTCCCCAGCAAGTCACGCTCTATTCAAACCACTCCCTTCTGGTTTTCTCTTCTTTAAATTATTCCTGTTACAAAAGCTTTGTCTCTTATAAAAAAAAATTAGGTTTTTAGACCTAAAATTTTAGACAATTTATTTGGATACACTTTTATTTATCTTGATTTTTATATTAAAAATATTCACGATCCCCATGGCGAGACTGCAAGAAGTCATCTTCAAAAAAAAAAAGTTATATTCCATTTTGTTGCATCACCCTCTTCCCTGAGCTATTCATTCATATTAGTATTTGAACAGAAATGAGGAGAAAAAAGGAATTTGTAACCCTACAGTTAAGGATCTGTCAGTGCTTCCATTATAAACAGTTTGTCAGGATATTATGCAACTCAGCTGTAAAAATTTTCTTTGGACTGGAACTTGGGATCCAAGGCTTCAGCAAGCTGCGCAGACAGCCAGGCTTTTGAGCTCTGCAGAGATGCAAGAGAGTATGTGCACATTCTGAAGTTTCAGTAGATGATAGGACTCTGACTGTTTTATTCTCAAGGGAGCTGTCCCAGTTTTTTGATAAATAAACTTACTGCCACCTTCCAGAAGAAGAACCTGAGAAAATTATATAAAATGAAAACCATTTTATTAGAT
Source organism: Taeniopygia guttata (assembly GCF_048771995.1). NCBI lineage: Eukaryota > Metazoa > Chordata > Aves > Passeriformes > Estrildidae > Taeniopygia > Taeniopygia guttata. Next base: position 3,834,448 of record NC_133038.1, on the reverse strand, counting down.
AAGGCTCAGCAGTCTGAAATAAATGTTGTTGGGTTTTTTGTTGTTTTTTTTTTTTTTTTTTAATAGTGGGAGTTCTGGAGGTTCTATACCTGACTTTATGTATCTGAGATGAGCATTTGACCAGTGTATTTATTAGATATTGGTGGTTTTAATACAGGTACATCAGATCATTGCTTTTACATCTGTTCCTTTCCTTTCCATCCCTGCCCTTGATTTTCCCTTCCTCTGTTCACTCTCTTCCCAACTAGGACAACACCAGAGGCTCTTGCCTGAATACACAGGGCTGTAAAATGCATTTATTGCCCACAGCTGGGACTCAGTTGCTGTGGGGCAGCTTCCTTTCAGGTACATCTCCCAGGATACCTCATCAGCACTTGAGAAAAATAGAAAACAATTTCAATCATGATCTCCTATTTACTTTGGAATCATGCCAGAAAAGAAAAGTACAGAAACATAAGCAATTAAAGATGTTGATTGAGAAAGATTCATTTGTTTCCCACTTTAGGGACTTGCAGTTTTCATGATTTCATACCACTAATTCCCAGGGCCTATTTTAAGCTCAAACCAATCACAACACTGCTGATGTGCCACAGAAACATCCTGGCTTTGCTGCAGCTGAGGGGACAAGATGCCAGAAATGAAAGTGGTGCTGGGGAGGTGAATGCAGCATGTGGGGCGTGGATGTTCTCACCTGGGGCTGGTGTTCACCCGACTGATAACTGATCCCAAATCCAGCAAGATGCCAGTGAGGAGAATCCAGTCCAGCTGCCTCCTTCCTAACTGATGGTCAAGGGGCAAGAACAGCCATGTGGGAAATGTGCAATCTGTAGCATATTTTTGGCAGGCAGGATATTAAGGGGCATGTTCTGCATGCCCAGGCTGTGTCCTGGATGTCCCAGACACGACCCTTTGAAAGGGAAGCTAATGCTGTATATACATGTGTATGTATGTGTACAGATAAGTTTATATATTTATGTGAATGTTTGTAAGCTCTTCTGTGCCTGTGGTTATTTGAACTAAGTTGCCAAAAGAGTGAGGTTCTGCCATTTTGAAAACTTTTTATAAGTCTTCTTGTGCACCTGGAGATACTGAGCAACCATTATGTTAATTGGCAGCAAACTAATAATTTGCTGTGTTTAAAGATAAAAAAATAACGTATTCTCCTGGACCTTCCCAATCAGAAAAGAAAACTACTATTTTGACAGAATCCTGAAGGAAATAGAATAATTTATACTGCTTCTAGCTTGATTTGTTAAAACCAGACTGAGTTTTCAACAGCAAGAGGAAGGTTTCTATCAGTTTTGTGATGCTTTGATGGTGCAGCCACTTGCAATGGTCACATTACCTTCCATGAAATAACTCTGGTGTGTGAAGTTAAGCACATGGAGGTTCAGAGTCTTACTGTGGAGTCACAGACACTCCATAAATTGCTATAGTAAACCATGCAGGCAAGACATAACTGTGCAAAGCTTAACTCTGCCCGGCATTCTCTAGATTGAAAGAAAACATGTGCTGTCAGCTGATAATTTATTTACTTGTATACAATTCTGTCAGCTCTACCATTAGCCTCAGGCTTCTGAATCGAGGCAAACTTCAGAAATCTATCATCAGTTTTTGTTATTCCATTTTTTAAAAATATTACTCTTCTGGGGAGACATTTATGTCGGCTGAAGTAGCTAACTGCTCTCCACAGGGTAGAAATAAAACCCAGAGTCAGTCATGCAGGGAGATCACATGTTTGAGTCCATCTGCTTGCTGCAGTGACTAACATCAAGGTTTGCAGCACCTGAGCCTCCTTTTTTTTCTTTTCTTGGAGAGAGGTTAAGAGCCTGGTAGCTGCCCCTGCCAACCAAGCTGATGTTGCTCTTGGATTTGGCTTCTGTGCCAAGGACCCAGCACAAACCTAGCAGGTCTTCTCTTTGCTTGCGCTGTGCTAATGAGATGATCTGAGTAAAACTTGGAATGATTTTTTACTCTGTCAGGAAAGGAAGGGAATGATTAAATATTGAAATAAATAGATATTTTTGAGCAGAAAGATGGACCAAGAATAAAGGTTTCTGAAAACACTAATGTGTAATCAAAGCAATGCAGTTAATTTCCCACTGAGAAAGCTGACCTCAGCTTCTCTTGGAGACAGATGGGTGAGTGTGTGCTGTGTTAGTCACCACAGAAACGGAGAATTCTTCTTCTTGCTTCTCCACCAAAGAAACTTTTACTGCCTCAGAGTAGTCCTCAGTGCTGGAACTTTCACTTCATCCCTTGCAACTAATTATTTTAAACAGATGGAGCAGAGTGGGCCAGCCTGTGTGTGACAGGGAATACAAATAAATCAGTAATCCCCTCCTGATGGGACCCCAGGGGAGTGAGGAGAACTGAGCACCCCTAGCCTTGGTGCAGTATGAGGGGTTACTTGGTAGGTCCTGGAGCATCAAGTGAGGAGATCAGAGAGGTGCCATTGCTGCCCAATATAAAATAGTTACAGATACCCACAGAAAATCTTCAAGTCTTTTCTTGGAAAATTGACTTGCAGATGTGTTAAGCCCACAGGAACACACTGGCTCTTTTTTTGGCATCCACAGCAGTTGTTTCAAAGAACTGCTGAAAACAGCAGTGGAATGTTTTACTGCAAGAAATTCAAGCTCCCTGTCCTGGAAATTGCACTTGTTTTGGACTGCCCTGGTTGCCAGAAAAATAGGCGAGACTGCAAGAAATCATCTTAAACTAAGAAAACAATTTGCATTTACCCATTTTTTTCTCATTTTAAAAAAGAATTGCTTTAATATGCTTCATTCTTTAAGTGAAACCCCCTGTTTATGAAGGGAATAGTGCTTGAAATTGGCTCTTTTCCACCTCATTATGCAGTTAATGTAGTAGCAATAGGAAGGGTTGGCTTTAACTTTCTTTATTACACTGGAGATTGCTCTGTCTCTGGTTTTACCTTCTCATGCATTTTCTTGCACGGATCTGCACAGAGTAAGATTCATTAGTGAATAATTTTGTTTTCTGTAGGCTCCTTTCTTTTAATCCACAAAAAAAGGCAGAGCTGGGGATGACTCATTTTACACAAATGCTTCTCTCCTAATAGCTCTGCCTCAGCTTCCCAACAATCAGCATCTGACCAGCTTCTCTACTAAAAATCAGTGCTGCTCTTCTCTTTACACAGCAAAGTCAATAACACTATTCCATGTTTGCCTTCCAGTTCAGGCACCAGTCTCAATGTCAGAGAGGGAGGATAATTAGAGGTTGTTGCAAACCTACATCCTGCTATTCCTGACTAAAACAGGAAAAAGAGGCTGGGAAACACAGTGTCATCACATGTCTTTGCCTCTCCTTCATGAGTCCAAGTACTGGATTCTGGATCATCACATAATGAACATAGGCTAAATGGCTCCTGAAATGGATTTGATCACTGCTGCGGAACTTACACCTGAGAGATGCAGCAGCCTGATAAAAGGATTTGTGAGTAAGCACAGATGAGGAGCTGTCACTTCACATCTGCTTCCAAGCCCAGCTGAAATGTCTATTGACAAGCTGAAACACTGCCAGCTTCCCCCGCATCGCTGAATGGTCCCCTGGCAGCGCAGGGCCCCACGACTCAAACTGTTTGTTCAAACAAACCCTACTAAACCCATATGTAAACAGTCCCTGAAGGGTACAGCCCTGAGCTTCTAAACCAAAAAAAGCAAAGGACATATTAGCATTTTGCATTTCTTTCATGCTTTGCTGAATTATCTCTTGTTCTGTCTAACATGTAAGAAAAATCTGCCCATTACAGCTCTGGAGCAAGATTGGTATAATTGGCTTGGTGGTAACTCATCTATTTCAATAGGTTTTGACTTTGAATATCTGAAGTCATGGGAATGAAAAAAATAGTTGAAACCTAATTTCTACTCTCTCTTCTATTCCTTGTCCAACCAAATCAGCCCCAAAATAAATTGCATGAATAAGGAGCCAGCCACTGAGCAGATTAGTGGATCAGTAAGCTGTGCCTTGTCACCATTCTAATGATTCTCTCTTGAAATTCAGCATTATTAATGATTATCCTTCACTTTTAGATTTGCCTTCCAGATCACTAATCGCTCTATGCTCAAGAACACTCTCCTGTTATATATCTTCTGATTTTGTTTTTGCTGGCAGCATGCATTTAGCCATATGCTTGTCTTGTGCAGCCTGCCAAATTCCTGCGTTCCAGGGCTTGTTAAGCTGTGTAAAATGTTGTTGTTGACTTGAATGTTAAGGAAAGTAAGTGACTGATTTCACTTGTTGTTGCAGCCATCTGTGCTCCTGAGCCAGAGCTCTCATCCCAGCAGTAACCGTTAACGCAGACAAACTGTGACAGTTCCATGCAAAGTCGTTTGTTTGCTGGAATATATTTTCCAGCACCCACACTTCATCAGTAGACTTTTATGAAAGCAGAAATAGTACTGAAACGGGCCAGAATCTTGTGATCCTTGAGAAGAATTCTTTGTGACTTCAGCTGAGAAAAAACTCCATGATTACGGACTGGAGAAATTGGTGGAAAGGCATTGACAGGTTTCTTTAACAGGAAATGACAGTAGAAATGATCAGTACTGGAGCTATGAAGGCTCTTAAAGAAATAAAATAAATCCCTTAATAGTCTGGGTAATGTAGTAAATTCAACTGCTGTAGAATGACTGTACTAAAAACCAGGTAAAAGCAAAGAGAAAGTGTGGTAGAGCATGATGAACTGTGCAGCTGTAGGACTGTTCAGGGTTGTCCCTATGGATTACCTCCTGGCTTTTTGGTCAGGTTTTCCATGAGATCTCCACGGAGACACTGCAAAATATTTTAATTAATAGCATTAATGTCTGCAATGTGAAGTTGCCTTAATTCCATGACTTTGCTGATCGCATTTATTATAGGAATATGTGTGTGGATTTGGGAGCAGCTGGGCAGGATGGTGCTGTGGCCAGAGCTCCTGACAGTGCTGCCTGGAGAGGCTGCAGGCAATAGTGGAGGCAGGATGTTACTGTTAGCCTCCAAGATTTGGGATTCTGCCGTTTCCCTTAAATGATAACCCTGCTGCAGACAGGTGATAAGGAAATGTAACACTGAGAACAGTTTAACAAACTAGGTAGACTTGAAACCTGCATGCACACATGTGCATACTGACATGTAAGGTTATAAAATCTGAGTGAGTTTGGGATCATGGGCACAATCTGACAGCAAGTCCCTCTACTTTCTACTGGAGAGGTTAAAAAAATCCAGAACTTGTGCTGAAAATTAAGATGTGTGGTACAACAGCTTCTCGTCTGATATAAGTTAATCATCTAATAATTCTGACATCTGATTCTCTCTTTCAGCATTGCTTTAAAGGTCACTGCATCTGGCTCACACCAGACATCCTGAAGCAGGATGGACACTGGGGGGCATGGAGCAAGTTTGGCTCTTGTTCCCGCACGTGTGGCACCGGGGTGAAGTACAGGACCCGGCAGTGTGACAACCCACAGTAAGTGACACCCCACTGTGGGGTTCCACTGATGTGCAGAGGCTGCACAGGGAGGATCCTTAGGGCATGGCCAGTGCAGCAGTGCAGGAAAGGATGCTGAGAGGCGCTTGTTAAATCTGACCTATAGCATAAGTTGCCAGAAATTCTACTTTTGGCACCCTTAGCAAATCATGAATCATCTTTATTTCTCAGTTTATCCATCTATTAAACTGGTTATGCAGTTACAAGGGCTAATACAGTGCTGTGTGAAGCATAAGTAAAAGTTTAGGGTTTTACAGATCTTGTTTTAAAATGTGAGTATGAAATAAAATAAGTGATTTACTGGATTTTTTTTAAACCTTTTAAAAAGTTTTCTTTAATCCACCTTTTAGGATATTTCAACAAGAAGGTCTTAAAATATTTTCAAACTGTTTTCATTCAGTTGGAACAAAGCTCCTGAGATCAGAACTTTCACCAGAGTTAATTTTAGAAATTTTGACTTGTCTTGCTTTAATAAATTACATATGGGTCATCTAGATAGTGTAGAATGATTCCATTTCAGTAACAGTGGGAGCAAAGTATAGTTAATAAAGATTGGTATATACATATGATAGGAAATATGTAATTATTGCTATCTTAGTGTAGTATCATAAAATGTCAAAATCATAACAGCGAGCACAAAAACAATTGTTGGAATTAAATTATTTTAACAGACAGAGTATTTTTAACATTGAATTTCTTGCTTTGTTGATAAAGCAATTGAACTTGGCTAGTATTAAAAATCATCGTATCGTAGATTTGTTTTTCTTTTAAATTGAGTTTTATGAAGCACCATTTTCCAATGGAAATTGTTCTGTTAAGAAAATATTTGCCAGTTCTCTTTTCAGCCTTTATTACTTTGGCAACAGAGAAGTGACCTTTATAATCATGGGCACAGCTTTAGTTGTAAAACTTATTTGCATGTAGGAAAAGCCTAACGTGCTGAATTGAAAACGTTTTCTGTGTTTCCTGGAAGAGGATGAAAACCCAGCTGCAGGTCCTGAGCTTTTTGTTGCCAGATCTGCCAGGGATCTGGTGCACATCTGCCTGGGGGCACACACTGAGCTGGGCTGTTCTGCCTTTGCTGCTGCATTAAGGGTGAATGTGAATGAGTTCTGCTGTGCTTTCCTTTCCTGGCTACACCAAGAAAATGGCTTTTCTTGCCTTTATCAAGTCGTTTGAACCTCTACTTGCAGAAGTTGCTTTTTAACAGCTAAATAGTGACAGCAAGTTTTGAAAGGAAATATGTATTTTACCTATCAGAAATACAGCTCTGGCTTCATCAAGTGCCTACTGACATGACTGGGAAACAAACTGCTCCTCAAAAGATTTAACAGACACTTGATTAGTGAAATAATAACAAAACTAACCATGGGTTTCTCTGCCTGTCACAGTCCTGCCAACGGAGGCCGCACGTGTGTGGGGCCGAGCTACGAGTTCCAGCTGTGCAACACCCAGGACTGTCCCAAGGACTTTGAGGATTTCAGAGAGGAGCAGTGCCGGCAGTGGGACCCCTACTTTGAGTACCAGAACACCAAACACCACTGGCTCCCCTATGAACATGTTGATGGTGAGCAGCCCCTCTCCTGTCAAAACTAAAATGAGTTGCAAATATAAACAAAAATTATATAAGGAGGAGTAAAACTTCTTCCCGGGAAATCACGCCTCCTAAATCTGTTAGGAGGTGTTTGGAAGGATCAGTGAGTATCAGTGTAGGAGTGACTCAATTTATACAATGCACTTGGATTTTCAAAAAACTTTGGACACTGTTCCCCAATGCCAGCTGTTAAATGGATTTACCATGAGATAAAAGGGACTGGTTTTGCATGGGAGGATGGCCCACTCTGAGCACTGCAGAAGGACCTTGTGACACTAAGTGACACAAGAAGGCAAAGGAAGTTTGGTGTTAATGAGTGCCAGTAATGTATATGGGGGTAAAATTGGTGTGTGTGTGTGTGTGTGTGTGTGTGTGTGTGTGTGTGTGTGTGCATGGATGGTGGGCTCTGAAGAGAAGGGCTGGGAATTGCTTTAGGAAAAGATCAGTAAAGTGACTGTGAAGGGAGAGATGGAGAGCACTGACCTGCCCCTGTGTACCTGCACGTTGTTCCTGCACTTTAAATACTCAGCCAATACATCTCAAGTTGTGCCCATCTCACTGCTGCCTAGGCTGCTAAAAACCCACAGATGAACTCAGGCCAGAATAAAGTAAACATAAATAATGACTTCTGGATGAGGAGAGTTTGGATAAACCGGGACTTTTCACCCTGGAAAAGCAAGGATGTAGACTAAAAAGATAGAGTTACAGAGTTGTGAGTGGCCCAAAGAGACTGAACGTGGAATGATTGCTGAGTTTCTCATAACATGAGCCTGGGAACAGCAAATAAAATTATCAGGTGGCAGATTTAAAACAAATAAGAGGAAAGGCTTAGTACAAAGCATCTAATTATCTTGAAATTAGCTGCCACAGAAGGTTGCTGATGCCAGAAAGTTTTAGAAATTATTTTGAAAAATTCTTGACAGCTCTACAGTCCATTAAGAGCCATTAAACACCAAGTTCCAGTCATGATTTTGGAAGTCCCCAAGTTGCAGTGTAGGAGGAACTGGGAGAAAATTCTGAGAAAAGTTTTCAGTTTGTTCCAGTGTCTTCCTCCAAATGCTGCTGGCACTGCTGGAGGCAGCTGTTGGATTGAATGGGTGCTGGTTCTCAAACCAGCAAAGTTGACAGAGATCACCTCCTAAAACAAAAAAGTTCCTATTCCTGTTAATGCTTCAGCTTAACTGTCAATGCAAGTGCAGCTGGTTGCTTTGGGCCATATCTGCTCTTGCCAAAAACACACTGAGATGTTTTACCAAACAAAAAGGCAGAGGGCAATGAGTCTCAGCTTGTTGAATGAGCAGTGTGAGATGCTCACTGTTTTTGAACACTAACACCTTACTTGAAGGACAAATTCTTGAGGACAGGGTTGGCCTGGCAAGGGGCAGGTTCTGAGCACTTGCCCCATCCTCAGCCCAGCTGCCATCACTGGGAGGAGAAGGGTCACTTTGGGTGAATCATTTTGCATTCCAGCGAGAGGATACTCTGCCAGAAATTAATAGCAAATTCCTTATAATTAATTTGCCTGACTTTCTTTCCAAACAGTTCTCAGAGTTCCCTCATTCTTTTCATGCCATCTTGGTCAGTCTGTCAGTCTGGGATTTTCAAAGGCACAGACACAGCCTCACAGCTTAATTTCATGAAATAGCTTTGCTGCTGGCACAGGGTGAAGGGATGAAGGCTGTGGTCTGCAGGACCTTTGCTTATGCTTTAGCCTTTGGAGCAGTCTGTTGCAAAGACCAGTGAAACAAATCAGAATTTTTTCAATTAAATTCAATGGCTTCTGGGTCAGAAACCAGCTCATTGATGTCTGAGCACTGATCCCTGAGCACTGCTGGTTTCCAATATAACTATGGTATAACTGCAGATACCTTGAGAGTTACATTTACCTGTGCAGGGTTATTAGAGGGAATAGCTTTTGTGTGAAAATAAGGCCAGAGACAAGCTTATGCTTGAACTCTAATCTGTTCAAAACTCCCTTTTATAATGGTAAGGCATATCAGTGACATACTTTGTGAGGATAATGCAGTTGTGGCTCAGAAGTGACATAAATCCATACACTTCACAGGCAGCTCTCCTGGACGTGTCTGACACATTGTGCAGGGCACAAGAACAGACAGGAGTGCCTCATGCTGTGGGCAGAGAAAAGCCACTGAGCTGGGGCACACCTCAGTGTGTCCTTGAGCATCCCCATGCCCCGCTGTGCCATGGCTGTCTCCTGTTGCTGTCCCACTGAGCCCCCAGGTCCTCACCCTGCTGTGCTTGCAGGCTCCTGCACTGTGCATCTGGCAGGGTAGCAGGGAGTGGCTCTGCCCAGCCTCAGTTAAATGAGCCTGGCTCAGTGACTGAGCTCCCAGCCTCAGTTAAATGAGCCTGGCTCAGTGACTGAGCTCCCAGCCTCAGTTAAATGAGCCTGGCTCAGTGACGGAGCTCCCAGCCTCAGCTAAATGAGAAGGACTCAGAGAGCAGGGACTGGACAGGCGCACCACCACATCCATGCTCCTGCCCCTCTACCACGTCCAGGGTCTACTTTAACAGCACTTACACATTTACTGTTCTGTGGAGCAGTGGGAGCAGAACCATCTCTAAAATAAAACCCTTGTACAGAGTTGTTGGCACCTAGTCAGACCTGCTGATATTTTCATTTAATCACATGCAGTGAATGTGTGATATGTGTGGGGTGGGGGTGGCTGCATACCCAGGGGTGCTGTGTACACATCTATCCTGTGCACAGCTTAATGTTTCTAATAGATGCATTTGGTCTGTCATTATTGTGATCTTAATAGTCTCCTATTGAGAATTTGCACCAAAAAAAGTACCTGATTAATAGACTAGACCCTGGATTTTCAGCATGGCTTCTCTGCACGGTTTGGGAGCAGTAGCAAAGGTCTCTGATGAGCCAATACCCAGTGGCCTTGAGGACATCAACAGCAATAACAAGACTTTACAAAACGAGGGCAGAGGCCATGGAACTGTACAGGGGAAGAACGCAAAGGGCCTGTGAAGGTCTATTTCAGTTGAACTGCTATAATGGAAAGGTCGTTATTGTTTTAAATGGTGGGAAAAGCATTCCAACTTTTAATCTTGTTAAAATAGCAGAATCTCTATTTGTTTCATCTAGCAGAAAAGCCATCTGCTCTTCAGTGCCAAGGAAAGCACAGCGAATCCTATTATTGGGCTGAGGACAGCAAGAGAAATGGATAAAATGAAATACACTACTGGAATACAACTTTATTCAGCCACTGACTAGTCATTTTCAGCTTTATTTTTTGTTCTTAGGTCTTTGGAACAGATTAGAGAAAATACCACTTGTCTGGCTGTTTGTGCATGTGTTAGCAGAAAAAAAAAATGCTTTTTATCTGAATCTCTTTGACATCTCATCTTGTTTAATGGTTTAAATTATCATAAATACAAGTACAACCATGAGGGAAAATTAACTTTGTGGTTAGGATGAAATGCTATGACCCAGCTGTCTCTGAAGAAATTTTGGATGCCAGGTTCACTCAGTGTCAAACAGCTGATTTTAATAGGAAAATTAATTTGGCTTTTTTTCAATTTAAGTGCAGTGCAAGAGAAACCAGAATCTCTCACAGGTAGTCATGCAACTGAAGGGAGGCCTGCCAGGTTGCATCATCTGCAAAGAATTAAATATATCCCCCCTCAAAGTCAATGATCTGTTATTTTAAGCCTGTCTCCTAATGGTGACACATGGATGCTTTATGATTCAGCATTTTCCAGGAGATCACAGAATCTTTCAAAGGGGATAAACATCAATGATTTATGGGTACCACGTTGGGCTCTGTGATGTGTGCAAGGAAGAAGGGAGAGCCAACATTACTGAAAGAGCTGCTCACAATGTCAGCAGCTAAACTGAGAGCTGAACATGCACAATTTGGGTCGTTTTGTTTTTCAGCCAAGGAGAGGTGCCACCTGTACTGTGAATCCAAGGAGACAGGGGATGTGGTGTACATGAAAAGGATGGTGCACGACGGGACCCGCTGCTCCTACAAGGATGCTTACAGCATCTGCGTGAGGGGGGACTGCCTCGTGAGTGTCTGGGGGCTTCTGCAGAGCTCAGCATTGTGAAAACAATTCAAACTATACCTTGAGTGTTTCTCTCTGAGCATGACTAAGTATAATAACACTTTGTGCAATAAGGAGATTTCATTAGGATTATTGTCACAATATTATGTGTGATATTCACAGTTGCCATGCATGTGACTCGATTCCAAAAGCACCTACCTACACAAGTAATATTTCATGCAGCATTTTGAGATTAACTATTACAATTAGCTTTCAAGGAAACCTCTCCCTGCTGAGGTTTAGTGGGGGTGGAATGTACAATGAAATAGGAACACACAGCAGCTTTCAAGGAAAGTGGTGTTAGAATATGGCTGATGTGCATTCTCTTGGTATTTGATCATGCTATTTTTAAAAAATCAATGACAGTTCCTCTAAGTTGGGATCTGCTGCAGGTTATCTTTCAAAGGAATTAGTATCTGACTAGCAAAACACTGGTGGGAGGTGCTTATCCCCATATAGATGCCTAGATTCTCCTGGAGTTTACGTATCTGTCTTAAGATAAGCTGAGACTTAAGAGCTTTTCCTTAACCATGCTGCTTTCCTTCAGTAAGAGAACCACTGTGAAGCATAATATGAAAATATAGTCAGCCAGTTAACAGCTATTATAGGAACTGGAAGTATTAAAATCTGTTTAGGTGTTGGTCTTCCAGGAGAATACTATGAGGTGTGCTGCTTTGCTGAAGCAGAATCTGGGGGTTGATATGTAAAGTGAAGGCTCTTTTGAATTGAAAAGTGGATAAATGAGAATGACTGTTTCTCTCTTTTGTGCACAGAAAGTTGGGTGTGACAGGGTCATAGGTTCTACGAAGCAGGAAGATAAGTGTGGTGTCTGTGGAGGAGATAATTCCCACTGCAAAGTGGTGAAAAGAACATTTTCAAGAGTACCAAAAAAGCAAGGTCAGTACATCCAGTATGGATTGTCCTGTGGAATTCAGGGTATTTTTCTTGGTCTCTCATGATTTGTGGAAAGTACCATGACAATTACAAATCATTTGCAGCATCATTAATTCCAATAAACAATCTGGACTTACTGCCAGATGTGTTTGTAATTTGAAAATAAGACTTCAGTCCAGCGAGCAGTTAAAGCTGCTGATACCGAGGCCTGTGCACGCATGGGAGAGGGCTTCCCTGCTCCTTGTTGGAGAGCTGTGGATTTGAGGTGCTGATGGCAGCCACTGCTCTGTCACTCCAGTGCTGCAATAATCAGGCACTGTCAGGCAGGAGGTTGTGTGGCCCCTGTGGCTGCATATGGCACTTAAACCCATTTTAGTCTGAAGCCAAGTCTGTCGGTGATACTTCAGGCATCTTTTTTCTGACCCAAAGCCCTTTGTCCCCGTTGTGTTCCATCACCTGGCACAGAAATGGGAATGGGAATAGTGCTGGATTCACTTCGTCTTGTTTAATACACCCTGCTTTCAGAAAATAAAATGTATTTAAAAACCTAAAACCCTGCCCTGTTTGGGCCATATTAATCCATATCTATCTTTTCAAATACCTCAATATAGGGTACGTTAAGATGTTTGAAATTCCTGCTGGTGCAAGACATTTACTTATACAGGAAACAGATGCCACCACTCATCATCTTGGTAAGTAACAAGAAGGAACATTTTCAGTCAGAATATTTTTTCTGGTATTTATTTTTGTCTCTGGAGGCTGACAATGTGTTTATACATTTGTTTACCCATTACCCACCCACACCATGTACTTTCTCTAAGTATGTTAGATTAGGAACCGTGTTTGATTTCCCTGTGCTGTATTCCAGGGTGTCCCAGCCAGATCTCTGTGTTGGTATGTGCATGTGTGAAAGCAGCTGGAAGAGGCACTGAGTTACTTCATGGGGTGCAGTGCATTATCTTTGGAAATAGATGATCTTCAAAGTCCTTTTCAACCCAAACCATTCTATGGTCTTTGTGTGCATCTTTTGTGCTTTTCACCCTCATTTCCCAGCTATATCCAGATCTGCTCCAGATTCTGCCCCACTGCTAACACTACGGACAGGAGGCTGCCAAATCAATTCAGCAGTTTAGGAGGCAATGGAAATCCACTCCTCCCCAGGCCCTGTAATCAATGGGAAGCAGTGACTAGTAGGCTGCTATTAATTAGAAGTAGAGCAGTCCTTGTTCAGAGTTCTGTTGGGGTGAGGTGAGCGCTGTGCACATGGACAGCTGGCTCGCTGTCTTGGCCACTGCTGAGGGAGCAGGATGCTCAAGTAGCTGCCAGAGAGAGAGTTGAATTAAAATCTGGTGTTACATAACAAATAGTCCCTGCTTCTTCTAATGAGGAGGGCAAATGTTCCATCTCAGGTGAAAACCTGTCCTCATACAAAGGTGGCTGAAGTCTCTCCAGGTGAAGGATGGAGCACTGAAGAGCTGAAGAGAGGAACCAGGCTCTGTGTGCAGTGGCAGGTGTCTGCAGAGCAGCAGGAGCTTAACAGGGCTGTGCTGGTGTCAGGACTGGATCTGAGCAGGAGAATTAATGCTGTTTCTAGTGTCCCTCTCTCACTGTGGGGACCTGCTGGGGGTTAGCTCAGTAGCCTTTCTCTGATGGAGCAGTAACAGCCCCCTGAGCTGCCTTACAATGTATGAAAGAGCTGAATAGCTCTGGGACCCCCACTGCCTCTCAAATTGGCTCGGATTTGGCCAGTGGATTCAGAAGTTGTTATATGGGAGCAGGCAGCTGGGCCCCTGTTGTGCAGCTGTATTGACCTCATTTTTCTGGCAAGGAAGGCTATGAAAAAGGAAAGAAAAGGACAACTGAAGTTCCTGGAGCTGAGCAGAAAAGCATTGACAGTTCAGTGAAACACCTGAAAAAGTCTTTCCAAACCTGTGATGGAACAGAGGGAAAATGCACATTGGCCTTTTCAGCTTCATCCACTGGGACAAGACCAGAACAAAACTGGACATGAGAAACAAACCTCATATATTCACTTTTCTTGTGTTGTTCCCAGCTATTAAAAATCGTGAAACGGGGAAATTCATTCTAAGTGAGGACAACTATGTGCCAGACTCCAAAGTATTTATTGACATGGGTGTGGAGTGGGAATATCGGAATGACGACGACAGAGAAACGGTGCAGACCATGGGGCCGCTGCGTCACGGGATAATTATCCTGGTAAGCCAAATGGAAACACCTTCCACAGAGCCACAATGGACTAGCAGATCATTCAGATTCTTCTTCTGAGTTACAAGAACACATCTGCTTCAATTATAAGACAATAGAAGATGTATTTTAGTTCCTTTCTCCCAACTCATTTCTCTGTATGAGGGCTGTTATAATTCAGGGTTATGTGTTGAGCAACCAGCTGTCCTGATTATTTCCTGTGGATGGCATAGCAATCAGCCATCAAGTAAAGACTGCATTTTACTTATCCTATCTGACATGTGAGCACCAATCAAAAAAAGGTCAGAGTGGTTCATATCAGCTAGATCTAATAGTTCCTTCTCCCATCCATGTTTTGAAAATGTATCCTGGAAAGGCAACAAAATAGGAACGCACAGGATTCCTGTGATCCTGGCTCCCTTTTTCAGGGCAAAACCAGTTCTACAGTTCGCAAAACCACCCAAATATATAATTTTTTTCATTGCAAACTAGCAAACAGTAGACTTCAATTCAGGGGTAAGTTGATTTAGAATCCCTCTGAAAACAACTGTAATGTGTTGATCTACACCAGCTGAACTTCAAAGAAGGAATAAATACTATGTTTCCAAAGGACAAATATTTTGCACTTTGTTCCAGATAAGTTCTGTTTTCTTGCATTTGTCTTAGTGCAGTGTGATAACAAAACGTCTTTCTAAATAGTTTATATTTCTCTCAAGATTAAGTAAAGAGCTTTGCAGAATTCCAGGTTTATCATAAGAATATTTGTGTTTTGTCAGAAATATAAGCAATTTTCTTTGCCAGTTTCACTTATTTCTGCAGTTGAATTTGCTTTGTCTTTTAGTGGAACTATCTGTTATCATTTCAGTACAAAATTTCCTTCCTTTGTGATGGGATATGGAAAAAATTTAGTATCATGATGTCAGTCAAATGCTGGCAAGGGAAATAAGTCTAAATCAACAACAGTCTTTCTTAATACTCAGTTTAGAAACTCTGTGTCATAAGGATGGAGATACTTTCTCATCAGGGAAAAAATGTGTTGAGTGCAGCTAAAAGGTTGAAATCCCTCTGGGGATGTTTTTATATGTGAGCTATGATCTCTATTTCACATCATCTCACAGAGCTCCTGCTATCAGTCTTTCATATTTTTTTTCATTACATCTCCTTTGCTTATTAGGTGATTCCTCATGGCAGTGCCAAGATATCTTTGACTTACAAGTACATGATCCATGAAGATTCCTTGAATGTAGATAATAATAATGTTTTGGAAGAGGACTCATTGTCATATGAGTGGGCTTTGAAGAAATGGTCCCAGTGTTCAAAACCTTGTGGAGGAGGTAAAAACAAAACCTCAGATCATGCACAATTCATTCATTGCCACAACACATTAGGGAGACGTACAAGAGGAGTTTTATTTAAGTAATAGATAAATAAATAGTGAATGGGGTTGAAATCTGACTTAAATGTTTTGGGGGCAGATTGGAGCTGATTAATTTCTGATTTATGGTTATGAAACTGAAAAATTGGACAACTGTGCAAGATTTGGATGAGGGTCTCCAAGCTGTGAAGATGCTGAACCTCAAAGTGCCATGTGGCAGCCCTTTGTAAATCCACATCCAGTGATGTGGCTTTGCAATGCCAGACTCCTTTTTGGGGCCAGATGTGAATGCTGATGCTGTTCCACAGGCTGATGGTCGGGTTGCAGCACTGGATTGTGGCTAGGCAGGTTTGCAGAGTGTTTTTGAGATGCTGGATCTGGCTGTTATTTTCATTAACTATTACATAAGTGTTATTTTCATTTTCATGGTGAGGCTGCACCTCGAGTGCTGTGTCCAGTTCTGGCGCCTCAGTTTGGGAAGGATGTTGAGATTCTTGAACATGTCCAGAGAAGGGCAATGAGGTTGGTGAGGGGCTTGGAACACAAGCCCTGTGAGGAACGGCTGAGGGAGCTCGGGGTGTTCAGCCTGGAGAAAAGGAGACTCAGGGGTGACCTCATCACTCTCCTCAGCTCCTGAAAGGTGGCTGTGCTCAGGTGGGGCTGGTCTCTTTCTCCAGACAGCAACTGACAGAACCAGAGGACACAGTCTCAAGCTGCACCAAGGGAAATACAGATATTGGATATTAGGAAAATGTTTTTTATGGAAAGAGTGATAAAATACTGGAATTGTCTGCCCAGGGAGGTGGTGGAGTCACCATCCCTGGATGTGTTTAATAAAAGCCTGGATGTGGCACTCGGTGCCATGGTTTAATTGAGGTGTTAGGGCTGGGTTGGACTTGATGATCTTAAAGGTCTCTTCCAACCCAGTGATTCTGTATTTAAAGGAGTGAAAAATATAGAGGGTGTGCAATTTAGGCTGTTAAATTTGCATTGCAAGTCTTTATTCAGTGCAGCCTTTGGTAGCATGTTCATCTGCAGCTCCTATTGCAACCCTTGACAGAATTTGTGCAGTTCCTCTGAAACTCGAGCCCTGTGTGAGATGTGCCAGCTCTCAGAGTAAGAGCAGTGTCTCTCCCCAGGCTACCAGTTCACCAAGTACGGCTGCCGCAGGAAGACGGACCACAAGATGGTTCATCGGAGCTACTGCGAGCTGATCCAGAAACCCAAACCCATCCGCAGGGTGTGCAACCTCCAGGAGTGCTCCCAGCCCATGTAAGCATCCCTGCCCCCAGCACTGCTCCCTGGAGAGATCACACCCAGCCAGCATTGTCCCCTCAAGGAAGGTGGCTTTAACTTCACCTTCATGGCCATTACAGAGACCCAGGACTGTGAGGATCTCAGGCTCTGTTCTGCTCATAGAAATATTCTTTATGTTTCCTTATGAAATAAGTTGCATTAGAAAAGAAGTGCTGTCCTGATCCAGACTTCTGTCTTCAGGCCATCTTGAGGTGATACAAAATAGACATAAATTCAATTTATACCAGTGAATTTTACACAGTGTGAGTTAACCATGTCAGAGTAAATGTACAGAGTGCTGCAGGAGACAACTAGTGTCAATGTCCAGTCTCTCAAATCCAAATCTTCATAAAGTTCACAGCATATTTTTGGACATTTAAACACAGGGAAAATATTTGACCTGTTAAATTTCTCTGGCTGCCCTTGTACAGCATGAAATGCCTGTTGTACCTTCATTTCTGCTCCACATAGTCAAGTGTTATAAATTTTTAATTTACATTTTACAGGTGATTTTTTTGACTGGCAGCAGGTTACTCCTGCCACACGTAGGACTAATATATTCTTTGTGCTACTACTGCAACAAGAAAGGAATATGTTGATCCCAGCTTTTATCTCTGGAGACCAAGTGTAGGTTCCAGGAATCACAGCAAATAAATAGAACATACCACGCAATATTTCCTAACTTCCTTTCAAAAAAAAAAAAATATTTGAAAGAGAGAAAAGACAAGAAACTGTGCCCCATAAACTCTGCATGGGTCAGGGTTGAACGTTTATTTATTGGAAAACTGAAGTAATGACCTAACTGTACCTCAGGCTCTCTGGAAAGGACTGTATCCTCCTTTCAGCTGCAATTATAATTGGGCCCAGGTACCACAAAGGCTCAATAGGATCCTAAATTGTACTTGGATCCCTGAAGTCTCAGTTAGCTCTGTTTCCATAGAAAGTCATCCAAGCATTTTGGTCTTGGACATAGGAGAGGCAATTATTAAGGAGTTTTACAAAGCTCTGGGACACCCCTACACTAATATGCTGCTTCACTTTTGGGAAAAACTCATCTTTGTCTCAGAAGTCACCTCAGGATTCCTGGCTTCACAGCTCTTGCATTTCTTCATAGCTGTGTAATTTCTGTAGGTTACAAAGAGAAAGCTGGGAGAAATTGTTACTTTCTGGTTAACTGGAATGTGTAGTGCAGTGCCTTGTACTATTTTTTTACCATTTACAAACCCGGGATTTTATGAGTACTTTAGGACAATTTCTTCAAACTCAGGGTGTTTCTCCAGGCTATGTCTATTTTTTGTTAAAGTTAATCCCATGCATATTGTTTACATGGAACAATATTTCCATATTGCAAATCTCTGCACTCTGTAAATATTTATAGACTGCTGTATGTCTTCACTTAATTATAACCAAGCTTCCAGTAGTCTAGGTAAACTTCCTTTGGGGCTGTCTGTCCCTGTTGTTCTTCTCTAAGTCCTTTACAATTTGTACCTGTAATTAATGAGTTGGTTTGGGTGATCGGTGATGGTTTCAACTACACCACATTACAAACCATAGATTTCATTTCTCAGTGGCCAAACTGATTTAGAAATTATGAACTCAAACTCTCTGGTTTTCAATGGAGTGTTGCTTTTCCCCAAACCAAACAGTTATGATGATGAGGACCCTGATCTGCCCAAGCTCAGCACTCACAGCACTGGGTTTGCCAGTGCTTCAGCAGATTGAGTTTAACATGGCCAGGGATATGGTCCATGGAATACCCAGATGTGGGCCAGGCAGGAGCTGCATTTGTAGCCCAGATGTGTTGTCTTCATTCATGTGGGAACCAGCTGGTTCATACTGCATTATGAGAAAAGGCACATCTCATGTGCCCAGACCTGGGAAGCTCAGCAGCACCCTTGGGTGGCTGCTTTTGACATAAAAGTGGCCACATTTTTATGTGCAGTCTTGGAAAGGGCAGCTTAAAATCAAAGCAAATACAGTGAAGTAATACTAATGCTTATCTTGGAGATAATGAGAAAGAGTAATATTGAAGGTCTGGGTCTTATTAATGACACTTCAGGACAGTCAAATAACTCTCACTGTAACTGCTTTTTTTTTTTTTTTATATCTTCTCATTTTCTCAATATTAGAACTAGTATTAACATTATGTTAAACCTGTGTTTAAGAGTTACAGATCAACAGTTTGAATTTTACTCTGCTCATTCTCTTTTCACCAACCCAGATGGGTAACAGGGGAATGGGAGCCTTGCAGCAAATCCTGTGGGAAGACAGGGTATCAGGTCCGGTCTGTGCGCTGCATCCAGCCCCTGCACGACAACACAAATCGCTCTGTCCACACCAAATACTGCAACAACGACCGCCCAGAGGGCAGGAGGCCCTGCAACAGGGAGCTGTGCCCAGCACAGTGGAGAATAGGATCCTGGTCACAGGTCAGTATCTTTCTGGAGGTCTCAAACAACTAATTTCTGTCTGGGCAGAATGAGCATGACAAGTAATGCCACCCCTGTATTTGTGAATAGATGGCTCTGTGAATAGATGGCTCGCATGTACAGTTGTTTGTTTGTTGCTCAGACCATAGCTCATTCTTGGAGTATTTCACAATTACTGGTGTACCACAAGAAGCAGTGAGTAGCTCTCCCTCGTGCTTCATTACTGTAGGTAGTGCAGTTCAAATAATGAACCATGTAATCTCAAATCAAAGGGCAGTTTAAAATGGAAAAGCTAATTTCTGATCTGTTGTTTCCAGAGGGTGGCTGGGGTGTAACTGCTACCTGTCCTTTCAGTGCTCTGTCAGCTGTGGCAATGGCACCCAGGATCGCCCGGTCCTGTGCCGGACCAGGGACAATGCCATCGGCCTGTGCAAGGAGAGTAAACCAGAGACCGTCAGGATCTGCAGACTACCTCCGTGTCCCAGTAAGGGCTTCTCTTCAATAGCTTCTGTTACTTGCTGAAAAAAAAGAATTATTTAATTATTTGCAATGCCTTCATTGAATTGACACTTGTGTGCTACAACTGCCTGGGTGGCGGCACTTCTCCATAGTCCCTGTTTTGAGTAGAATTCCAAATGTGGAGCTGCTGTGTGGCCGATGGGCTTCTTGGGCACTCATCTCCTGCTGGGGAGCACTGCTTGGCCCAGGACTGCCTGAGAGCCTGGGGCAGCACAGTGCTGATGGCCAGATGTGGCCAGCAGCTGCTGGGAGAGGAGCAGTGCCTGAGTCCAGCCCTGCACCCCTGAGAGCTGTGGGGCTTGGCAAGGGCCAGCTGTTGGGGCTGCTGGGCTGTGGCTAACCAAGGATGCCTCTTTGCTTTCCTCACCTCCACCAACAGTTCCAAGCTTCTTTTTCATTCCGTCAAACACAAGTTATCTGCAGGGGTTATCTAACTCTGTTTTTAGAAGCTGTAATTAATTTGTTCCTGCTTAATCCAGGGCAATAAGACCTTTATCCTTGTTAGCTTTTCAGCTGTTTGCAAATGATACTTGTGAGACCATTTCACATATTCCTATTATTAAGTCATTCATATTTTTCTTTTTTTTCCAGATGTATTTCTCAGGGTAGTTTTGATTTCTAATTAATTAGAAGCAAGCTGTCAATTACAGTCTCCAATACAAAGATTTTAATGAGGCACTGTAACTAAACTAGACTGCATGTCTCTGGGGATGTGTGACACTGCCATGAGAAGTGCTGCTGGAGAACTGGCCCTTGGGCTGTCTTCAGTGTTGGCTGTGAAGTGTTGGGCACGAGCTGTAGCAACCTCTCCAAACAGCACCTTTTGCCCAAAATCACACAGCTTTGTTGTAATCCTTCCATGGGCCCCTTCACAACTGGAACCCACTCACTCTCTGAGCTTGTCCCCTTCTGACAGGCCAACAGTTTAATGCTGCCTAACATATCTTGTGTTCCATCTTTCTTTTTTCCTCTATTCAAGGAAACGTTTCTGATCCTTCAAAGAAAACCTACATGATACAATGGCTGTCAAGACCCGATCCAGACTACCCCATCCAGAAAATATCTTCAAGTAAAAGACCCATTTATAACTCTGCCTTTGCCCTTAAATGCATGCCACATCGAATGTGGACTTTGCCTTTTGCTCTCTTCTTCTCTCTATGCGGAAAGTTCCCTTGACTTTGCCAAGTTTAAATCTTGGGCTGAATCTGTTTTTTCACACCAGGCACTTGGTGCTCGGTGTCTTTCTTCTCTGGAGCTTGCATAGCACTGGTGGTGGAGGTCTTGAAGTGTTGGATGTGTGAAGTTGGATCTCCACAGTATGTTGCAGTCCTCTGAAAGGGAGCTGGGATCGGTTTGCTTGTTGCTTGGTGGTGGTGAAAAAAGGCTCGTACTGGTTCCTGATGTTCAGTTTGATAGCAAAACTGAGAACTTATTGTGAATGTGATCACATCACAATAATGACACCTTGTAGTGCTAAAGTTCTCCTTTATCTAAAAACCTGAAATCTCATAGCTCTCCAGCTTCAGTTCGCTGACAGGGTAGTCTGATGAGTGGAAGAATTTTTTTTCATTCCATTTTCCTTTGTGGTGCTGTTGCTTTCCTCACCCTTGCTGCTCATTTTTTATTCCTGACCCTCACCCTTACATTTGTGACCCATGGAGGGCTGACTGGGAAGCAGAAGCTGAGTTTCTGTTGGTACTTTCCCTGCTCCTCTGATGCTGTTGCTCTCGCCAGACTCCCGGTGGTCGTTTGGAAGGTTTTTTCTCGAGAAAAGCTGCATTCATTTTCTCCATCGCACAATTTTTGCCAGTTTTGCGCATTTTCACTTTAGAAACAAACCCAAAGCAGAACAGGCATGGTCCATGGTGAAGGTGGCGTGGTGGTGTTTCCCTTAACGTGGCGGAGGCAATATGATGTTTCCATTGACTACGATGTCTCCAGCTGCTCAGCACGGAGCTGTTTATACTCATTCCATCTCTGGTCTTTTTTCACCATGTGCATGTCTGACTTGACTGGTATGGTTGTGTGTGTGTGTGTGTGTGTGCGTGTGCTCTTAGATGTGTCAACTGGCAAACATAACAGTGTGAACTACTACAGAATTACCTCAATTTTTATTGCTTTTTTTGCTTAGGAGATGAATTTTAGAAAAATGCCTTAATGTTGAAATGTAAATGGCATTAATTTACCAGATCCAGCTTTAATTATGAACAATACACTGGTACCTTGAGTTAATGTTCATATGGAGTGTTTTTACTTGAATGATAACTATTGGAAGGCAGTAAATTAAAATGGAGGTTGATTTGCACAGTGCATATCCATATCTTCATTGAGACAGGATTGTGGCCTGACTTACTGAAATTTAACTGGCATTCGTGCTTCACCTTCTGTGTTTGTGTTGAAGATTTGGAATTCAGAAGTCATAAACTTCTTTGTGACAGTCAGTACCAATAGTAGAAATGTAAAACTGCAGTCTTGGAGCAAATTACTACCTTATTGCTTTCATAATATTTTTTGGAAAAGTGGCATTTTTGAATCTTTGGGTCGTCAAGAGTGTAGCACTTCAAACTTGTCATTATCATGTGATCACATATTTAAATTTTGCTGTTAATATTTCCTGAAACATGTTAACAATTTACATGACAAGGTGAAAAAGCAAAGACACGTATCTGGCACTGAATACTGTTATGTAAAATAATCGGTGTTTAACTGTATAAATATATTCATGACTGTTACCTTTAAATAGACAATGTTTAGTGATGTTTCAAGAGATGGGTGGCTATAGAGAATGGTGCAATAAGGTATCTGGGCATTGTGCACTATGTCTATATGCACTTTGGTTTATCAGGGATATTTTATTAGTGTTTTGTATGTATTTAACATAATATTAAAGATGTGCCAATTGAGTTTGCTTTTCAATATTTTTTTATGAGACTAATGTGTACCAAAGTGACTGTGAAACTGATTTATTTTTTTCTTACTGATGTTTTGAATATATACTTCCAGTCTGTCATGCATACTGCAAGTAAAAATAAATAAAAGTTCAGCAAATCTGGATATTTTGGTTTGGATAGAAGATCAAATTTCATTCTGGCATTGAGAAGTTACAGAGTTTGTTTATATGACTTATCAGATGTCATTAAACTTATTACATAATGCAGTTTTATTTCCATGTATTGTTAAGCTTGACATTGCATATTTTTGTTAGGAAGAAAGGCATTTTTCTAAAGGTGCTGTTCCTGATTATTACAAAGCCAAGAACAGCCTTGCCTTGTTAAAATCACATTTAAATATCATATCTGTTGGCTTTTATTATGGAAGCCATTTGGAGTAATATGCATAAGGGTCATGCATCACAAGGCAAAATGTTGAAAGGGGACTCTTATGTGGTATGTTAAAATATATATAAATTGTATAGGCACATTCAGGCCTTTGTATGGAGCTGTGCATGCAGGTATGAACAGTTCCAGCTCTTAAAGGCTGGTTTGAAAATCTCTTCAAAACCAAGGTACTATTCTTATGTTCCTAAGGAAGGAGTCATTCCTAATCTCCAGCAGTATTTCAGTTTAGCACTTTGAAAATATGAAAAATACCTGGCACATTCTAAAGTAGGAACTAAAATTGTGCTTTTCTGCAACAAAAGCAATAACCAGAGCATAGGTACAATGTCCAGGAGGAGTTTTCACCTGCCTCAGCCAGCACTAACACTTTAAGGCAGCAGCACCAGCTATTAGTTTATTTTTGACTGATATGTTTGCCAATGAAACACCCACGATGCCCAGTTTTGTTAACTGAGGATGAGTGAAGAGGTGGCACCCACGCTTTCCAAATCCCCTTGGCATTGCTGAACCTGCTTTGCTTCTCTCCTTTGCTGTGAGGGTGCTGACACAGGCCAGTGCTCGTAGCAGGAGGGTGAAATGTGACTCCAGATCAGGCTGGGAACACTGTCTCACTCGGGTACACTCTAAATAAAAGCAAGTAATTGGAGTTACTCACCCTTTACTGTAAGAGTAGGTGGAAATGTGGTAAGAGCAGGGGGAGAGTGACAAGTGATTTCATCTCAGTCTCAGCACTCTGGTCACAGAGAAGATGTTTTATTAGTGATGATGCCAGGTGTTGGTCAGTCTGCTTTTCTCCTCAGCCCTCTCCTACAAACCTCTGACTCCTCTCTCAGCATGGGCTGCATGTTGGGATTTTTCCTTCACTGCAGAGCCTGGCTCCATTATTTTATCCTGGAGGTGTAGGAGCTGAGGGGTGTCTGTGTGGGACAGAGGACAGGCAGCTTCCTCTCCAAGGAGCCTGTTGGACCCTCACCACCCATTTCCCACCAATTCATGCAGTCCCCTGCCCCCCCCGAGCAGAAATCACAAGGGCTTGGGGAATCTCTGAGTAGGCTTCTGTTTATGTTTCTCAGGCAGGAGCACTTTGACCACTTCACCTTTAATGCCTCAGCCTACAATTTGCCACCTGCATTTGAGCATGATCAGGATCTGCCATAACACCTCTATTATAGTGCAGATTGTTTTAACAGCTATTGATAGCTTAAAGCTTATTGATTATCATTCTTTCTCTTTTATTACAGTCATTGACACAAAAATCAGGACTTCTACTGAGTCTCCCAGTCATTAATTGGCTGGCTTGGCTCCATTGCACTGGAGTTTGTTGTTCTAAAGATAACAGCTCCCTTCTAAGAGGAGCAGAAAAGCCTCATGGCACCACTTTTCTCTCAAACAAGAGTCATGCTGAGAAAACACTGCTATTTTCAGAGTAGGGGTACCTGGCAACAATATCACTCCGATTAGTGGAGATGGATTAATTCCGAGAATTACACACATCAAAATAGGATTTGACATTCCTGAGACAGTCTGGATAAATATATGTTACCCCTGACTGTGGTTAGTCACTGTTTGGTTGCAGAAAAGCATTAAAAGGAGCAAATAGGGAAAAATAGATTTCTTAATATAAAACTTCATGACTTTGTGGGAGTTCAATACAGTTTTAGCAAGAACACAGCACAGTCAGTGTGTTTTGAAGTTTAAACCAGGACAGTAACACAATTCGTTGTGGCTTCACGATCTTCAGAGTAGAGCTTCCATGATGTGAAGGCAAAAATTCAAGTATGATGGTCTAGAGCTTGGATGGGGCTGGTACATACAGTTCAGATCACCTTTTGCAACTCTTGGAGTTGACTTTTAGGTTGAATATAAGCCTGCTTCTGCTTGTAGAAGGCTCATTTGCCAGTTTCCCAACCCACTTTAAATATCAAACCCTCTGCCCACTGCCAAAGCTTCAGCTGTGTTTCTTTTTCTGCTTAATGTGAAGATGCTCTTTATTTATCTGTTCCCTTTTTCTCTTTCAGAAGATCATTGTCAAGGAGACAAGTCAATGTTTTGTCGCATGGAAGTTCTCTCCCGTTACTGCTCCATTCCTGGGTACAATAAGCTGTGTTGCAAGTCCTGCAACACCTACAGCAACGTAACAGAGGATGGCAATGTAACCAATGCCAATGTAAATAAGAATAATGTCATTGAGGAGGAGCTCCTGACAACCCTCAGCCCTCCTGTGGGAGTGTCCACCACACAATCTGCCACCAGCCCTCCTCTGCTTTCCAAAACACGTGCACCCCCTTCCAATGCAACTGAGGAGCACCCAGAAATCAATGCAGTGGATGTTCCCTACAAAGTTGATGGGTTGGATAACGAAGTACCACAGCACAACTTCATTACACGGAGGAGGCCTTATGAAAGGACAAGGAATAAAAGAATTCAGGAGCTGATCGCTGAGAAAATGAAAAAAGAGACTCTTAGGAAAATAAACTAAAATGGAAATATGGCACAAACAACATTTTTCTCTTATAGAGATGTTACCAACATCATAGTATTGGCCATTGTAGAGACTAAGAATGGGGAAAAATCAAAGTGGTGCTATGGCAGAGATACCAAATTCTCAAGCCTACTATAAATGGAAATGACAGATTGTTTCATAAGTGCTAATCTGAACACTTTGATGGCTAGGTTAGGTGTACAGGGTACGGCAGAGTATTAGTGCAATATCCCTACAGTGTCCCACTGAATCCAAACAAACCATAGTACTTAGGTCAGGTTAGCAGGTTTCTCAGTTGCAGGCTCTTTAAAGTCTTCTATGCCTATGTAAAACTGCTTGGGAATAGTAATGGGAGTCACACTTAGTATGGCAGAAAGAAGTCCCAAGATATAATAAATCCCTTTAACTCTGACAAGCAGGGGGTCAGCACTCCTGTGATGCTTCTGTGCCTTGCACAAACCCTGGCACTAACACAGCCAGCTTCGGGAAGGCTCCTAGGACATGCCAGGCTTGGTTTGGCTGGCCTTGGCAGAGCTGCCTCTGTGCTCACAGCTTGGCATGTGCTCACGTAGCTTCCTAGGCCAGGACTGGGTAAGGAAGTACAGAGAAAATTCTGTAGCCATATATTTATGTGTAAATTAAAAACTGTCAAACAGTAGTTTACATGCTTCCATAAACAATTTCAAAGGATTCTCCTAAACTTTTGGACACATGTAAGACATTTAGTAGGGTAGATCTGGCCAACTTGGACTGACAATATTGTAGTCTTTCTGTTTACAATTATCCATATTTTTTATAATCTTTAGGTTCCTGTAATGCAACAGCCTCAGTGATCCTTATTGGTTGGTGCTTTTTTTATGGATTCTTGTTGTCTTTTCTTTGGTGCTTTGATAGGACAAACTTTTTTTCCCCCCACACAGGATACAGTTATTTTTGAGGAATTAATTTTGTATTATCTTCCTTTCCTTAGGACAGCTTTATTGGTGCAGAAGTGAACAACTGTTTGCTGTGCCCTTACATGAACACACACACACACATGTGTGTATTCACAGCACCAGGTCTGCTAGAAAACTTTAAGATGTGTAACCTGACAACCCTTTGAGTACTTTTTTCCCCTCAGGGTCATCACATTTTTCATAGATCATTTTGAATTCCTGGTTGGAGAACAGAAGATGAACTCAGCTTGGCTCTACCACTGCTGAGACAGGGAGCATGGGCTGGTTCCTGCTGTGGGTGGCAACTGAGTAGATTTTTTCCTGGCTTGGATTCTTCAATTTGTTTCTTCTTTGCTGGTAAATCTCCTGCAGAGCCTGGGGCTTCCCTGAAATCCTCTCTTTACCACTAGGTAGGTTTGGTGGCTCCAAGTTCATATTTTCCAGTCTGAGAGGGAGATCTCACCCTCCAGCCTGAGTTGGTCCTGGTTTGAAGCAGTGCCAGCAATAAGCCCGTATATAGAGTCACAAAATTATTGGGAATGTGCTGCATTCCCAGCAATGTGCGAGCTCTTCTCTGGCCCAGCTGCTGGCAAAGAGCTTCACAGGTATTGCAAGGGGAAGCACATGTGACTCCCTGTGACCTGCCTTCTGCCCTTGCCCACCAGGACTGAATGAACTGCCCAGTTTTCTTTTCCAAACAAGCCATTCCTGCTGGAAAGGAGGCAAGAGCCTGCAGGAACCTCAGGCTTTACAGCACCTACATGTGGGACTTTTTTGGCCTGAACTATGGTCAGAAGTTTTTGATGCACAAACCTGGTCTAAGAAAAATTCTTCATGGAGATACTAGCCCAAGCAGAAAAGGAATATTTTCAGCTGGAGTTGTGGCATCAAATGCCCCTTCTTACACAGGACCAAGGTGATACACTTGGAGCACCTCAGTGCAGGGATGAAAGATACACTGAAGACCAGGAAAACCGGGAAGTCCAACAGGCCTGCTAAGAGTCCAGAGCATTAGGAAATACCTCCTGGGCCAAGCAGACGTGGCTGCAGATGTGGAAGCAGCAGCCAGCACAAGCAAAAATCTGTTCTGGTTTGGAGAAGTAAAACTCAGGCTGTGCAGTTTGGCAGCACACTGGGAAGAGTTCCACCACAGATTTTCACTCCTGGGACATGGAGTTCTCCTGCAGTCAAAGGGTGCTTATCCTTGGTGCCCTGTCCCAGCCCTGCTCCATGGCCTGCTGGCTGTCACACGGCCACGGTGTGCGGGCAAGCCCCAGGAGCCTCGTGCCAAGGGATTTGTGGTTGCCTACAGATGGGACAAGTTTTGATAACAATGTAGGGTCAGGTCAATGTGTGTGCACAGCAGCAATGTGTAATGAGCATCGAAGGGGAAAAAAACCCACCATTCTATTTATAAGTAAGGAAGATGTGTCTAAATCAACATCATTCCAGCTGCTGTGCCATGGAGACACAAGCTGCAGCCAGGCTCCCAGCCTGTAGTCATAGTATTTCTTGCCTTCCACATCTCCTTTACACAGATGTGGTTAGTATAAAACTCATCTTTTCCCCTTCAAGTTAATATCCTTTTAGCTCTGTGGACAATAAAAATAAACCACAACCCCCAGCTTTTTCATAGTCTAGGAAGCTCATCCAAGCATATGAAACTTAGGAAAAACTTTTACAAACCCAAAGATAGAAAGGGTTAGAGCTGGATTTACGCAGATGGGGACGTAAATTTTACTGCCTAGAGGGTACCAGTCTTATCCTCTGGGACTTTTTCAAGACCCATTTCTCTGATCCCCTGAGGGAACTCATCTAATAGATTCTGTTCTGCCCTAGCTTCTGGAATAGGCTTAGTCAATCAGGCAGTGTGAAAAAATACCACAGGAGGCAGTGCTTACAGCTCAAAAAAAGCATTTTTCCAGATAAAGTGAGGAGTTCTGCTGCCTCAGGGAGCAGGAACAGCCTCCTGGAAGGCTGGTCTGGTGCTTTGTTAGGTCCAGTGTTCATTAGGAACCCAGTGCAATGCCTGGTGGCATCTGCATTTTGGAATGGCTTGTTCCCTTCTCAGTCTCGCCTTTTAAGAGATTTAATTTGATTTGTTTCTCAATGGTTTAAATTCTACTGAATATTTCTCCAGCTGTTTTCTGGGAGGTACACTAAACTACCTGAAGCAGCAGCTTCAGTCTACGTTGCTCAAGATGTTGAGAGGCTGATGGACCATTTCTTTAAGGAGCAGGAGCCACCAGCTGCCTTCTCTTCACACTTTTCCTGTATGAGGAGGGGGGAAGTTAAGTCTCTTCAGTCCAGAAAAGATGCCTCCTTTTCAAGCTGCCATGGGTTCTTCAGAAGGTGTTTTTTTCCAGCAGTTCCCCAAGAATGTGTACATCACTTCTACTGAAAAACACAACACCAGGCTCTATTGATAAAGAAAAAGCAGCCCCAGACAAAAGGTGGAGGTTTGCTCTCCTGAGCTGATCTCATTTCTGTGTCATACAGTGGAAAAATTGATCATTTTTTTGTTTGGTTGAACTTTGACAATGATTTCATCTTCTCTACAATGATGCCAAGAGCATCATCACCCCCTTCTGTAAGGGGTTTGCTGTTGCTCAGGTGCTACATTTTCAGACATAACAAGCAGAAAGCAATATTTTAATGTAACCTAATCCCCAGAAACTAAAGCAGGTTTATAAACAAATATATCCCTGCAGAGACCATCTCAGAGATCTGAGAGATAATGTGCTCCCACAAAGCAATGTATTTATGATCTAACCTTGCAGGTACAGTTTTCTCAATTGTCATTTTCTGGTTGTCTAAACTTAAAATCCAAATGACAGCCTCTCATGAAAAAAAATCCCAAAAAAATTCTGGTTTTTTTGGCTTCAGTCATCTGCCATTTTTTCCACCATCATTTCTTTATAAATTTCTGTTATCTATTATGAACGCATCACTTTTTATATTCATATATTCATTCAATATTTAGAGTCTCACAACACCTCCATGGAATGCTTTCAGATATTTTGAGAATTCTAGAAACGGTGCTTTACCAGTACTCAAAGGGTTTTTTTTTTTTATTTTATTACATAATGCATTTAATTTTTATTTACTCACCTACAATGCACAGTATTAGCTATGTTCATCTGAATATCTATATGCAACTTCCATTCACTTACATATGCCTTAACAGAAATTGCAATAAATAGCCATGTCTTGTATATTAAAAATGTATATACAAATTAGAATCTTTAATTTTATAATTTATTAAATTCAAATGTCTGTGTTCTTTTGCAAAAAAAAAAAAGTGTTTGGCTTTTCCCTGTGCTTTTTTCATTGACTTGATGTTACACAGAGATGCTAGAGGAGGAAGAAACAACATTTTCAGATTCAAAACCAATTCAATTTCCACATCTTAATGAAGTGGGATTGGGATACACTTTCTGCCAAAGTCCTGCATCCTTGTTACAACATCCATTATCCAAGGCTAAATATCAGGAAGTCACTGGACCAAAACCTCAGTTGATAACTGCACAGAAATTAATCAAACTCACTCAAACCTGCTTGAGGCCCAAATCCATCCTGGTCCATGTATCATCTTTTTAAAAGCCCAGTTATCTGGGCTTCTATTCAGGACTGATGAGGGAATTCTGCTTTGCATGTCCTATTGATAAAGTAATTGCTCCTTTCCATGAAATTCTTTGGCACACATTCTCCTGCTGTATCCTGCACATGCGTAGCTGGGTTCCCTTTGAAGCAAAATTGAATCTTTCTCATCTGATTGAAGTTTGTTTCTTGAGGATTTGAAAGATCCCTGCTTACTGTGATTATTCAGTGAGCACCATGCAGTGCATTCAAGTCCAGCATTCTTTAATCAGGTAACAAGCTACCTCAACACTTTCCATCTGGAAAATAATTTACACACTTAAATGCCCCCATAAAACAGTGGACAAGCCCAAACCTGATGTTCATATACTGTGATAATTCATGCAGCATTTACAGCTGTGACAAGGGTTATATTTAATTGCCTTTTGCTTTCAAAGAGTTTGAGATTTTTAGAGCGGCCATGGCAAAGGGTCTCACGTCCGCACCCCAGACACAAGGGACAACCAAGGTGGGGTCAGTCATGTCCAACACCTCTCCCTCTCCCTGCTCTTGCTCTCTCTCTCTCTCTCTCCAAAAGATGACACCCACGGGAGGGCTTCTCTTCCTCTCCTTGCCTACATCAGATTTTTATCCCTTTTCACCATCATCTGGCTCTGAGGAAAATTTTTTTTTAAGGCAACTCAAGGAGCTGCAATTCCAGGCCAGGAAACCAGTTTTCAGATTATTCTTAATTACACCAGGTAAAAGGCAGCTCCTCCAAAGTGCTGTGCAAATTTGACTCCACTTTCCCACAGCGAGGGGGGCACAGGATGATTTCCAGGGTGTTCCTACAGGGTGTTCTGGCTCAAGACTTGGCTTTGCTCAAAGGGGTCAAAAGAGGTTCCTGAGCCTTCCTGGGAGATAAATGCCTGGGAAACTCTCCTAGGGCTGTGTGTGTGCATGTGGATATGTGTGTGTGTGCCCTGCTCATCTCTGCTCTCCCCCTGCTCCCTCCCCACCTTTCCCAGTCCCTCCTCCTTTAGCAACTTCCCAAAGCTGAGCAGGGCCCGGAGCGATGGAGGCACAGAGCCGCATCAAGCACTTCTAAATCTCCTTACGGGAGGGAGCAGAGCAGGTTGCACACGTGGGAGAAGCCTTATCCTGGTTAACCCGCTGGGTTTGATGCTTCATCCCCGCAGGGTGAGGCCGAGCCAGCAGCATCCCCGCAGGGATGAGGGGCCACAGGCCGGGCACGCCTCGCCCCGCTGGAGCCGCCGCTAGATGGTGGCACGGCACAACAAGTGCGATTGTGAAACGGCCGCTGGACTGTGACCCCAGCCTGAAAAATCCCTCGGTCCGGGGAGATGTGCTCAGGAAGGGCCAGACGGAATGAAACCCTCGGCTCGGTCCCCATCCCAGTGTGGATGCAGCCGAAGATGCTGCTGTGCTGCTGTCTGTGCCCTGCCTGCGGCTGGAGGAGGGAGCCTGCAGGAGAGAAACACAGCACCTGCACTGGAGAAATAGAGCCATGATCAATCCCACCATCCAAACCACTGAAAATAACTCAAGAATAAGTTGTTTAGTGGGGTTGCTATTGCTTAGGGCATCTAAACACATCCCATCTCCTCCAGGAGAAAGTTTAGAGGCCAGTAACATAACAAGAGGTTCCACTGATGATTGTAATTTATTTTTTAAAATCTTGTATTAAAGAAACACAACAGCTATGGAAAGACAAACCTGTTTTAGGAACCTGGGCTGCTGGCAGGACAGGGGGTTTCATGTGACCCTAGGCAGGAGAAGGTTTTCAAGTGATGGCAGTGCTGCCCTTGCTGTGACCTGCAAAAATTCAGTGCTCAGCTCTCCAGCTTCTTTGTGTGGTGCATCCAAGAGGGCCCAATCCACACCAGCGTTCAGGCACTTTGGAACATGTTTAATCTAAAATGATGATGAAAAATTCATCCATGCAAAGACACAATTTAATCATAGGCAGATCAGTAATAACAGAAATAAAAATGTTTATATTATTTTAAATAAATGGCCTGGGACAGATTCCCAGGGGAGATTGCCAGCGAGTTGTCACCAACTTCGGTTTGGACTTGTGAGACTTAGAAATATTTTAAGAGAAGTCTGCAACGGCTCAGAACTCTCTGAGCAGCCACTGAGCGGCCATGAGCAGCCACTGCCAATGGAAACTCCCAGCGAAAGCTCCCAGGAGTTATTTTCCAGCTTAATTAAAATCCCAATGAAACAAAGTACCTAAATTCCTCTGAGCTTTTGCAAAGGCCCTGGACAGGACTCCACCCATGTTCTCAGCTGGATGGGGAGCTCAGGTCCTGCAAACAAGCCTTGTGCCCTGTGGTGATGTGCTGCAGGCACCCAGCCCTCACACAGCAGCTGGTTCCTCACCTGCAAAAGGCAAGAAACAGCCGGGACCTCCCAGAAAATCTGTGTGCATCAGTGACAGTGTTGGCACACGTAGCCACCAGCAATTGCTGTGTGAGCTGCAGTCAAGGCAACAGCTGTGGGGGCAACAATTCCAACCCAACTCTCTCTAGTTAATGCAAAAACAGCTCATTAATATTTCATGGCAATAGCTTCATGGGTACCGTAGTGGCTGCTTGATGTAATGCACGGGAGGTTAAATGGGCTGGGGGATGTAATTAGAGAACACAAATCATCTGGAATCTGGCACAAATCAGGTCAAAACTTTTTCCTGTCCTAAACTTTTATGACAAACATGGAAACACAGAATCACAGAATAGTTTGGAATGGAAGGGACCTTAGAGATCATCTTGTTCCACCCCCCTGCAATGGGCAGGGACACCTTCCACTAAACCAAGTTGCTCCAAGCCCTGTCCAACCTGGCCTTGGAACTTCCAGGAACCCCCAATCTCTCTGGGCAACCTGTGCCTCAGCACATTCACAGTAAAGAATTTCTTCTTAATCTAAAACTCTCCTCTTAATTTAAAACTGTTCCCCTCGTCTAATTCAATATCTGCCCTATAAAAAGTCACTGTCCCACATGCAAGAGAGGAGCAGCTCTTCCAGGTTGTTGATGCACCTTCAAGGAGGATCTGCACTGAGCTGTGGAGATGCTCAGCGTCATGTTAATCCTGTTCCCCGGCCCTGGCAAGAGCCAACAAGCTTCAAAAATGCCCAGAGCTACCTGTTACACTTACCCAACTCTGCTACACTGTGTGGATTTCCCAAAAACTGGAAGCATTCCAAAAACACCAACCCTAACAAACATAAAACCAAACCAAAAAATAACTATCAGCATCTCCATCTGAGACACTCCACCAACCCTGCAGAACTAACAACTGGTGTTTTCCTCTGCAGCTCAGGCACTGCTGCTGTTGCTGTTTTCTTTTGCCATTAATCCCATTTGGTGACAGTTTTCATGCACCCAGGAATGCTGATTCATTGCACCCTTGGGAGTATAAATACAGGAAACTGGGATGATTTATCCAAAACCATCCTCACAAGTGCCTGGGAGAAACCCATGGCATCCTTGCAGCAAGCATTCCAAGTTGCACCTTGTTTCTTTTACATTAAGATTTTTTGGGGGACACAGCTGATGAAAGAAGAAACAAAATAGCTGTGGTTGAGGTTAAAAAAAAAAGGTATATTATATTTGTCCCTCCCATCTGGCATGTTCTATTCACTCCATCATACCTATAAGAAGGAGGTAACTCCTGTGGGGAGGAGAGACTTACCAGGGCAGAAGGACCATCTTGAAGACTCTTTTTAAAGAGAATGTTTCCATGCACATCTGCACATGTGGAGTTTGTTTCCAGATCAGTGATCTTCCTCACAAAATGTTTTTCCAAAGCTCCATACTGCAGCTGCTTAGCATAGCTGGTGTCTGAGGTTTTTTTCCTTTTGATGGTAATCACGTTTCCTGCAAGAAGGAAAAATTGAAGCTCTGAGTTACTATAGCATGATCCCAGCTGATCGTGGCTGTTAGTGAATATAATGCATGAAGGTTAAGGGTCATTTCAGCTAAATTCAGCTGTTTGGCATCAGAAGTCCAGACAAACAGCTTAAGATTACATACCTGTTATATTGAAATGCTAAGCAATGGCTATTTCCAGAAAAAAATAATCTGCTTGGAACCATATCCCAAGGGATGCACAAGTCTGTTGAGCTGCTTATTTCTTTTTACTGGAGATAAAGAACAAACCTGAATGATGAGTGTGGGCTTGTGTGACTAAAACAGCTGTTACAGCCAATTCCAGCCTGAATGCGCATAAAACAGAATATTTGCATTAAAATTAAGCAGTAATTTTTAATCTAGGATTTTTGCTTTTCTCTTCACCCCTCCAGCAGGTCAGGACAGGCATTGTGGGGAGCAGCAAGGCTCAGAAATGCAGTCATACTCCCTGCCCTGGGAGGGATGTTGTGAGGGATGGCTATTCCCCAGGAAAGAGCAGCAGCTGTTGGGGCTGCCTCTCAGGACAGTGTTGGGAAATAAGTACAGAAGGAAGAGTCTGCTGCAACATAACAATTACTCTCCCCACGCAATGGGATGCTGCAAGAGAGGCTATGAGAGGGACACCAGGGTTACTCCAGAACTGCAATCAGTTTGCAGCATGTTAATAAGCCAGGAAACAAAGGCAGATCCCTGCTGCCCAGGGACCCACAAGGTTGGATGCTGCCAGTCCTCCTAGCAAAGCAATTTGCTGTAATGAACTTGTGTGGCCTCAGAAAAACACAAACTGGGATGATCCTGGGAGCAGTGGGAGAGGGGGGTTGGTGGAGCACAGCCCTGGGAGGTGCCATGGCAGGGCCAGCTGCTGTTGTGCCTCCGCAGCAACATGGATGCACAGTTCAATCCAGGGATACAGAGCTCAGCTGGAGATGTAGAGCTAAATCCAGGGATGTAGAGCTCCACCCAGAGGGGCACAGCTCAGCCCAGGGATACACAGCTCAATCCAGGGATGCACAGCTCAGCCCAGGGGTGTACAGCTCAATCCAGGGGTGTAAACTGAATCCCAGGATGTGTGGCTCAGCCCAGGGAGGTACAACTTGGCCTAGGGATGTACAACTCAGAGAGGTACAGCACAGCCCAAGGATGTACAGCTTGGCCCAGGATGTAAAGCCTAATCCAGGGATGTGGGGCTCAGCTCAAGGCTGCAGAGCTCAGCCCAGGGATGTACACAGCTTGGCCCAGGGATGTACAGCCTGGCCCAGGGATGTACAGCTCGGCCCAGGGATGTACAGCCTGGCCCAGGGATGTACAGCTTGGCCTAGGGATGCTCAGCTCAGAGCAGAATGGGAAGAGAGCAGAGAGCAGCACTAAAGAAGCTGCCAACACCCACTGCCTCTTGGGCAAACCAGCATAAATTTCTTGACAAAATAAGGCAGAGAAGGAAGAAAAACAGCCCCAAACCCTAAGAATTCCCCTTCCAGCAATAAAGCACGAAGGAGCTACGGCTCCTCTTTTCCCAGCCCATCGTGGAGCACCGGCAGCCCTTCCCCTCCCGCATCACGGCCGCGGGCCCGCGGTCCCTTCGCACGGGGAATTGTCGCCGGGCACGGAGCCGCAGGGACGGGCGAGGGACGGCGGTCCCGGGGCTGGCTCGGGCCGGGCAGGGCAGGGCGGGCAGCCAGGGGATAAATTTAGCAACAGCAACAAACCAGGCAGCGGGATCAGCTGACTGAGCCGGGAGCTGGCGCACGGTTGGTGTTGGACAGACAGCGCATCATCTCCCGGGCGGGAGCGGGAGCGGGGCAGAGCCGAGCCGGGGACACCGCGGCCGCAGGTAAGGGAGGGGGTCCGGCCCTGCCCTGGCGGTGTGAGGGGTCGCGGGGAACAGCTGCGGTGCTGGCAGCCAGCGATGCTCACGGCGTGGTGGGAGGGAAGCTGCGGGCAGCTCGCCGGGGCCCGCGGGTGACGGGGAGGTGACCTCGGCCACGCCAGCGCGGTGCCCAGGGAGAAGGGGATAGGACCTGATCCATCCCGTCATCGGAAGAGTTTTACTGCAAATAGGTAATTTGAATTTCCTTCCGCAGGGAGGGGGTGTTGGCAGGACTTAGTTACTAATTAGCGCTATCGCGATTTAACACGACATGCCCGCGCCCCTCAGCAGGAGCATCCAGCGCTCTCATTGCCGGGCCCAGGCTCTGACAGCGCCGAGCTCAGGAAAGGGCTGGGGGGGAAGGAAGGAACGAGCCTCTTCTTTAAGGTTTGAATACGTGAGAGAAACAGAGCGGGCAGGAAAAAGGATAATAAAAGGGCCCTAAGGTTTAAAACAAGCATCTCCTGCTCTCAGGTCAGCTAATCCCAGTTTGGCTGGCTTTACCAGCAGCACATGAGGAAAACCAGGGAGGGCCAGCAGCAGCCTGGGGAGGGATGGGCACCAGGCGAGCTCTACCCTGGGCTCGGCACGAGCTGCTCATTTGTGCTCCCTGTGTGATCTGCAGCTTTGCAGGGAGGTTCAACAAAGCAAGATTTATTTCCAGCAATGACAAGCAAGGCATTAAAATAGCTAGCAAAAGCACTTTTGCATTTAATCACACAACAAAGCTATATTGTGTCTGCAGATTAGTCACATACGAATTTCATTGGGGAAGCAGTAAAAAAAAAAAAAAAAAAAAAAAAAATCCAGGCTATATGGTCATTTCTGCCAGAAGGGGAGATAAGCAAAGCACAGCAGGGAGTGTTTGGAGGAAAAAAACGTCAGTACAGTTAGAAAACACTGCAGCACAAAATATACTGAAAAATTTGTAATTCAATATATTTAACTAATAGGAGCACTTTGATGGAAATCCTTCCTAAAATGAGTAGAGGATGACTGAATATAAAGGACATTAATCGAATCCCTTAGACTCTATGTAAACACGCAGGGGAGGACCTACATCTCCATAACTACATTTATGAACTATGGACAAAAGTGACCCTGTACATTCTCACTGGCAGCTTCTAGAAGACACCACTGTAATGCTGCTTCATTTTGGTGTTGCTTCCCACAGGGGCAGGGCAGCTCCTCTCCTGTTGGGTTCAGCTCCTGCCTTCTTGGGCTAAGAGTGAATTCAGAGCCCTGCCACAGTGAACAGACATGTAGCATTAAATAAGGAGAGTAGTTTGTGTCCTGCTGCTCCAACAAGGGCAGTGAGACAAGCTCATGCCACTGCCCCATACCTCTGCAGCTGTGCTCCCTTGCATTGCTTCAGGAGGGAGCACCATTGCTGATGAACCGTCTATTTACTGCCACATTTAATGACTTGGCTTCTTTGGTACATTTATGAAGGTCTTTATGAAGCCATGGATATAAAAGTACTGCCAGCAAACTTTTAAAATGCAGTTTTTGTTAACAACCATGTTTACTGCAAGAAGACATCAGTGGCTCAGGTAGAAACAAGGCCAGGATTTCTTTACCACAGCAGATTTTGCCATGCTGATCAGGTCTGCTCTGTTCCTTGCAGCCATGGCACCCCGGATCAGACTGAGCCTTTCCAAGCCTCTCCCAACCATACGGGAAACCCACGAGGAAGCGATGGAGGATTCAAGCAGCAACCCAAAGTGTGCTGGAAGTGCTGCAGCCAGCCCAGCCTCGTACTCCAGTGATGACTACATCCAATCCATCTGCCACCTCGCCAGACCCACCTTCCCAGCCCTTCTGGAAAGCAGACGTAAGGGTAAGGACAGAAAGACCCCGAAGACCTCTGAGGATGTGTCAGGTTCTCCACCACTTGTGGGGACACAGCAGGAAAGGTCAAAATGCAAATTGACCAATTTCATCTCGAATGTGGTGCCACTGGGAAAAGTCTCACCTGCAGAAACCGACTTTTGGTCCAGAGAGGACCCCCTGGAACAAATTTACACCAATGCAGGAAATCTTTGCTCCTCCAAGGCTTCTTCCTATGTTGAAAGTGCCAGCAGTGGTTACTTACAGTGCGACTCTTCTGCCCCAAATGGTGACCTTCATCCCACAAACCTGGAAGAAAAAAACACAGGGAAAACCAGTTTTCCACGAGTGTTCAGTTTTCCAAGGCTTCCCTCCCCAAGACCGGTTCAGAAAGAAGCAGTATGCTCAGAGCTGAGGTATCTCAGAAGGGCTGAGGGAACAGTTTTAGGGAATAACCACAGTCAGAAAGAAAATGGCCCCATGTTCATTAACACTGAAGAGCAATTGGCACCCTCAGCCAGAGGGAAGGTGGCAGGAAACCCTGCCTTGCCCTGCTCTGAAGGAAGGCAGAATTTGTTCAATACAGCAGGCATAGATGAAAAGGAAGGGAGAAAAACTTCTCACTGTGACAAAAATGTCACGGGTGGTGTTCCCACTAAGCAGAGATACTTCGAGTCTTTCCAGGTACCTAAAAAAGCCACCATCCATAACTGGATTTCAGAGCACAGATGCATCTGGAAAGAAGCAAAGATAAAAGCTTGTTTGCTCCCAGCCATTGCTGAAGTGTGAAGAAGTAGCTGCTTAGAATAATTTTATTCACAAGATATAACCACCCTGTGCTCTAGCAGCTCTCCCTGGAGTTCTCACACAGAAAACATGGCTTGAACATGCATGCGAGTCAGGCAGACTCTTGTGATCCATCATATCCCTCATCCGTGGGCAAAGGGACAATTCAGAGTCTCATCTGCTAAGGAAACAGCAATCAGTTTTTATTTTGGAAAGGCAACAGTTCATAAAGCATCTCCTCCCACCTACTGCCGAGAACTGCCCTGAGCATGAAGGAAAGCTGGAGAGAGCTGGAGAGAACACAAATCCCATCTGCTGGAGAAGAAGTGGGAACATGGAAACACCAGTGCTTTCCAGCCAGTGCCAAGCAGCCAAATGTTGCTGACACCTGAGTACAGTTACTCAAAAAGGAACCCTTTGCCCAAGGCTCGGACAGTACGAAATGCACTTTCTCTGACACACACATTTCCTGGGATCCCCATCACAGATCCCTGCCTCAGCACCAGGATCCCACTGGAGAGGTCACCCATTAGCATAAAGAATTACTTCTTAAAAATCATAAGAAGTCTATTAAGAGGATTTGCTGGAGGGCAAGGTGGAATTACAACTCCTTGGGTGGGGATTTTCCTGCTGCTTACCCTGTCACAATTCTGTTCCCTTTACTCCTGGACTTAGCCCTGGCAGGAGGAGAGCTGGGAGCCCTGGTGGGCATTGCTGTGCCAGTGCTGTGGCTGTTGTGGAGCCAGCTGGAAACAGGCATCATGTTGGACTCTGCACTGTCACAGCCAGGCTGCACACCACAGGCACCCACAGGATCTGCTGCTCAGTGTGGGGAGCCCATGAGCCCACACAGAGCTCTGCAGGCTCGGAAGAGCAGCCTTGGCTGAGGGGCAGCCTAGGGATGCTGGGCTGGTGCTGATAGAACCTGAATGTAAAATAATAACTTGTGTTTCCCATCATACCTGTGCTTCTGTATTCTCACCTACATGACTGTGCTGATGATGTGGAGTGAGCTTTGCTTCATGCTGCAAGACTGAAACATGGAAAAAACCAAATGTGCATGTCCCAGCCATCCAGCACACAGCATATACAAACGATTCATGTTGATGGTGTTGCTACATGGGATGTCTGTAGGACGAGAAGCACTCCCAGGAGGCTGGGAGGTCCTGGCATGGGGTAGTGGGCACGTGTCCAGGCCATCCCTCGCTGCCACACAGAGACTTCTCCATCAGAGAAGCTGCCATTGGCACTTTCTCCTGAAGTCAGAGCAACCTCACCCACCTGTGTCTGGTGCCACACTCTCCACAGCCACTCAGGAGATGTAGCTGAGAAAACTGCAAAGCAATACCAGCCTAATTATTACTACTACTAGGAATAAATGTTTTGGCACAGCAAAGAGCAGAGGGACCAGGCTGTTTGCTCAACAGCAGCTAAGATGAAAAACAGCATTGGAAAGCTGCAATTATAAAAATGCTCACAAGTGATTTCCAAACCACCCTCAAGCAGATTAAATGAAAAAGCAATTTCTACTCAGCACCAACATGAGTGTAAATATGCTCAAGGATCAAAAGGTGAGAGTGTTTGAGCTTCTCATCCTCACATCTCTTACCTCAAATATTTTTTTCTCCTGTTGAAACTCATTAGTGCTATGGAGCTGAGCAGCTTCTCAGCTCTGTTTTTGAACTAACCATACAGCAAGAACGGAAGTGAAGGTGGCTCCAGCATTCATTAAAGCTGATGGAGAAAGTTGAACCCAGGAGGTCCCAGCCTGCTCTGCCTCCTCCACACCTGCCCCTCCCTTCTCAGGTAAATGCTGGGGTTTAAGCAATGCTTGTTCTCACTGCTCTGCTGTCATTTAAATGTCTCTCCCTGTGGATATTTATGACTCTAATGCCTAACAAGTCTTGTGCCAACTGCATGTATCACTGCTTTTGACAGAGGAAACAAATAAAATCCTTCCATCCAGTTGTTGTTTCCATTCTGCATTCCACAGGGCATTATTTAGTGCTGGGCTGATCCACAGCACATGGGCTGTGACTTGCCATGCAAGCACCTTCTCGCTCTACCAGATCACCAAAGGCCTTCACACCTCACCCCTTCAGCAGCTGCTACCCAGGGCTGGGATTCCTCCTCAGCTGCCACAATCCTGCAAGTCTCTACACCTCTGAAACCCATCACCATTTCTCTGCAGAGCAAAGTGGCACAGCAGCAGATGAGAGCTGCAGCCCAGGAGGCTGGAAAAGCCTCCAACTCCTCTGATGCAGGACTGGGAGCAGGCTGTGGGGGCTGGGGTGAGGGCAGGGTTGGACTCAGAGTGGGGCCATTTAAAAACACAGTGTTAGTTCCAGATGCAGCCAGGTTTGGAGCAATGAAGCTTCGGAGTGAACTGGCTCTTTCTGGAGAATACTTGTACTTTAGTGAAAACTGAGATTCTGCTCAAGCAACTGGGTTTTTCAAGAGGAGCCAAAGCTGCTGGGATGCAGCAAAGATAGGGGCAAAGAGACACGGGCAAATTAGGGTCACAGAAGTGGCAAGGCAAAGGAGGAGGGAAATGTGGGGCTGGTGGTGCCAGTGAGTGAGCAGGGCAGCTCCCAGCAGGAGTGGCAGGGCCAGGAGCCCCAGTCTGAGGAATTCCAGCTGTGAAGCTTTGACAGGTAAGAAAAGAAAAGCTGGTTTAACACAGGACAGAGGCAACAGATAGGGAGGGTTGTTTCTATTCAGGTTCACTTAAATCCTATTTTGAAAAGTACAGTCCTCACCTTCTTCACCATCATCTATGTTGGAAATGACCATGTTGGTACTTGTGAAATCACTGCACAATTAAATATGCACCAGTTCCCTGGATAAGGTTGTTCTGCAGCTGTACAACATCAACCACCTGCTGCAGATGTACTTTGGGCTGGTTCAGGGAGGGGATGGGGATTGGGGCAGCCCTGTCACTCCCCTGTCACAGCCTCCCTGCCCCCCAGCTGCTGAGGGAGCCTGCAGTCCTACCAAAGGAAAAAAAAAAAAGGATGCTGTTGGGTGGGATAACGTGGCCTGTGGTTATACAGCAATTTTCTCCTTGTTCACCCCATGGATGCACACCTGGGCCATCTGAAAATGCTGCCCCTCTTTTCCTCTCTGCAGAACAGCCCCTGAGCTATCACTGGTCAGGATAAGCCTGCAGAAGTTGCTGCCTGTTCAGAAGTGCTTCCAGACAAGAAGAAAACCTTATCTAGGAATTTAGGTCACAGAGAGAGATAAAAGCCATGCTGCTTCCATGGCCAATCTCATGGCAGGCTCTGCATTTGAAGTCACTGGCAGAAAAATCTCATTTATTGAGATCATCAGAACTGCCAAAGGGATTTGGATTAATTTGAATGGGGAATTGGTATCCAAATCCCACCGGCAGCTTTCAGTCTCAGGCTTCACATCCAGTTCACAAGCAAACCGTGAGCTAACATGGCAATTTTGCTTGCATGATCATGCAGCCTCTTCCTGCTGCAAACAGTAAATGCATTTGGACACAGAAAATCATGACTAGAATTTACAAACCTGAGATAGTGAGGCAGAAAGAAAACTGTCCCCTTCTTTCCTCAGATTCTTGCCTTTAAATGACAAAGATACCCATCAGCTGAAACCCAAGGCGAGGAAGCAACAGCTCCAAGATCAGACCTGTGCAGTGCAGGAGCTGCTCAGAAACTCCGAGAGCACAGAGAGCCTCACCCAGCCAGGAGGGGCCTTTCTGTGCCCACACAGCCATCTAGAGAGATGCTGACCAAACAACTGAAATATGAGCCAGTGCAGAGTGATTACAGACAGGGATTGTAATGCAAGAGACAAGTGGGAGCAGATTGAAGGGCTGCACACAAACAGGGAGATGCTGCAGGGCTAAGAGCAAGGTTAGCAAAATCAGTTTCTATAAAGGTCTTTAACTCTGAAGTTAGGATTAAAGCAGCTATTTTTGATTTCAGAAAAAAACCCAACTCTTAAAGCTCCAAGGAAAACTTAAGGCTTCCACCTTTAAAGGAGATCAGACCTGAGCCCGAGGCAAAGCCCAGGATGCCTCAGCTGAAAGCAGGGGCTTTGTGGGTGGTGCTTCAGGGTTTCCCCCTGCTCTGAAGTGCCTGCAATTGGGCCTAATTGCTCATTAAGGGCATATTTTAATTAACTTTGAGCCTTCCTAAGTGGAGACTACTTCATTTATCATAGTGCAGAATGAAGTTAAACTGCATTTAGTGACTAAGCAGGAATCCCTTAGCTTTGAATGAAACCTTGACTGAACCATCAGCACTGTGATTAATGGCAAAGTGTTTGTATTTTCCATTTGCAGCTGTAGCCATGAGCAGAAGAGAGCTCTGAAGTGCTGGCTGGAAGCTTTGCTGCCAGCCTTTGAAGAGCCAGAACGTTCAGGCACAGCTCTGCCTTGCTCACCAGGGCCCACACGTGTTTTTGTGGCTGGCATCGAATTCGGGCCACAGTTGACAGCAGGGGTGACCCCTGCAGCGCCACATCATGGGCTTGTGGCCTTTCCCCATGCTCAGGGATTCTCAAGTATAATCTAATTTGTTTGACACGAGCTAGAGCTGATGCGAAATACATGTTGTGTAAATAGAGAGATATTGTTCCTGGTAATTGCAGCCTTCCTGGAATTAATGGTCCTGGAGGCAATGCTTCCTAGGGCTGTTGCAAAGAGCTGTAGAAAGAGTGGGCATTTTTAGAATACCAGCTTGTTGCTACATAAAGTTTGACCAAATGCCATTTAAATCAAAGGGAGCCTTTAAGTGCTTTGGAATGGGCTTGTAATGGGGATAATGGGGTGCTGCATTTAAAGCATGGATTTCTAATAGCAGCTGATGAGGAAAATCAAATTATTACTTTATTTATTTGTGTGTATTAGCACTGTATCAACTGTCTCTTGTCTTTGCTTTTAAATTAACCTAGCTGAGAGCCCACCAGCCTGCTGTGAGCTTAGCAAAAACTGTGTGTAAACCACAAGGCTTTATCTGCCTGTGCCTCACACCTGCAGTGGCTTTGTCCCTCAGGATCAGCAAATCCCTGCTCTGCAGAGTGGGTGGTCACGCAGGTGAGAGCAGGAGGAGCCAGCAGGGACACTGCCACATCTCATCTGGCAGCACAATGTGACATTTGCAAGTCAGCCGTGCTTAGCTGAATGTTTTGTTATTTTTTTCCTGGATGGCGAGTATGTGGGAAAGGAAATGGTTTATCCAGAGGTGCTGGGCTGCTCTCTAAAACCCTCTGAAAGGAGGTGGGTGCTGGGCTCTCCTCCCACATAACAAGTGGCAGGACCAGAGGAAATGGCCTCAAGTTGGGGCAGGAGAGGTTTAGATTAGGTATTGGGGAAAATTTCTGGATGGGTTGTCAAGCCCTGGAACAGGCTGGGAAATGGGGGAATCGCTGTCCCTGGAAGTGTTAAAAAAGCATGTAGGTGTGGCACTCAAGAACATGGCATAGCAGTGGGTTTGGCAGTGCTGTGCTGAAGTCAGTGATCTTAGAGAGCTTTTACAACCTTAATTATTTTATTTTATATTTTTATATTGTTCCAACTCGCTCGATGAGCACTGGCTGAACTCCACTAGCTGAGCTTCAGAGCAGGGAGATGCCACATCTCAAATGTCCAGGCTCCAAAGCAATTACACAAGAAATACCAAATTTGCTCCAGATGTTCTTCACATTCCCCATCAGGTCTTGCTACAGAAGCATCAAAAACTGTACAGAACAAATTGTGACGCTGGCTCACAAGTGCCCTTCATGGTTGCTAAGCAGTGCCAGCCTCCCACCAGGCCCTGCTGAGCTGGGGGCTGTGTAAATGCAGAGTGGCCAGCCCTGACTTGCTGAGCCCACAGGCCATTCCAGACTCATTAGTGGGATGAGCTGGGAGCTTCAGATTGAGGTTGATTTGTACAAAGAGCAAAGGAACCTTCACATGGTCCTTACTTACAGAGCAGCTGTGGAAAACAGTAATAAATAGAACTGTTTTTTTAGGGGAAGAAAATACAAGCACAGGTCTGATCATGCCTGGTTTTGAATCCAGAAACA
The DNA here is from genome assembly GCF_048771995.1 of Taeniopygia guttata. Taxonomy (NCBI): domain Eukaryota; kingdom Metazoa; phylum Chordata; class Aves; order Passeriformes; family Estrildidae; genus Taeniopygia; species Taeniopygia guttata. Next base: position 3,789,772 of record NC_133038.1, on the reverse strand, counting down.
TCCAGACCCCAGTTTAGGACAGATGGGTGTCTAACAGCTGGCACTGTCTGCAGGTAAGAAGAGTTTGAATGGTACAAATATTGCAGGTGAGTTCCTGCTCCTGCTCAGAAGAGCTGATGGGATGGGTCAGAGCAGCTGCAGCTGGGACTCTGCTGCTGCTCCCAGCCTGCTTCAGTCCCAGCTCTGCAAAATGTCACTGCACCTGCTGCTCCAGGCACTACAAGGTGACACAGAGCACAGCCAGGCTGCGGTGACATTTGAGCTGCTCAGTCAATGTTCAGCTTTCCTTCAGGTGTGCTGAGGTGTGAGGCATCCCCAGCCCTCGAGGGATGGTGACATCCCTGCCTCAGATGCCAGATTCTGAGCTGACCCTCTGCTCAAGCCTGATTTGCTGGAACAAGGGCACTCAGTCAGAAAACAACACCCTCCTTGCTGTGCGGGGTCAGCTCCTGGAATTAATTGCTGCGGGATGTCAACAAGATAAAATTCAGCAGGATTCAAGGGAGGATTAGACAGTCCTGTGATCAGGAACATTTGTGCAATGCTAACTGGGTCAAAGAAATACAAGAGAAATTAAGTGTTGTGCTTCCCTGAAGGGCTGAGCTGGTACCAGCTGGGTTTAGAACAGATTCCTCCCCACCTCCCTTTCCCAGTCTGTTCATAGCAATAAGCAAATAGCAGGATCTATTGCAAAGTGTCTTCTCTTCCCTTGGCATAATAAAGTATTGCCTGCTCCAGGAAGTCCTCGAGACCAAAATGACAACTGATCCTTGCTGCAGCACTCAGCAAAACCCTCCCCTTGCCATTTTAAAGGCAGAAAATGAAAGTTTCCTTTCTCTGCTGCCTCTAAGCTTCAAATCAACAATTTCTCAAGAAGGGAATGAACTGCACAATAAACTGGCTGCAGATGAGCTACTTGTGTCTCCACCCTGAAACTCTTTTCTCAACATAATTAACCAAATTAATTATATAACAGTAAAATAGTGTTAACCAGAAAAACATGTGGGGTAAATAGCTGGATCCAGAAGCCAACAGTGGTAGTAACAGGGGATAATGGGAATGATGGTTTCCACCACCAAAGAGAGCAGAAGAGATTTGGTCTTGCAACAAGGAAAAAGAGGGGCAAATCCTCAGGATTTTGGAATAGAGTTCACTCTCCTGGTTGGCAGATACTACTGCACCAGGTGCTCCAAGGGGGGATTTGCCAGGGAGGTAGAAGGTGGAGGCTGGGGTGCCCAGTATAACCTTTTCTTAGGCTCTATTTTTCAGCAGAAAGATGCTGACAAACATCCATAATCTCTGCACATTTTTCTGACATGTAGAAGTGCTCCTGGCACAATTGGCCAGCAGGCACAAGGCCCTGCATGTGACAGCAAGGGCAGTGCAGCTGCTCTGGGCACATCAGCTCACTTCATTAAACTGCACTGCCTTCAGCAACAGGATGCTGAGAGAAAAGTCTCTCTGGGGCTAATGCTGGCAACAGAAAATTACCTGGTCATCTCAGGCAGAAGTAATCTTTGGAGTCTGTGCCTAAAAATGAAGGCCTCCTTCCTACAGTCCATTGCAAAGAATACAAGCTAGAAAGAAATACATCTAAATGTCACCCCATTAGGCTGGGCAAAATTTGTGATGCCCATTGTATTCCATATTTTTATAGTATCATAGAATGGTTTGAACCTTAAAGATCATCTTATTCCAGCTGCCTGCAATGGGCAGGGACACCTTCCACTAGACTAGGTTTCTCCAAATCCCATCCAGCCTGACCTTGAATATTTCCAGGGATGGAGCAGCCACAGCTTCTCTGGGAATCTTTGTCAGGGCCTCACAGGGAGGAACTTTGTCCTAATAGCCAATATAACCCTGCCCTCTGTCAGTTTGAAGCCACTCATTTTTGTATTTGCTGCCCAAAACTAACAAAGAAACAAACCCTCCCCAAACCACCCCACCACATTTTGTTGCATCCAATGCTAATTCTAGCAATATAATTTCAAAAGGAAATTCAAAATGGTTTTATCATTTTCCTTCTCCCTGTTCTTCCAGAAATAGCAATGGCTAATGTGGTCTGTCTCACTTTGTCAGACTCAGACTTCTGGGGGCTGTGAGGTCCCAGCTATCAAACCAAACATTGTAATTAGCCTTTACTAGAATTCTTCCCTTTCTCATCAACAGTATCAAGCACCACATTACACAGTAGTTTGTCACAGATAATTTTTTTCTTTTTTTTTTTTTAGAGAAGTGTTTTTTGCACATCCTGACCCAAACGAGCTCCCAAGGTCTCTCAGCTCCATGTACTTCAACAGACAAGACAGACTTATTGTGGATCAGAATGTTTGCAGATGTATTTAAGAAGTCATTGCTCTCAGAACCTTGTACAGAGTGTTCCAGGCCAGAAGTACAGTACCTTTAAAATCACAATGAAAACAAAGCACTGCACCACACACATTCCTTGGCCTGGGCACAGGAGGGAACCAGCCCAGCTGACAGCCTGAAGGCACATTGCTCATCCTGCTGTGGAAAGGAGCTCCAGCAGAACAAGGCCATGGCTCTGTACCCTCCTCAGACCATTTGATCTGCCTCAATGCAGAGCAGTTTTACCCTTGCTAAAGTCCCTCAGCTCATGGGATGAAAATTCTCACCTGCAGGACAACGGGGAGTAGAACCAATCCCAGAGTCCAAGCTGGGGACTGCAGGTGTGACCTGCTCCACCCCCCAGACACCCAGGAGCTTCAGTTAATTGCTGGGTTTTGGAATTATTTCTGCTTTCTGTAGAATGGGAATCATTCCTACTTAGGGAAAGAAGACTCATAGGATTACCCAAATATATAACAAAAAAAAAAAAAATTATATAGAAACAGATTTTTCAGAGCAAGAAAAAAATCACAGAGATAAAAGTTGCAGTGCCAGGTGGCTCTTTCTCTTTGGTCATCTCACCAGTTCCTACAGGACATGAGTAATACACGGACAAATGTAAGGGAATGGCTGGCTGACTCCTAGGCTCATGTAACAAGATGAAACTGCAGTTTTCACACTATCGAATTGAAAGCCTAATCAAATTATACAGCCATGCCAGAGACTTGGCACTGGACCCAGCAAAAATGCAAAGTCAGTTCAGTGGGATGTGAATCCTGTGTTGGGTGCCACAGGTCAGACACTGCCCTGGTGCCTGCAGGGCTCTGGGGAGTTTGGACAGGTCTCAGGGAAGACAGGCTGTTCCACATGCACACCTGGTAACTTCATTTTTCTGTGCTTCTGATTGTGTTTTCCCAGTGAAAGCCCAGTGAAGTCAATGGAAAATTTCCCTGTTGGCTGCTTTGGGCCAAGACCCAAATTTCTACCTTCTGTTCATCTCCCTCCTCTCTCACTGGTCTGTGGAGAAATGATTCCACCTGAGGGAGAAAATGTTACACAAGGTAATCCGAATCCTTCCTGCAGTCTATCACCTCAATTTACACCAGGTATACTCCTAGTTTCCTACCTGCAAGCATTAGCAGGCATAGCTCCCACTTACACAGGGTACAGCCTCTCAGAGAACAGCTAAGGCACTAAAAACCTTCAGCTGCCTCACACACCAACTTAAAACGCTGCAAAGGACATGAAAATACATAAATTTGTGAAGTCAGAAACTGAAAATCAAAGAGCAGTTGAAGGAAAAGCATGTTTGATTTGATCTTGTCTCACTGGGCAATGCATGTAGAGTTTTACTGGGTGTTGCTGTTATTACTCACAGGAAAATTCCCCAGCCATTAACCAGCACTGCCAAGCCCACCATGTCCCAGGTGCCACAGTTAAACATCCTTTAAATCCCTCCAGGGATGGCCATGCCATCACTTCTCTGGGAAGCCAGCCTCCTTCCAGAGAGCTGTAGAGTGGGGGGAGGTTTCCCCTGAAGCTCAGTTTTCAGAGGCAGGCAAATTCTCACTATCTCCATTGGTTTCCTTGCACAGTAACCTGTAATTCCTCTTTCTGAGCTGCAGCAGCTGCTCCATGGCTGGCAGCACATGCACCCCACTGAGTGCACAAGCGTGGCAAGGACTTGGTTCCCAGCACCCCACCACCACGCTGGCCACAAAGCACTCTCACAAGCCACTGGAGACTGGCATGTTACCAGAGACAAAACTTAAACTATATTAAAAAAAAAAAAAAAAAAAAAAAAATTTAGCCTTATCAAGTGACCTGTGTGTTACTTAAATCTCTGTGGTCACCAAAACCCAGGAGGGAATGTATGTTTTTATTTTCTGTAGTGTGTGCTTTCTTACAGTAAATATCTAGCATTTTAAAATAAATCAGTGCTGTCCACTAGGAAGATTTAACCAAGATGTACCCTCTTATCTTTTAAAACTGATAAATTGTGAGAACAGTAGGCTTATTTTGGAATAAAAAAATATTGAAGTGTACAAAAGTTCCCTATAAATAGCTTAATTAGATTTATTGTTTTCCATACTGAGTGAGGGAACATTTAGAGGATAAGCCATTACTGCCTTTGGGTTAGGAAAGGAGGATGAAAAGCAAGAAAAGAACCAGAACACTCACCTTTAGTGAAGCATGGCTTCTCCCAAGAGGTCACTTCATGTACCTGGCTGAATCTTGTCCTTCCCACTTACCTTTTTCTCTTTGGGCTCAATTCCACAGGTTTTAAGGTTCCCCTGCTTCACCTGTGCCAGTAGAAAAGACAAGCCACACTGTAAACTACTTTGATTTGGGAGATACTCACCGTAGAAGTCCCAAATACAACTTTTTTCCATCACTGAAGAGATAGTGGACCAGTAACCAGAGTGTGACCAGAGATTGTGTAGTCAATTCTATTAAAATAGCTCCAGTTATTTTACTGCGAGTTAAGCAAAGACAAGATTTCTTTGACCTGGCTGAGGACGACAGGACACAGGCTCAGCTCAGTCCTTTGCCTGTGAGGAGAGGTGCTGTTTTCTCTCCACATTCTCTGACAAGGACACTGGCCTCTCTATTAGTTTTGGCAGTTTCCCTACAAACAGCCCTCCCATACTTACATGTCAGGTTTGCAGACACTATTTAGGAGCTTGTAAACTCCAGTCTAGAACCATGTAACAACTGTACTCATCTGAAAACATAACCTGAAGTAGATTAATGCAACAAGGGAAGGCCCTACTGAATAACTTTGTCACCAAGGACCAAGTGGGTCCCTTTCATTCCCATCATGACAGCTGGATTTATAAAACCAGTATTAATTGGCATGAATGTAACCTAACCAAATGCTGCCAACTAGAAAAGGTTCATCCCTGGGCCTGAACGCCCACAAATATTCTTCAGAATAATTCTACAAGCCACACTTTGTACATGCACTGAAGTGGGTTCAGGCAGTGTGCAGCTGAAGTCTGTGTTTCCCACACCATCTAGTGGCAATCCTGCAAATGTGTTGGGAGTTGACATCTCACCCAACACATAAAACCAAAGAGAAATCATAGCTAGGCTTGCAAGGGACCCATCACACTGCTGGGGACTTACAGCTGCTTCCAGAGAGCACATTTTAAACCTACAAACAAGCTGAACATTCTGGGGCCTGTGGTATTTATTGGAACATGGAACTAGATAATTGATTTCATAGGAAAGCAGCACCAACATACTGAACACAGGCTCCAGGAGGGCAGTGGTGCCAGGGGAGGTACTGGGTGCTTCAGTGCTCCACACACACACAAGTGTGCTCAGGTGTCTGATGTTCCCTGCTGCCAGTGATGGGAACGTCACACCAAATGTGGTGAGGCTGCACTGTTACAGACACTGAGACAGTGTCACCCGCAGAGAAAGAATGGGCATGAAAATACACCAAGGTCAAGAGTTTGCTGAATCTCATTCCTGAAAAAGCTGAAAAAGTCTTCACTTTGTTTCCCTCCCCTAGTAAACTGAGTATTTGAATCCCTTCCTGCTGTCAGACCCCAAGTTTACTTTGTGCTTCTGGAGCAGTAAGAGGAAGGATGGAGTGGGGTCCACAGGACTGAGACAAAACCTCCACTGCACAACTGACCTTACAGACTGACCTGGAAGGTCAGAGGATGGCCAGCTATGAAAACAAGGAGTTGAGCTCAGAGTAGGTTTGGACAGGGTTCTCCACAAGCTCTGGAGGCACTTCTGATCATGCCTTCACTTTGCAATCCAAACCCAACTGACCAGAGTGGAGTTTTGGTGTGCAGATCCCAAAAGCAGCAGGAAGCACAGAGATGTAACTCTTGAGGAAGATCTTTATGAATGAAGTTAAAATATGAATTAGACTTCAAGAAGGTTTGAAACAGATACTGGATTTATTGGTCAGCTATGAGTAGGAAAATACATTGGTAAAGAAAAAGAAGACCCTGTATATAAATATAATACTAACTAGTTAAAATTTGACCAAGAAGAAAGTTCCACTGAAGAGAACAGTAAAAGCCCTTGTTTACCATCAGACCATATTCAGTTTCCCATTTATCTTATTGAAGAGCTGCCTATAGACAAATGCAACATTCTTTGAGCTTAGTGCAGATAATGTGCTGGTTTTGTTACATGAATGGTAAACAAGAGTTAGTCCAGTGCATTACACATTATACAGAAGTACTGTGAATAAAGACTAAGATATTCTATTTTAGACACTACTTAAACATACCAAGACACTTAAGTGTTATAAATTTATGCAACCAAAAGAAAAGAATAGCAGTTAACATACTAAAAAATACTGTGTCCGGCTGGATGAGAAAGGCTTTGCTACTGAAGCGGTTAACTGAACTTTTCAAAGTTTTACAGTGTAATTAGTTTTCTTTTCCCCCTCCCCCACAATGGTGTTGCAATTATTTTGTCTTTCATACAGGTTTTGCATGGTTGGAAAAGCAAAGCATAAGCTATTTTCTAAGCCTGCTATTAAAGAAAAAAACAACACAACCTTGAGAGATTTGCTGAAGTTGCATCAAAGATGCATACAATGTTCTTAAAATCAGTTCAGTCAAATGCTAGCCAAATTTACTTTTAATTTAAAGCTGCTAAAAGCACAAAATAATTACAACACACACCAATATATATGCTCTTTTGCCCCCTACTTGTGTTATGTTAAAAGCAGTAACTTGTGGTACTAGTCTTGTACTCTAAACAATTGTTTTATTTAAGGGTGTAGTTCAATTTACACTTTGACACCCAGAACTCTTGGTAAATGTAAATAAAACTAGACAAGATATGGCAGAGTGTACTTTAAGTGGAAAAAAGCCTGGTCTTACCTAAATAAATCCTTTCAACCCCAAGGATGTTCTGTGACTTTTGCTGTATGTGCTTTTACAACAAGAACACTGAAGGTACATTATGGCAACACCCAAAACCACCTCGAATAAAAATATTGCAAATAACCATTTCATGTTAAAAACTATGAAGCGAACATTTTGATTTTGTGAAGACACGGTTTATTGCCTTATTCTATGTTATAGCTGGAAATTGAGACTTTTGAGTTAGATTTGTTTGACACAAGAATGTATTTTCTTTGAAAGATTGTTTGACAAATATCTCAGCTCTGTTTTGGTGCCATCTGGTCTTTCCCTATTTTCAAAACATTTCTCCTTCCTTCCTTCAGCCCCCGAGTCACAGCTGCTGTCCAGTTAAAACCCAGTGAAGTCAAAGGAGTGTCTTCAATGGATTCAGAGGGTTTTCAATCAGGACCTGATGGACTACTAAAAAAGCTGGAGGAAATGGTTATTCAAATGGACCCTTAGACCATAAGGTGACTAAGCAGGAACAGTTGTGTCTCCAAAAGCACAAGGGGCCATATTTTCACATGCTGTCATAAATTCAAATATTTTTTAAGACTAAGCAATAGAGGAGAACACATACTGGATAAAGCTCAAACCTTTAGAATCTAACAAGTGCACTCAAGCTCCAGCATCTATTAAAGTAAATTATCCCCCTCTAAAAAAATACAAAATGAGTAAGTGCTTCCCTTCCCCTTCTGTAAAGCTTTCTGGACTCCTTACACAATCCAGATATCAGAAAAGAAAAATAGTTTGCTTAGTCTGACAAGCTAAATTGGCTCATCATTACTGGAAATTGTCATGATGTACATTACCAAGACATCATTAAGGAAACATGAGTAAAACACCTTTTATTCACACTTTACAAAAAAACCCCAAAAAACAAACAGAAAAAAATAACACTACGCATTAAATCTACTACAGCAATACTACCAGCATTTCAATGTACTGATTATAAACTGGACATGTTTGGTGTTTTTACAACTAAAACCAAAACAAGATAACCCCAAGAGATCAGGTCCCAGACAAGGATTCAAGATCAAAAATTCTCGTATTGAAATTTTAAAATGTACATTTTACACATCCGAACTGTTTGCAATTTTTACTTTGAGCTTAAAACAGAACGGTTTGAGCACACTTATGTGCCGACTACTTTTCAATAAAATTTTGAATCATTATTACCAATCCATTCTCTTATATATAAAAAATTCACAATATTTAGAAAGTTTTCTCTTAATGCTCAGTGTCCTTTTGCTTCCCTGCCCGCAGCTGAAACAAAAGCTGTTTAAGACCAAGCTCTATCTCCATTTATTAATTTTTTTTTTTTTTTTACATTTATTATTCAAGTTGTATTAGCTTAAGGAGATGATGAATTCTCCATTTCAGGATACAAATAGACAAGTTAAATTTGTAAGCTGTTATATACTTGGCTTCATGACACAAATGGCACTGAGGGTACACTATAACTTCGGTCTTGCTTGACACTTTAAAATAAGACTTGGTCACTTTAAAATATGATCTGAAGAATTGTCTTTGGGACCTGTATTGAAGATGCATTTATTTTACACTGCTTCATTAATAGAAAATGTAGGGCTAGGTTTTTATCTTCAAGGAATTATACTTTCAGAAACTGAGGAACACACAAACGAAAGAGAATCCACATGATAGTAACTCTTAGTGGGAAAAACGGCACTGTGCAATGACACTGAAAGAAGCAGTGCATGGGCATTAAAAGCTAGAAACTGTGTACCCATAACCTGAACATGTTCCAAAGTGTGATATTCAATGCTTCACAAAGGAAAAAAGATGCCACAGCTTATACAAAAGTATCTTCATAAAATTTTCACAAGTGTTAACATTATTTAAAAAAATAAAAGAGGATGCACAGGATCTCTCTGCATGCACAGGCAGTGCTAGTTGAGAACAAATTTAAGCAGGCACAGTGGAGATAGGACAAATATTTAAAACAGAAATGAAGAAGCTGTACACAAGTATCACTAGATTTTACTTCAAAGTTAGAGATGAGAAAAATGTCTGAGTGTGTACACATCAGCAATAACTTTCAATCCATACAGGTCTACTTATATTCACTGCTCAGCTTATCTGCTCTGTGAGAACTCCATGCCTCTTTCTTTTTTTTATCAGAAATAGAATGTATTTTGTTATCTCTGTAAGACATTAGTATATTATAGGTTTGGATTTTGAAAGCAACGTTCTCAATTGAACATAAAAAGTAGTATAAAAGGGCTAACGAAACCCTAACAGTGCAAATCATTAGCAGAGAAAACCTGTGACAACCTCTTTTACACGCTGGCCTTTATAACACATGAAAACAGATAAAAATTTAGCCTTAGTTTACAATACAATCATTTTCCAAATCTGATTTTTCTTTTTTTTTTTTTTTAAAGTACAAAATCTCATAAATCAGGTTTTCTGTTGTTCATATACAATCAATAAAGGCTAAATTCAAATTCTATATTTTACAAACAAGTCTGAAAAAGGAGGGAGTGAAGTACGAAGAATGTTCTGTGGATGTTCCTACTGGCCTCAAAAAAGTAGTGCTACAGATAACTGTGCAAAGAGAATACACTGTATAACAATTCCCTATTTCAAGGCATGAAAATGTCACGTTGGAGAAAAGAAACAAAAAGGTTAATTGTAATGTATTAAAGAAAGGTGCAAATGCACCAATCACTGTGGAACAGTATACAAAGTATATTGGGCTCAGAATTGTGTCTGTTGATAGCACCTGGCTTTTACTATGTCTTTAGCAAATAATTAGATTTAAGATTAAGATTATTAAGAAAAAAAAAATCCCTGTTGGCCATACCTCACTCCTCTATATTCAGATTTTACAATTGTACAAGTTAGATTGAGGTTGCCCTCTAAAACGTATTTGACTACCTCCTGCCAGAGAGATGGATTCCATTTACAGGAGGCAGGAAAGGCAGCAAAAGCTCCAGTTGTGCAAAAAGTGAGAAGTGGTCAGAAGGGATGAGTGGATGTGGACAACCACTTATATTGTTCTCTATTAACCAATGATGATCCAAAGGTCCAAGAATGCCAAGAATGTTTAGCTGAGGTTTAGAGTAGAAGATGTAATCAATAATACCCTAAAACAGGAGGAAAAAAAAAAAAAGATTATTGTTAGCATTTATTCTTGTCTCAAGTTGTTATTCCAAACAAGAGGAGAGCTCAGTGTTACAAGTAATGAAAGATCCCATTCCTTCTCTATAGAACACCACAATTTAGAAGATTTCTTCTTCCTATATCCAGTGGGATGCTCAATATAGATTAGGAAAACAAAAGAAAAGGCCACCCTTTATCACTTTTGCTATGCTTTTGTGCTCCTAGAGAGCTTCAAATCACACATTTCGCTGATTTTGAAGAGTTATAAAACAATCTTTGTTTTCCCTGGGCAACAGAGACCTCAGACTCTTCCAGAAGCAACATGGATTAATTCCTTGCATTTGACAGTTTAAGTGCTCCTGTCATTTAGCTTAGTATCAAAACTGTTTACAGGGAAGGTTAAAAGCACCCCAACTCTTGTAAAGCTATTGCAAGTTATTAAAAAGAAGAAGATGGTTTCTAGGAGACTGAAGTGTTGGGCATTCTAGTTTGCTATGTTTTAAGTATAAACTCAGTGAACTTAGCTACACAGATTAACTTATATAACAACTTCATAGAGCAAATAATACTAGTTACACTTGAAAATGGAAAACATTTCTGAAATACAAGCAAGTCCTTACCTTGAAGTCAAATGTGTAATTTGTATAAGGCATTAGGCCATTCTCATAGGCACTCTTCAACTTGAAACCATGTGTAATTCTTCCATTTGTTGTCCCATTTTTTCCATTACAGCTGAAGTTAGTAAGACTTTCATTGTATCTCAGTTCCTTAAAATCTTTGTGGTTTGTTTCCACTCCACCAGTGCTCAAGTACTCAACAACACCTATGAGAAGACACATAACAAACAAGAAGGTATTAACAAACATTCAGCAAGTAAGTGTAAGTACTTGAACTCAGACATGCAACTTTGGGCTTTATATAACCAAAACCTTAACAATACACAGTACAAATCAACTGCAGTTCTTTTAAAATACTGCAGGGCAGTGTGTATCAAGAGCAAATGTCACCTAGAACAAAGAGACACACTTTGATTAGAAAAAAAAAGAGAAGATTAATAAGGCATAGATTGGGAGGGGGAAGATGAAAAAAATCAGAAGTAAAATTCTATCAATGCTAATTATTGGCTGCCTCTTCTTGCTTTTAAGCTCAGGTCCTGCTGTTTAATGTTCTTCAGCTAAAGTGTTGCAAAAAAGCCAACTTCTGAAACACTACTTCAAAAGAAGTTACCCTTAAAGAGGCTGCAAAGCCAAATTGATTAGATTTGTATCACATAAAATGATGACTGTGCCTCAATATCAGAATAGCTGTGTTAAAGTTCTGGAAGGTAAAAGAAGCAGTCAAACTGTTCCGAAGACACAATGAGACATGTGAACTGGTCACTGCAATCATAACTAGTGATACTGGCCTTCCTTGGATCAAAAAGAATCCCATTTTCATTACTGACGAGCAATAACTGCTCCTTAAAATCCGAACAGATGTTGAGAGTTGCCAAGATGAAGACAAAAGAAGGGGACCAGGAATGGAGATGAAGGATGGCTCTTGAGTACAGCACTTCAGCTAGGCACCTGGGCAAGCAAAGTGGCAGTCACTAAATGTGTTCTTTCCCTGCATTTTATAAAGTTGCCACCAAGTCAAGAAACCATGTCCCATGCTGGTAAAGAGCTCTGGAAAGTCCCTTTCTGAAGGGGATGTATTGAATTTTAGAAGTTCTAAAACATGAAGAAAATGATTGTATGGTAGCAAATTTAAAGGAAATTCTTTTCACACTTAAGAAAACTGAATTATCAGCAACATACTGATGTTTCCAGTTATTTTTGGAAGATATTTTAAAATACAGGAACAAACAGGGAAAAAAATCACAGCGGAAATGCTTCTTAAAGACCAGACACAGTTCTGCTACAACACAAGCAATAAGGTCACTCACAAATGAAACAGTTCTCTCTCCTCAGCACCTATAGAGTTTGTATTATCAAACAATACATCCTATGAACAGAAACTTACAATAGTTACACACTTGAAATAGTCTTAAGAATAAGAAATAGAACTCTTACCAGAGTCTGGTAGAGAATTGAGATCTGCACACAGTACAAGTGGAATGGTTCCAAGTTCTCCCGAAACACCAGGTTTGAGACTACGAGAAGCTTTATCAATAATGTTCTTTACCTCGGACAGGAACATCATAGTCTGAACCAGCTTCACATCAGAATAATCTGGGTCCCAATGCATATGTGCATTAGCTACAAGAACTAGCTGTTTTTCCATCCCAAGATGTGGCTTTCCAGCTAAAATTTAAAATCAGTTATTTATTTAAAATCAGTCAGCAACAGAAAATACTATTAGGAAAATTTAAACAAAATGTTTAAGGGGACAAAAAAATAAAATAGCAGCATGACTTCAAGAGGGTTAAAACCATTTGAATGAAGAGGTCAGATAACTCCTACTTAACATGGGTTTTAGTTGATAAAAAGCATTAGGAATGGTATTTCACATTCAAGACCATTAACAGACTTTCTTGTTACATGTAATGCTTTTGTATTCACTGAAAATTAACAGAAGTAATGGATAATCCTAATTACAAGCAAATAATGTTTTTCTAAAAAATTACAGCAGCTTTCCTCAGGCTATGATACCAAACAGGCTCTGTTCATATCTTATTAGGCAGCAAGTTCTGAATTCTATGTTATCTCTCTTGCTGGTAGTGCTTCTTAAAAGGCTTGTTTGCTACAATCTGAATTAATAAATTATCATTTGGATAAATATAACACAGGTTGAGAGTAGGTTCCCACTGTGATACTTATAAAGTCAATTTACATTTCCTAAATTAAGAATGACAGGGCAAAACAAAGAGTTTGTTTAGGCATGACAGCAAATAAGTTAAAATTATGGAGTTAGTTGTGTGTTTCGGGATCATGTAACACCACCTGATTCTTTGATACTTGTACATAGTTTTAAGAAAAAACCCCAAAACCAAACAACAAAATCAGTCAAGTTTTTTTATTTTTTTCCTTAAAAATATAAGTGGAAAAAAAAAACCATCATCATTTAAGCAGTATCAATTTTCCCCAAAATCCTCTTTGGAAATAAATTTGTCTGAACATAAGATCTGCAAAGCCAAATTCACCTGCAGAACCTAGTTTCTCTTGTTTATTATAACTAAAGAAGTTTTTTTAAATTTTAAAATACCATCTATTTAAAAAATAAATGAAATGGGACTTACATGACATTTCTATCAATTCCTTTCGCAGTTCTAACAGAACAGCGACTCCAATGTTATCTTTTGTCATAACTCTGTTCAGCATAGCCTCTGAACCTTCTGAGTTTGCCATTGCTAGTTGATTGAACTCAACAGTATGCTTTTGGACCAAAGTGAATCTGAAAGAAAAACGTAATATATAATTTTCAGCAGCCAGATACAGATGGAAATGTTATCAGTAATTCTCCTTTTAATTAAAGCTCAAACATATTTGTGATGTGAATTTCATAAAATCCTAAACTGAAGTCAAGTACAAAACAGATACAATTTTCATAGCAATTTTTATGTAGTTTATAGTACCTCAGTAACAATTACAATATTTTGTTGAGAGAGAGAGAGAGAGAGAGGTATTTTACAAAAGTCATGGTTGTTTCTAACTGTGCATCTGTTCCTAGTTCAAATATGCAAATTTAACAGAGAGGAAGTAAATAATTTTCCAAGCTACTAGGCTGCAGACCTGGCACCTACATTTACTTATGGATACACAGGAATGGAAGCAGGAAGGGACATTATTACCATCACATCCAAAGTTGTACAAGTGCAATATGACACAACCAGTAAGTGCTGCAGCTCTTGAATGATTCAGGTTTTTTAGAAGTGTGCAGTGATCCGTTCGCTGTTTGCTTTACCAAAGGCTAATGTATCCAAAAGTCAATGTCATCTGAGGCCTTATTTCTGCAATTTGGGGGATTATAAATTCTTTTACTCAAAAAAAACCAAAAGGCAAGAAAATCTGCTTCATTTTTCATTATTTCCTTCATTTTCTATTATTACACTCAACAAGTGAAGGATGATTCCGTGAACTCCCAACCGGCACTGCTCAAACAGAATGAAATCTCGTTCAACTCAATATTTCAAGGTTGAATTTTTATTGCTAGTTCCACACAGAATGATCTCTGTCATATAAACCAGTCTTTCCATGGGTAGGAAAGCTCTGTAACAAAACCCTGCCTGGCTACAAAAGGACAGTAAAAGCCCAACTGTGTGAGCTTAAGATCCCCCTGAGAAATTATGTAAAAGACAGCAAGTCACAACAGAAGGCTTAGCAAACCACATCACTTACTTTTCTGTTTTGAAAAATATTGCACAACCATCAACATGTTTTCTTTCCTGTTCTGACATTGTCCTAGCTCTAGATTTTGGACTGAAGAATCCATTATAGCCACGTTCTTTCAATTCTACCAGGAAAAAACTGTAGTACTGCTCCGTTTCAACCTCCTGTAAAGTTAAGGCAGCACAGCATGAATGTACTATTAGCAAAATCTAGAAGACAGAAATTATTTAGACTCTTCAGAAGTGTAAATCATTTTCAAATTAGATTTAAGGGGAAAAAAATCTAAGAATTAAGTACATCAGAAAATGCAAATTCAAGAGCAATATCCCTATTTTAAGAAAATATAAATGAATTTCTGTAATCCCTGGAGTTATGATTATCTCTAGCCTCTTATTTGAAAATGTGTCAATTACAGCCCCACATAGACACACAGGCACAAAGACACCCCCACGAACATTGCTTTGATCAGGAGCTGCTGGTTCCCATTCCAGCTGCGGGGGCTGAGAGCCTTCTTTTGATGTCAAGCAACAAATAATGTTCTAAACATCGCTTCTTTTTCTTTTGTTTGCAGGAGGGTTCGAAAACAAACCGTTTACTAAAAATACACTTAATGTGAAGAAACCAGCACACGGGACTAGAAAACGAAAAGAATGAACCATGTGGTTTTTTTTACCTGCAGACTTATGATGTCAGCATTGCAGCTCAGTATCTCCTGCATAATGGCTTTTTTTCTGTATTCCCAGTTCAAGGCCCAGGATGGACAATAGCCATACAGCTGCCGGGTGGCATATTTGTCACACAGGACATTGTAACACATGACAGAGAACAAGGCTGCAGAACAAGAATTTTATTTACACCATGATAGATTAAAAAAAAAAAAATACAATTATGTTCTTGACTTTTGTCTTCTGCAAATTTATCAATTCACGCTTCATTTGTTTCAACCAAAACACAGTATGTGTATCTGTGCTAAAAAAATTGTTAGTTCTTCTAGGGAGTCAAATTACATGTTTGGACTTATGGCAGCTGTCTTCTAGCATTTAATTAGGAAACAAACACCCTCCTTTATATGGTTAACACGGTGAAGAGCAGAAAAATGTGTTTTATGCTAAGTGGTGCTGTACTGTGAAAAACCCAAAACAGAGTAAATATATTTGAACACTTGTATTTGCCAGCTACACATAGGTCTGCAAGTCTACATTAGATTCTTTAAAATCTGCCTTTATTATTGCCACCACAAACTGTAACAGATCCATAGGCAGGGTGAGGATCCTTTCACAAATAGAAAAAGTGTAGGCAAATTAACCCCTCAAACATTTCCACCTCAAAAAGCCATTCAGGCTTAGGACAAGAAATATCTCCTCTCTGTATTAATTTGAAACAGGAATAATAATGAGACAGGCTGGGGCAATGTGACAGGTAATCCAGCAGCATGGATTTGGGGGTTTGTTTTTGAGTTTTTAGGTTTGTTTGTTTTTAAAAAACACTTAAAGAATTTGTAGTACAACAATGAGATATCTGGAAGCTCCTCTCAAATTCAGAAAAAAGAAACAAGACCACTGTTTGAAGATACAGCAAACTGAGGAAAAGAATCTTGGGTTGACTGGGGTCTAAGTCCAGCATTTTGAAAACAAATAAATAGATGACAGCAAAACAGAAACTGCATTAACATCATGATCTTTGAAGCAATCATCTTAATAATGGGAGGACTATCAGTCCTGAAAGAGAAGACACTGCGATAATTGAGAAATACTCTAAGATTTTTGTTGTGCAGGTAAATAGAAAAGACTGTATTTTAAACAATTTATGCAGGAAAAAAAATAGTAAAGAATTAAACATGACCTGAATCCCAGCAGCAAGAAAATTGTTAAATCAAGGATGATACCGTGGTTACTTAAAACAATTCTACATTGTTTGGAAATCATGCTCAAATGCTTCCATTTTTTAGTTCTTCAACAAATGTTAAATTAAGCCTGTTATAATTCTACCATTTAAACTAATTGTGGACAACAGTTTCAATTCCTGTGAGGGGGGCGTTAATTAAAAATAAATTACTTCAGAGTGAAAGATGGGTAAATCTGGAACAGGTGTTCCAATTGGGACAGAATGACTTCAGCTGGCTGGTCAGCACTGCAGAGATGACTGGTTAATTTAAGCATTAACTTCTTTTCCAGTAAAGATCAACAGCTTTTATTAAAAGGCAAATAGAAGAAATGAGAAATCCTTGAAGTGTTTCTGTACCTGTTGGTCTTGTACGGTCTGGTTCTTGCAACATAATCCAGGATCTTGGAGGTGGCTGTTCTGTCGAAACTATGGGAACATTTTAAAATAGAGATACAACAAGTGATAATCACATTTATTTAACACAGCAGAAAGAAATGTTTGAAGAATGATCACTTACTTCTTTTTGCAGTACCTGCCAAATTATCAAGCAAATAGTTCAGTAGCCGTCGTGTCCCATCTGGTTCCTGATACAGGTTCAGAATATCCTGTGTAAGTGGGTTTCCTACAAACCAATTCACAGGAATATTGAATAAAATATACAGAACTATTGCAGACTTGCATATCAGTGTTGAAAGCTGACATCTTGGAGACAAGATCTACTACGAACTACTTTGGAATTTCAGATCTCAGGCCTTCAGTCCCACAAAACTCTGGATGTGTGGACAGCCCTAGTGAAGCTGAACAACATTCCCTGCTGATTCTGCTGTGGGACTGAGCATTCCAAAGGTGGTGCTTGGACTAAGAGCAGTGAAGAACTTGTGTGGTACAACAGGCAGAGCTGATGAGCACAAACACAGGAGTCACCTCTGCTCAGTGTGAAACATCCACCAGCAGTTGATTTGACAGTCAGATCTCAGCAGAGACTCTGCCATCTGCCAAACATAAGCAGATTGTAGAAGTTGTCATGGACAACACACACTGCAAGTGCCCAGTTTTAAGGGGGAGATAAACAGACTTTTGAGACTTTACAGTGTATAGAGGTTTAGAGACTTAACAGTGTATACAGAGTGTATATCTCTCAGTGCTTCTGATTTTGTGACTCAAAATTCCCCAAGGTCAGCAATTTTATAGCTAGAATCCATAAAGTTCAGAGGGGAGGGGGGGGAAGGAAAATACTTAAATTGCTGCTTGCATGAACAGCACAGAACCCTGCAGCTGTACAAAGGATGTTCCCTTTCTGGCTGTAGATGTACCACAGTTAACCACAGACTATTTCTTAGTTAAAGCAGAAATACATTCAACCCCATGCAAGCAACAGAAAGCTTCTGCACAGTCTGCAAAAAGGAAAGGAAACCTCTTTCTATGGGCACTGCTCTGCCAAACCTGTTATTTTTCTAAATAATCCCTAAGTAACAGTATTTTTAAATGTGGAGTAAGCAGCTACATCTGGATTGCTAATCAGTAACATTTTATGAACCAGCAGACTACAGCCATTACAGCTCAGCAGCAGTATCACTAAACAAGCACAGACACCAAGAAAAAAACAGCAGTACCTTTCAGACCCAAAGTCTGTAACTGGAACAGTTTTCCCAGCTCAAAAGGTAAAACTCGTAACAGGTTGTTATTTAAATGTAGTTCCCTGTAGACAGAGCAAGAATCATATGGGTCTGAAACAGAGCAATGTTTATCTGCAGCAGTAAAAGGACTGAACTAAAAGAGAATCAATATAGTAGCAAACCACAATATTGAAAAATTCAGAGACTAAACAGTAATGGTTAGGGAAATCCTGCTGTACTCAAACACACACACCCAGACAAAAAACATGATGCTGAAGTCGAGAAGAAAGGATCTGTTTGGAGAGTTTATCTTAAACCGTCAGACATTTTGTGAACATTAGCAATAATTAAACACTTAAGTATCTACAAGTGATGATGCAGTAACAGCTCAGACAAACCAGACCATGAAACAGGTCAGCTGTGATTAAGAAATAAAGAGAAATTTTATCCCTGAAATCAAATTTAAAAATACAGGATCATGGCAGTATGATTACAGCTATGGCATTACCATGCAGTAGTCATTTACAGCAGTAATTTTCTGTTGGCTGGAGTGGTTTTCCTTTCATAAATTCAGTGATAAGACAAAATACGTGCTTTGAAACTCACAAAACCAACATAAAGACAGGAACAGAACTCATGTCCTGAATTCTGATATCTCAACAAATTGGGCATTAAAAACAGATTTTTCACTTTCCTAAATGGATTCCCACTAAGCAGTGAAGACTTTCATAGAATCAATCAATATAAAGTTGCTGCTCAAATGTGTTTAGAACTTGGTACCTAGAGACTTGACTAGTATTTCTGGGCAACAAAACGGGAAAAAAATGGAAACATGGAGGGCAAGAGTTAATTTAACTCTTGTTGATCTCTACAGAACAGCATCTGAGGGTTTCAGTGTCTTTCTTGTCATAAGCAGTCCAGAACTGACCCCAGGATTTGAGGTGTAGTGTCAGCACAGGGGGACAGTCACTGCCCTGGTCCTGCTGCCACATGTTGCTGATCTGGGCCAGGTGCCATCAGCTTTCTCAGCCACCTGGGCACACCTGGCTCATGTTCAGCAGCTGCTGACCACCCCCACCAGGTCCTTTTCCATCAGGCAGCTTCCCAGACACTGTTCCCCCAAAGGAGCACTGCTGGGTTGTGACCCAAGCGCAGGACCCAGCACCTCCCTTGACTGAACCTCACAGCACTTGGCCCATGGATCCAGCCTGTCCTGATCCCTCTGCAGAGCCTTCCTGCCCTCCAGCAGATCAACCCTTCCACCCAGCTCTGCGTCACCTGCAAATGTACTGGGGGTGCACTCAAGTTCTTTCAAGCACATCAAGAGGATGTGTTTTACAGCTGAGCTTTCCAAGATAACATGTTACACTGTTTATTTTTCTCTCCTTTTTTTCTGAAAAGATCAGAAATCCTACTGCTCTGACATCTCTTTTTTCAACTACTTGCAGTAAAAAGGGAGATGAAAGGAGTCTTGGGAGAGCTGTACAGTACAAACCAAACCCAGAGCTCCAGATGTGGGAGCTGGGAGAGCTGTTATCACTTCTCAGTGTTGAGAGCACAAATGATTTCTGTGGCTTGGGATATCAGCAATGCCCAGGTTGAATTACCGTTAGTTTGAACAACTTCCCAGAATTCAGGGGAAGAGTCTGCAGCAACACCAGCCTGGAACACAAAACCCTGGCCCAGCTGGGACCTGCAATGTGCTCTCACATAGGATGTGCTCATGCGCTTCTCTTCACTTACACTACAGTGAATAAAAAATACATGTAACAGCTGCAATTACTGAGGAGCACAATGGGTTCACACACAGCTTTTCACATCTAGAGATCTGGGCTCAACTCCTGAGTTATGGTCATAAATAGAAAGCTTATGTGATCCTAGAACTTAGCTACACATTTCACATTTACAAGATTTATTTACCCTTCTCTGCTCAGAAGAAACTTAGGACATTCAAGAGTTGAAGCTTCATAGAATCAGCCAGACTAAATGAGAAAAAGTGTTGGGAAGAAGGCATAATGACTTGACATTACTGATGACTCTGTACTGCTAAGCTATCGCCATGTCACAAGTGTTACATTTACAAAAATGCTTTAAAAAGACTGAAAGAAGGCTAATGAAGTACAAAGATGAATTTGAGACTATTCCAGTAAATTTAGGGTTGCTAGCTCACAATATCCAAGGAGTTGGATAAACAAGGGAAGAAACCTGTTACTAATAACTACTTTTAATTGAAATAGTAACGCAAAGAGCTAGAGCTTAGAACAGACTCCTCTCCAGTTGAAAGCAACTATACAACATGCTACAAAACAGAGCTGCCAATTACACTTCAAAAAGCAAGGTCCCTTTGCTCAGCCTCCAAGGTTGAGGCTTGAACTGCTCTGGAATTTGAGCTTTTAGCACCAATTTAATCAGCTAGTTTAATCCTCTCCAACAGAGCGGACTTTTCTAAAGGGGAGGAAAATGCAGTGACAGGTATTTCTATGTGCAAACTTGCTTTGCTTCCAATTTCATGAAAGCTGTGCTGGCAGCCCATTGCTCTATCATTGCCTTTACTTCTAATAATATTCTTGTTACTTTCAGACTCTGTATTTTCTGGATTTGAGAAAGCTGTTCAGAAGTATCTTCAAAACTAATAGCAATGAAGACAATTACTGGCAACTGTCTAATCAATCCAAGATAAGGGTAAAAGACTGTTGCCAGTAAATATTTACTCTTACATAAATAATTTATATATTTATGTAATAGTGTCTTTACAAAGTAAAATGCTGCAGCCTTAAGTATAATCTAAATAGGCATAATTTTTCATATTTCACTTCCAGGCTAACTTTGTACATTTTGGCATTGCAAAACTGAAGGGAAAAAAAAACTTGAAAACCTGTGATTAGAACATTTTTTTCTCCTTCCCAGTTTGCACAGGAATGCAGTTACATCACAGCAAAGGTGGGAAGGAGATGATAGTAGACATACTAGGTGATACTAGATGTTGCAATTGTTATACAATAAATAGAACACGGATTATTGTTAACTATAATTACTAAATGTGAACAAAGATTGTAGTTAACATGATTATAAATGCTTAATCTGATCTTTTTTCTATCTTACTATGAGTTAAAAGCAATTTTTTTTTTGGTGCTTCACTTACTCTTTGAGACAAACACCACAAAAAGATTAGTAAAAGAATCTGGAAAGAGATGCCTGAGAGGAAACCTGACTTGGAAAAATATAAAATGGGTGATTGTCATCAAACCAAACACTTCTGAGGCTCATTCTGTGCTGTCATACATCAGAACAGGAGATCACAGAAAAGTCAGTACTGCTAGAGCTGCACAGCCCACAGCAAGTATTCAGGGAGGCAGATAAGAAGGGAGAATTTACTTATGCTGAAATTTGAACTGCTGCCACAAGGACAATAAAAGAACAATTTTAACTCCTGTTAGGATTTACATACCTGAGTGACACCATGTTTCCGAGCTCTGCTGGTAAACTGCGGATTTTATTAGAGGACAAGTCCAGATATACCAGATTGTGAAGCTTGGCAATGTCTGAAGGAATACGGGATAAGGAATTGTCACTGAGATGCAAAGCTGTCAAATGGGTCAGTGTCCACAATGATGAACTTAAGCTTCTCACTTTCCCTGTGGAAGAAAGGTACAAGAGAAAACAGGACATTTAAAATACATAGATTTGGTAATAATAGCACATTTTTCAAGTATGTACGGGGCAGGGGAATTTGAGGGGGAGTTTTACTTGTGGGTTTCTTGTGGGTTTTATTATTATTATTTTATTCAATGTAAATTCCATTAATCGCTGATTCTATAGATGAAAATCTTGTCTTTGTGTGAGAAAATGCAAGATATTGCCAAGAATGCTTGAGGTTGTTTTTCCCAATCCATACTTAAGGCTTAAACATCTGTCTTTATCTAGTTCCATACAAGACAAAACATATTAACTAGCTGACCATGAATTTATCATTAGCAGAGGTGTAAGAAACAGTTTTTTTTCAATTATAGTTTATGTCTGAGATGAAAGACACTGCTTTGGTTCATCTCTTATTTCTGCACATCTTTCAAACCAAAAATCTTAACTCTATGGCATTAATCCAGCCAAGAACAGATAGAAACACTATATTTAGGGTGACTAAGATGCTTAGTTGAGAACATGGATTTCCATCTGGCATTCAACTAAAAGCTGTATCAACTATTGCCAGATATTTTAAAAAAGGTATGATTTTTTGTATAAACTGAAGTGTGGAAACACTGATGTGTGTGACAGAATCAAGATTTTTATACTGTTGGATGCAAGGAATGTGAGATATCATCAGAAGGTCTCAAAATATTTCTTGTCTCCAAGATTTTTTTCCTCCAGGGGTAAATCCTTTCTCATTTGCATAAATCGTCTCACTGTACCAAAAGCATCAGGAGTACTAACATCAGTTTCTCCAAGGCAAAAAGTTAGCTGGAACAACTTTAAAATGCCCACTGTGACTCATCAAGGTTAACAACAGCCTGGGTAATATTATACCAACACACACTGTAATTCCTTTCCTTAAATGATTTTCTCCAAAATAAGAATTCATCTTTACTGCCCAGGGAAGGTTACACTGAGACATGTGCATCTGGGACTCAGTCCCTGGCAGCAAAATATTTAATACTGGTATAATTTCCAGTGAGCTGTAACAAAACAAAGAGCATAAAAAAAAGCCTGTAGTGAAAAAACATTATTTAAATGAGATCAGTTAAAACATTTGTGGCTTTCTGTATTATGTGACTTTGCAAGGAAAGGACAGTGTGAACCTTAACAAAACAAAAAACACCACACATTTTATTTTGCAAGGCAAATGCATACAGTTCTGAAGGGATTGGTGCTCCTCTAATGCTCTTAAGAACTATTTTGAAAGGTTTTTAAACACAAATGGATAGTTCTTTGCATTTTAAAACTGAATTAGCACCTCTTCCCCACCCCCAATGCAAACAGGTGACTGTGATCACAGAAAGCCTTGCAGCTGAAAGGATTTCCAATCAACATCCCCGATCCAGGCTCTCCACTCCAGCACCTCCCCTGGCGGGAATCAGTCTATAGTGAGATTACCAGGCATGAAAGGAAAGAGACATCCCCTAATGCACTTCCTATGCAGAGCAGCAGATGTCCAAGAGGATTCCAAGCCTAATGCTGATATATAATGCTGATTCCTGAAGCAGCATTTAACTGGGTTTCTGCATCTGTAACCTTCAGTAAAGAATGCTATTCACATGGGGAGGCATGTGGTACTGGAAGCAAGGCATAGATTCAGTGAACTGGATGGAAAGATACTTACAATTTGAAGAACTGTCTGTTTCGTCCTTCTTCCATAAATTTCTCTACTGAACAGTCATTTATAAATCTCACATGAGAATTTTTGCAGTTGTTTAAACAACCTCCATATCTACACAAAATTACAGCCTAAGTTTAACATGCCACAAAATAATTTTTTAATTCTTAAAATATTTGCTTGAATTTCCTTGTAAACAGTTTTTGTAGCAAACTCAGGATTTACTCTACAAATCAAGAGACTGGTTGACCAGTTGAAATACATGCTTATGAATTCTGACCATTATCTTATTTTTCAGAAAAGATTCAAGAGTCCAACAGTATCTCAAAGCTTGCACAAATTGTGGAGGTTTTGGTGTTTGTCTTCAATCTTAAGAACAAAGCAAAATTTACAACTGCTTTTAAACAGAAAACTTTTGCTTCATGGACTAATACCTCGTTGTTACATTACCTACAGTAAGAACATACCAGTACAGATCAACTCCAACTTCACCATCTTCTCTTTGACAAATTAGATTTTAAATTCATGCTCTCACTCACTTCATCATCTTAAAAAACAAAGAGCTCACATCCATATCCTCACCTTGAAAACTTTCCTATACATGGGGATTTCCCACTTGCCCTACCCTACCCTACCCCTCCCACAGCTCCCCGTGTTATCCCAGCCCAAGCTCTTCCCTCCACACACCCCCCAGCTGGCAGCTCTATCCCTGTGCTCTGCTGGCTCACTTCAAGGTAGGCAACTTCACCCCAGACTTTCCAAGCCCACACTACTGGCAGTGAGTTCTTAACTCAGGACCATGCCTCAGTTCCTTACCACTTATTTCCAACTCTGCCCAGTGTGATTTCTTTCCATTGGCTGCTTCCTCTGAGGACATAATTGTGTACATCCTCCGTGGATCAGGTGGATCGTACTTTTCCTTGGGCATTCCTGTTGAAACCAAAAGGCAAGTGATTAACTGAGATATTATATACAGAGAATTCTTTAGAAGGTAATTCCCATTTCAGTGAAATTTCATACTAGGCTTTTGTACTAAATACTTCCCAAAGCTAGGGATAATGTGCCCATTTATAAATGTTGCTTAATAGGAAACACTGCTATAAAATAGAAAAACAGATTCCTAATGCTCCTAGAATGGCAGACAACAGCCTAGCCGCCTCCAAAAATTTACCAGAATCTGCAAAGCAGTTTAAAAATTGTGTCCCACCACCTTCCATGGTTATGTTGTATGTCCCTCAAAACCAACAACATCCCACTGCAGGCTCTTGTTTCTTCAACAATGGAACTTCAAAAAGGGATGACCACTACCACTCATACTCCTGGAAAACACATTTACTAATAACTCTGATTACCTATCAGTTCCAGGTTTACTGCAATTCTCAACTTTTTACACAAATCAGCATCAAGAACAGAATTAAGGTTTTAAAAAGATCCTCAGTTCTTTAAATCTGCAAAGTGATAGGTTTTAATCCAACCTTCACCCAAATCTCTGCAATCTGAAAATATTGCACCCAAGGCAGATATTTCTATCACTTTCTTCAGCCAGGTATTTAATAGTGAAATTTAACTTCATTCTTTTTCACATCATTCCTGGTAACTTCATAAGAATAATTTTTCTAGGTTCTTCTTACCATACTCAATCATGCACCATGACAGAGAAGCAATCATTCCTCTCCAACAAACCACAAGCTATAAATCTATTTATATGAAATAGAGAAATTAAACAATGCTGGCTCAAATCACACTTGAAAACACATTACAAGCAATATTATGCAATTATTCAGCAAAATAGATTACAGCAATATTATAGTACTATTCAAACTCACTGAATAAGCAAGCAGCTATAATACTGGCCAAATTTCTAAGGACATCTTCCTACCAAGCCTTTTAAGGCTTTCTCATTTTTTCATTTCCTGGGGCAAACTGAAAAATGTTGTCATTATATAAAATAATCAAAGAATAACTCCTAGTAAATAAGACTATCAACCAGACTCATAATCTGCTAACTGATTTTACTGAAAAATGTTTACTCTGCATGTTAAACAAAACAACAGAAATCCACCAAAAACTTCCTGATAATTATGCATCTTAATTAAAATAAAGCTTTTAGGTATCACATGCTTACTTTAATATAACAGCTCTTTTACTAAGTCGCCCTCCTCCTTCCCTTTCCCACTCCCACTACTGGTCAAAACCAGATTTCTGCAGTGAAAAGAAATTCCCCTTTAAGAAGTGAATTGTGGGTAAAAGGATCAGATTATAAATAGCAGCTGGGTGAGGCTCCTTCCAGAGTGAAGGCATTTGAGTACCCAGGGTGTGGGAATCACAAAGTATAACACTTTTTTCATCAAACTTCACTAATTAAATGAAAGGAGAGTGGATTATAATCTCCAAAAAAATAAAAGCCTAACTTCTTCCTGCAGTAACTATGCAACTGATGCAAAAATATGTATCAGAGTAATGTATAGAGCATCTCTTCTGAAATTTCTATGTATAATTATATATAATTCACAATGACCAAGTAGGAGTGCTCCAGCTTGTCACGAAACATTTCCTTTCATCAGACATTTACTGCTTTCTCTTCCGGCTGCTCCCTGAATTAATAAATATGTTCCAATTTTTTGAGAAGCAGGTATAGCAAAGACAGAAATCTCCTTCAGTACAGAAACATGAATGCTCCCCAGAGCACATTCAATCACATGCACTAATTAACAGCTTTGCTGGTACCAGCAGTGTATGACTGCTCCCTGCTAGAAGAGGATGACATACTTTTCCAGTGGGTTTTGTTAATGTACACTAAAACAATTAGAGATTTAAGAATTTGAGGGTTTAACACTGGATCCTGGTGATCCTGCACTCCCAGTCACTCCATGGCACTACCCTCCCTCTCAACAAAGTTCCTGCCCTTGATGGTTTCCCCTCTCTCACTGCTGCATTTCTCAGAGGATGAGTCCCTGCTGTTTAGAATTACCAGGTGCCAAAAAAACAGCAAATGCTTGAGAGCCTCCTGGCTGAAGGAGCTGCTGCTGCCCCAGAGCATCACTGCCACCAGCCACATCCAGGATACCTTCACACCAGGCATTAGCACATCTTTATCTATCACCCAGAACTCAAAATTTCTCAGGAACTCACAGGAAAGCTAAATTTGGGCTGTATCTCACAGTACAGAATAAAATACAAGCACAACACCTTCAATTGCATTTCAAAACTTCACAGCATGGAGTAGCTCAAGAAAAATAGTCTCTTTTACTGTCTTGTTTCTCCACCTCCCCAAATCCAAATTTAGCTCCTGCTGAACTGCTACAGTAAAACATAAAAGCTGAGGTAAACATCAGATTAAGTGATAGAGTTTTGTCAGACTAAAGTAATTTTTAGTAAGACCCATAATATAGTGTTGAACATCCTTAGAACCATTGGTAACTGCAGCTCTTAACAATCATTATGGTAATTTTCAAAAGAGCTTATACCACCTGTAATTTTCACTTAAACCAATGCAGATGGTGAAACACCAATAATGTTAGGTTCTTATTGCACGCAGTAAATCAGTTTGTAAAAGAAAAAAATCTTTATAACAAAGATATGACATGGATTCCTGGAGCATGCTCCAGAATCAAAAGGATATTTAAGTATGTTTGAATGCAAATGAAATTGTTTACTGTCTCATACCAGGTTATTAATTGTCATTTTAATACCTGTAAAAACAGAAGTGCTTGAGAGCTGTACTGAGTGTGACTGCCCACTCCCACCATGGGTCACTCAGTCCCTACACAGAATGAACACCCCTTACCCCAAAGAAACTGAGCCAAGTAAGGCTAACGAGATCAACAATGCACAGGTCTGACACAGAGAATTAGAGCTCAAGCCTCCAGTGCAGACACTGCCTTAAGCCCTTGTTTCTAGGGGGTGCTGAGAACACCCTGGCACTGGGACAGGGTGAGGGGCAGCAGGGACCAACAGCCCCTTCAGGGAAGGGTGACAGGGACCAGGAAGAGAAGGAAAAACCTGAACATTGTTATGGTAAGGAGGGCAACCTGCTGGAAGAGAGCTGACAAAGCTGGCTACTGCAGCAGGGGGGTGAGGAGCTCTGGCTCAGGCTTCTCTCAGAACAGACCACTGGAGAGTTCCCAAATGTTCCCAGGCCGAGCTGCACCTGCCCCTATTCTGCCTGTCTCTCAGGTGACAGCCATGCACAGCCAGGCTGGGGCTGCCCTGGACAACGACAGTGCCATCACCAGCACCGTGAGCGCGTGAGGTGCCCCCAGCCACAGCACCAGGGCCATGGAGGGCACCACATCAGCAGGAGCTGCTGGCCTAGAAATGGACTTCCTGGAGGCCCAGCTGGTCTACATACACTGCTCGCTGTAGAAGAACAAAGGGAGTTCGGCTTCCTTTGGAATGGGTAAGTGTCCTTGGCTATGGACATGTGCAAAGTGGAAGCTGGACTATGAGGTAGTTGATGCTCCAGGTGACTATGGAAACTACCAATAAATAATGTCTTCAAAATGGAGAAATGAGTCTGTTCTGAGGGACAGGGCAGGAAAGATGACAATTTTTTTCAACGTTGTTTAAATCTTCTTTCTCGTTATCTTCCAATTTCATAAAAATGGCAGAAGAGTAGAACAAAGTAAGTAGGTGAGCAGATACTTTGAGATTAAGGTTTTGAGGTTTTTTTTAAGCACGCCAATACTACAGCAATTCTTCATTTCCTGAAATGCTTTCTACAATACCATGACAAATTAACTTGCTTTCAAAACTAAACATATTGGACAATTCGTGTAGGCCAAATATAATCTTTTATACTATTATTATGAATGTAAATATCAAGTTTGTCCCTAAAATATCATCTTTAAATTAGGGAAACTTGAATTCTAAAACTGTGTAGAAAATTATGAACAAGTAAGAGCAACACAGTGTTCAGACATTATTTCAACTGATCCAAACAACTATTCTGAAATAACTGTTCCCATACTTACTATGAATTATTTATAAAACCCATTTGCAAACCTGGGAGTACCTTTAGAAATACTTCAATTCAATCACAGTGCTGAAGCATTACAGCTCTGCTTCTGAAACTTCCCAACACATGACAGTGACTTCTTTTGACTTTCCCTCCTTCCCCTTTACTTGATTTTACTTGTCACTGACACACTAATGCAGATCAGGAGATAGCCAGGAGGGGAAGTAAATAAAGTAGCACCACACCTGATCAAGTGCAGAATTACTCAAACTTTTTGCTACTTTAATTAAAAACATTGAATAAACAATGCAAATCTAGATCTAATAAAGTAAGAAGTAACAAGACAATTGGACAATATTTTCCATTTGTTGATGCAGTGCAGTATTACTTGCCAAATAAATTATTTCTCAGCTGCTGAAAAGTACCAGGATAGAAAGCAATCTATTAAGTTGCTCAAAGATTTCATAAGAAAACAATAGCACATATGAGAGACTTTTTTTCCCCTTTCTCTCTCCAAACCCTCAACTGGAAACTCACCCCAGACCATTCTTTTGTAACCTTGTGCCTTTAACCCTGAAGCTCTTTTCCATACAATCCAAAGTTTCACTTAAAAATGAGTTCCAACGACCTTCCCCACAAATATAAATGTTTCTTAAAGTGACCGGTCTGTTTTGAATTCAAAGTTAATTTAGGCTCTTCCACACCCTCTACCACTTGCACGAAGCAGAACTAAGCTGGTCCTGCTGCAGTTCCTCCTCCCCAGGACCCTGTATTTCTATATCACTCTTGCATCAGCACAGAGTTTTGTCTGATAACAAAGGAGCTGGTGAAGACAATTAAGCTGGTTAAGGGTGGGAAGAGAATAAAATATATATATATTTGAGGGAGACTAGATTCCTGTGTTATTATTCCTGTATAGCAGGAATGCATGTGTGCATTTGCAGCTGTTGAAATTGGGATACCACCATAATGGCACTTCTGGCCACAATGACACAAAATCTCTTCTTCCACAGCAGGAAGCAAACTTTTGCTTCCAGCTACCCTCACCCAGTTAAACAGTAACACTGAACAAAGTCTGAAATCCTAACTGAAGGCAAAGTACATTGCCTTTTAGATAACTTAAGGCTGTAGCAGGTCTAGCAATGTATAGACTGATCAGATGTGTTAAGCTGTATTGAAAGGGTTAATTTCTACTGTTGAGCTTTACTAGAATTAACAGGAATATCTGCTTTCAACTCCAAACAGTGACCCTCTTCAAATGGAACAAAAGTACCTCTAAAAGATAACTACTGTATTTTGGAAAAAAAATCTTTAAGATAATTTCACAGTGTTGTATTTCAGTCCTACTGTAAAACAGCAGATTTGCCCTCTCCTACTCAAAGACTCATTACCCCTTGTTTAAAAAGTGCTTTTCTAACATGAATCAAGCTTGCTGCTTTCCCTGTCCTGTCACTGATGGTGCTTTACTCAGCAAGTTATGAATTTCTACAGGAACTTAATTACATTTCTGCTTGAGGTACAGGCAAATAAGCATCAACACTGTTCCTGGCCAGGATGACAAGGTGCAACATCTGGCACGTCCTCACAGAAAAGCCACAGCGGCTTGGACAGGGTTTATGATAAAGGTCAGTCCCTGCAGAATTTACACACTTGACTTGATGAGTTGAGTCAATGGCTGAATTTATCCTCAGCCTATTCCATGCCTGGGCAACAAATCTGAGAGTGATGTCAATACTGAAAACTGATGGAAAAATATTCACGAGGAAAGGAAACAAATACCCAATGCAGCCCAGCTAAACCTCGAGTGCCCTGTGAAGTATATTTAATGTATTTCAGCTAAATTCTTATTTTAAATTATTTGCCATCACCCCACCCACCTAAGACATAAAACTAGAGAATTGGATGTTTTTCCTGTATCCTGATACTGTTCCTGCAAAGCCTCTAAATTTCATGTTATCTTATTTTTATAAATGTCTTATTCAAAACATACTAAATAGAAACTTTTTTTTAAAAATAAATCTTAATATATGCCTGTAGTTTTGTATTTCTCAACTACTAGCATGTATACACCATAATATGGAAATATATTGCATTCTGCTAAGAAACATAATTTGCTACATAATGCATACTTTGTTGCATTATAGTGTACAATATCTATTTATGTTACACAAATTTAACACATGTATTTTATACAAAATATATTTCACTACAATGTATTGCAATATATCTGCAAAATATATTTTGCTACAATACAGAAGCAGATAAACCACAATTCAGGAAAGTAGGTGTGAGCAATCACCCAAAAGAAAAAAAAAATCTGAAAGAATTAAATCTGCCTCAGAATTCAGAAATCCATACTACAGTACATTAGAACTAAAATCACAAATATTCTGAGGCTGAATAAACAAAAATTTAAGGACTTGCATACCTATTGAAATAAAACCTTACATTTAACTTTGTAGGCATGAACCATATCCCGCTATTGAAATATATACAAAGAAAACATCAGTGTTGCAAGAAACCACATATTTAGTTTTTCCCTACTAGTATGCTACTTCAAGGCAAATATCAAGTCTGTTGTGTAAACACCTATTATTTGTGGACTACTACAAACACTCTTGGCATTTTATTTGAAAAAAAAAAAAAAGCTGTTCAAGCAATATTTTTTTTTACAGTATGTATTGAAAAAATAAGGCTAGGAAAAATCCGATTGGGAAATCAGCTAAAGGCCAACACCTGAATTTTTCAGAACACATGCTGCAAGTTAAAAATTTCCTTTTGCCTAGTGTGGGGAGGGATGGCACGTACCAGCTGTGGGCACAGGCAGAACTGCAGCAGCACAAGGACAACTCCTGAAACACTTCTTCCCCCCACCCCCCCGCCAAAAGACTCAACTATAACATGCGGGAAGGTGTCAAGATCCCTTTAACCCAATTTATAGCTTAATGTTGGAATAATCTAAATTAAAATTATAAAAAAAGCTGTTGAGTCAACATGAAGTCAATTGATTCATTCCAAGTACTTTTTCACTCCCTAAGATCACATTTTAGTGGCTGTTAGCATATTAAGATTTAATGGCTTCATCAGGGATGTAATGCTTCTCCATCCTATTCTGAGGACTTCTAAAACTGTAATTTTACACGACTGCCAATACAAACCCATGAGTTATCCTTCCTGTTTTTCAGACTGAAGATAATGCTGTGGATGAGAACATGCATGTGAACATGTGTAATAATCAATACAAGATACTGATTAAGTCAATATCCATTCATTCATACAAGTGTATCTGGAATATTATTAATCAGATGAGTAATATGAATTTGCATATATAAGTTCTACTAGAGAAAACTTAGAAGCTGCCAAAATACTTAATTATTATTTTAAAAATCTATGAAACTGCTAAAGTTCAGCAAACCCCTTAATCTAGCCAAAGCTAACTAAAATGAACCATAACCCTCCTGAAACTCAAGCAAGCATCCTGGTTCAGATAAACTGGGCCATAAATGTCAAAGGATTTACTTGCTGTCTTCAAAACAGGAAGACTCCATTAGACTAGAGAGCACTGACTAGAACAGGCTTCAAATTTTGTTAAGTTCAAAACTCAGTCATTTCATATTTTTAAGAAGAGCATATTAAATTTTAACCTGCAGGTATTTCAAATTTAATTAATGTTTCTTTGTCCTTCATAACTACTTGTTTATGGAAATGCAAACTGGCTGGCTCCAGCTGGCAGTGGCAGGCATAGGGAGGATGTCATTTTCCCAACTTCTAATTTTTTTACCCAACCCCTACCTATTACAATTTCCCACAGATAAGCAATGTGCAGCCCCGTGTTTTAATGGTGTACCTGTAATCCTCTAAACCTTGCACAGTGTGAAAAAACGTGTTTACCATCATTTCACTAATGCAAAGAAGCAACTGCCACTTCCATGTTCAGCTGCTACAAAAACTAGTTAAGGTTCAGAAGTCTAAAATGGTCAGAGTAAAAAAGGCACAACTGAGGACAGAGGTCCTTGACTCCTCCATCTTCTAGACAGAGCTCCAAGACAGACCTGTTCTATTAGACCCATGATAAAAAACTCTCCAATTCCCACCCCTTACCCTGCACAACATATAATCATTAGAAATACGATGTCCAAATGTTCTGTGTTGCAAACATAGTCCAGATGATTAGAACAGTTCTTAATTATCAGAAATTGTATCTAATTATGACTATAGTAAAAAGCTGCTGTATACAAAACAAACACTAACACAAAACCAAATTGCAAAGCAAAGCCTGACCTTAACTGGTACCCCTGGAACCACATTGGCTAGTTAATGAGTACTGCACAGCATTCAGCTTTTGCACATTCTGTTAGTGTATTCTGAAACGCCAATATATTAAAGAGATGTCAGGTTCACTAATTACTTTAAGAATTTAAATAAATTGCATTGCATCACAGAACTGTATACAGTACAAGTCAGATGGAACCTAAAAGACCAGCTTTAAAAAGGAAAAGCTGTGTTGTAAAACATTTAGCTTCAGGTTTTATAAATGTAGGCAGAAAGACCAAGGCTTAAAAGCTTCACCTACAAATGCCTCTAGAAAGCTGAGAATAATCTTACACTCTAAAACATTAATATAATACCAACTCCCACTCCACTGACTGTATCCAATCATATTTGACAATTTATTCTTCACACTACACAGAACACTGATTCTTGTTTAGGGGACCTAGTGCAAAATTTCTCATCTTGGTCCAACTCAGTAAGCTATTCCAAATACTGGCACATGCACCAACACGCTCCTTACCACATTTTCCTTTATGTGTCTGCAGAATGCTTACCACGTTTCTGTTGCTCCATGGGGGAAAACCAAAAGCCACCACACAAAACACTACTTCTTAGTCTTACAACAGAACTAAGGTGTAAGAGAGAACTCAGCTACTTTAAATTAAGTTTGAACATGAGGTCATTCTCAGCATTCCTGCTACAGAACTGAACTAGAACTTAACAAGAGATGTCAGTATCTAAATCCAAAAATCTCTGCCTTCCTAGAACACAATTTCAAGATACCTAAATGCTGGTAAGCATTAGCGCTGCTAAACTAACTGAAGGTCAGGATGTTACAGAAGTCATTGCACAGTGGATGCTCTACCCATCTAGCCACATCCTGACAGCATGCAAATTATTCACAGATTGGTTTTCTTCAAATTTAACCAACAAGCCTAAAAATGTTTTTCCACAACCACGCTCTTGTGCAGCAAAGCCAACTCAAGACTTCTTTCCTGCCCCCATGTTCCACTGCATCACCTCTCAGTTGTGTTGATGCAGCTGTTTGCAAGACAATACTGAAAACCAAGAATGACACTCAGCTAAGAAAATGGGGTTTAGAGGTTATGGGGGTTGGGTTGTTTTTAATAATGCAGTATCATTGCTCAGCCACATCACTGGCTGGTTTTGAGCATTACTCTGGCAACAGTTGTACTGACATGAATGATGAGCAACCAAAGCAGCAGCTTTCCAAATTCTGCCACTAGAGAGAAGTCCTGACCTACTAAACCAGAAGAAACCATGAGGTGATCTAGTCTACTGCTCCCTATGCCATGACTGACCATTGCAAATCTCCAGAGGTGGCTCTTTTATCATGCTCCTTATCAAAACAGGATTCCTTACTAGTTTTAATTATTCTTCACCCTTATTACTTGTTCCTAAAAGCTCTCACTCCTGAAAGTACTCTGTAGATGAATTGTGATTAATGCTGCACTGAAATTCCTCTTAACCCAGAGGACCTTTGCTTTGTTAGACAAAGCTCCTCTGTTGGGTGAGCAACTGTTAAAACTTCTTTAAAACAATATTTAGAAGTATTAATTGTCAGTGTGGCATAAAATTCCCCAATAATTTTTATATTTAGCCATTATGATGCCATTTCCTTGCTCTGACAGGTGATACACATCAGATGGTGCATGACCAACCCTGGTGGTGTTTTAGTTTAGTTTCAAGCCTTCTGGTTTTGTAGGTTGGCTAAATGTGTCCTTTGTTGCAAAAATCACATGAAAAAATCTGTCTCTGAAGCAAGTTTTTTTCTGATCCCTGACTTTGCAAACTGATTTATGCAGGGAGATACTTTTGTGGAAAGGCATTTAAGTCAGATCAATGTGCAGGATCCACATCTCACTCATCAATACACTCCAAAATAGCTCAAGCAGTAAAGCTGCATATCATTTGTAACATGCAGGATATGATATTGGTGTATATTCCTGGTCTCCTAACCAAGGTGCCGCACCTTCATGACAGGATCCATCACTTAAAATGCTTCAGCATGTTCTGGAAAATACCAGTCTTCTAACTGAAACTGCTGCCTTGCTAAGGAAAGGGGAAGCTCAAAGGATGCTTTGGAGATACTGGTATTATAAAATGGAACAAAAACTTTAAGAAGGTCTTCAGGTAGGGAGCCCCTTCACTTGCAGAATAAAGGCTGCATACCAGGAACATGAACTAAGATGCACACTAGTGCCATCCAAGTATCCAGGCTGTGATCACAGTGTCGAGTTGGCAGCCTCCACACAACAGCTAACAGCATTCCCAGTCTAAAAAAATCTAAAGTCAAATCAATCTCTTCCTGCAGATCTCCAATGCAGCATAAATTGGAATCCTAACAGCAAGTATTTTAGCTCTAAAATAAACAACTGTATACATTTACTGCTCCTAGTCCCTCCTTGATTCATATACTAGAAAAAGGGCCTCTAAGGCATTAATGAAAGGATTAATGTTGCAGTCTTAGAAAAGGAAAAACTGAGTTGTTGCCAATCTTTTTTTTTTTTTAAATAAGCACCATCTTGGAAGTGCAATTAGCAGCTAAAAGTACACGTTAAGCATTTAAACAGCTTTTTCTTTGGGACCTGCCTAAGCATTTGTAAACTCTTAAAGATGTCAGCTGCAGAAACTGCTCCATGTAGAAACTGAGAGTGCAGGTCCCCAAGCTTATGTCAAGACTCCCTTGTTGAGTGGACCTGTACAGCCCAATTTCAATGTAAGAACATAAATTATGTCACTTAACACAATGCTAATAATCTTGCAGGCTATTGTACAATAATCACACTTCCAAGTGTGAAGCACCAACACTTTAGAAGGAACAAAACACATGAAACCCTGCAGTGACTCAGCTTGAGCAATTTATGCATAAAGCTTTCAAAATTACACCATGGAGAAGGCTAAATTTAGACTGGAATCAGTAATGTCAGTGTTTTGACATGTGAAGTAGTGTAAAACCTCAATATATGGATTGAAAACCCCAGACACTTTGTATGCAACTGGGCATGGCTCAACCTCTGCCTCATGCAACTAGAACTAAAATCTGGTGGTTGGGTCTGGTTGGGTCCATGGAGAATATTCTTGTGTTGTGTTTTAAGGTCACTGGCAGCTTTTTAAAGCCCAATGTACACAACTTTAATCTTTCAATACTACACATATTTCCTAAAATAAAGCCTCTATAGAAATAAGTGTCAAATCTCATACATCCCTTCAATTCTGAAGACTGAAAGGCATCCTCATTCCTAAAGATTTCTGTCTAGCATCTTTGCCTAATGTGGCCCTGTTTGAGACTGGGATATAATGCTCAGACTGCACATACACAAGTGCACAGCCAAAAGGACGTGACAAAAACAGATAATAATTTAAAATTCAACAGTCTGTTAGCAAACAGAACCAGGGCCTCTGCAACATGGACTGCACAAGTGGATGGAAGAATTCTGGTTCACCACATGGACTCCTGGCACAGTGGTGAGCCAAACAGCATGGCACAGTGTGCTACGGACACTAATATTTAAGTTTTTTGGTAACAGAGTAACAGAACCATTTTTGTTTATACAGCCACATTTTCAAATATGGATTCTTTTGTTCATATGTTGGGAAAGAATTTTTAGTTTGCTCAGTCTTGGAACCATTTTGAAGACAGTGATTTCCACCACAAACATTGCACTTGGTTAAAAGAATGTCTTCCTAATATCTAGTACAGCCCTATCTTGAAAAGGTACCAAGCTCATTCAATTTGTGACCCTTCATAACATGTTTTCAAGTCTTCATGTATAAAATGTCAAATGCATTTACCTACCCCTGCAATATTACAGTTTCATCTATCTTTATATTTCAATTCTTCCTCTAAAATTCAAGCACAGTAAACAGCCTGAACATGAGACTGTATTCAGAGTTCAACTTCAGAATGCAAACAGAAAAGAGATGCATGGTAGGATCCTTTTTAAACATGGGCTGATCCAAACGATTCAGGTGAAAAGTGAACAAAGAGTTAATCCAAATGCGAAGGGCTCCATTTCAGTAATAGCATGAATAAACCCCCACAGAAGGCTTCATTGCTAGCAGCAAACTCCACAGAGTCCAGATGAACCAGCAGGAAGAACAGAGGGCGGATAATCCTGTAAAATTACCCCAGTGGAAATGTTGATAAATTCCCAATTATGAGACCTGCTCTAGAATGAAAAGAAATGCGAGATACAATACAATTACCAGTCAACACTTGCACATCTTTGTATTTAAGCCAGACAAATACCACAGGTATTTCTTAATCCCTTGGATTTTGAATTAGTTACCCACTGTGCCGAAATCTAGATTATGAAAATAAGCCCCAGAAATCAAATGAAAAAACAGGCAATCTGCAACCCTAGTTACAAAGGAAATACCCATCCATGAAGTCCTATTTTCAGTGATACAATTTTCTATGCATTTGTGGAAATACAGATGGCTGTATTAAAATACAAACAAACAAAAAAACAAAACAAAAAGAAAAAAAAACACCAACAAAAATCTTTAGTTTACTGCATTTGTTTTGAATATAGTTCTTACATGACACAAAGCAAAGCAGCACAGAATCAGGTTGGAGAAGACCTCTAAGATCATCGAGTCCAACCTAGGACTACAACCTAGTAGGTTTCATATGAATTTTTAATGTTTGTGGAAAAAATGCTGATAAAATACGTGTTCACCATAGAGACTAAGACAGACAGGTGCATTTGATATCGCCTTTTCTAAAGCCTTGTCTGATCCCAGGCTTATCGCTCTCCACAAAATTCTGGAGGAGGAAAGGCTGTCCTGTGAGCCCCAAGACGGACCGGGGGGTGCGGGAGCTGCCCACCGCCCGCTCGATGCGGTTCGCAGGCGGCCCAGGCGCTCATTCCCCACGGCCCAGCAGAGGCAGTGACTCCGCTGGGGCCCCGCCCGGTTACGGAACGCCGGCCGGGCCGCCGCCATCCCGATCCCGGCCCGGCGCCGCCGCCCCCCGCCCCAATTCCCTCTGTTTATCCCCGCACGCGCCCGTCCCGCGGCCGCGCGCGCCCGCCCCCCGCGCCTCCCCATTGGCCGCCGCCGCTGTCACTCACGGCCCCCGCGCCTCCCCATTGGCCGCCGCCGCTGCCACTCAGGGCCCCCGCCCGCCCCGCCGCTCCCTCCGCCGGAACGAGCGAGCGGCGCTCCGGCCCCGGCGCCAGCGCGGCCGCGGCTCCCGCTGCCGGCGGGGCGGGGAGGGACGCGAGGGAGGGCGGGCGGCTGCCGCGGCTCCTTCCGGAGCAGGCGAAGCGCTCCGCTGACAGGCAGCGCTGCCGCCCCTCGCTGCGCGCCCAGCCAGGCGGATCGGCCTCCGGGGAGGCAGCGGCGCGGGGCGCCGTGCGTG
Organism: Taeniopygia guttata; assembly: GCF_048771995.1. Classification (NCBI taxonomy): domain Eukaryota; kingdom Metazoa; phylum Chordata; class Aves; order Passeriformes; family Estrildidae; genus Taeniopygia; species Taeniopygia guttata. The sequence goes on along the minus strand of NC_133038.1, from coordinate 3,751,681 downwards.
GAGGGTGGACGGGCAGTTCCCCCGAGTGGTGTCATTTCCCTCGGCCTTTTGTTTAATTATTTTAAACTCAATCGCACGGTGAGGGAAAAAAAACAAAAACCCAACAAAACCTACCAGCACCAATAATAACAACAACAAAAAAAACAACTTCAGGCTTCCAGATGCCAATATACTAATTTCTCTTAATTGCCTCTCCGATGCAAACAGAGCCGGGCTCCTGCGCGGCGCCGCCCGGCCCGGCCCGGCCCGGTTCCCTCCCGGGCTCCGTCCCTGCCTCCCGCTCGCCGGTGGGCGCTCGGGGGCTCGGCCCGGGGGTGCGGAGCCCCCTCCGCGCCGCCCCCGCTTCGAAAGCCGCCGTTCCTCGCCGCCTCCCCGGCCGCGGAGCCTCCTCCGGGCGTCCTCGCAGCAGCGACTGCCCAGGCCCAGCACACCCCCCCGGACCCCCCCACGCCCAGAGGGGCCTCGGGCCCCCCTGACACTCCCGAACGACGCCGTGCGGGGGCTTCTCCCCGCCGAGCCCGGGGGTCCCCCCTCGCCGTGCTGCCGCCGGACCCCCCCCAGCGCACTCCTCCCGCAGCGCTGCCCCCCCCCCCGGGCAGAGCCCCCCGCTCCGGGCCGGGCGCCGGGGCCGCCCCTACCTGTGGCTGCAGCATCCCCGTCCCCCCGCCGCCCTCGCTCCGCCGCCTGCCTGGCTCTTTGTTTCCTGCCGCGGGCCGGACGGGAGAGCGGCTCCCCCCCGCCTCCTCCTCACACTCATTGAAAGCAAACAAGCATCATGGCGGCGCTGGCGGCGGCGGCGGCTGCGGGCGGGCCGGCCCCCCTCCTCCGCCTCCTCCTCCTCCTCCTCCTTCCTCTCCTCCTCCTCCTCTCCGCTCCGCTCTCCGCCCCACCTGCCCAGCCGCCCGCACTGCGCGCACGCTCCGCGGAGCGGGGCCGGGGAGGGGGCGGCAGGGCCGGGGGCCGCGGGGGATGCGGAGGGAGGAGTTTGGAGCGGGTTCGGGGTACGGCCGCAGGAGCGCGGCGGGGGGAAAGTGGGTGAAAGTAACGACTGGGCTGCGGAGGAAGGCTGGAAAGCCGTGCGAGTGGTGCTGGTGCATGGCAGGGAAGGGGTTCCTAGCAGCAGCCCAAGGAAGGCGAATTGGAATAATAATTTGTTTGGGAAAGAACTTTTAAATTCTCCTGCAAAAGCCCAAGTGGGGAACTCAGCCTTGAAGTGGATGAGCTCAGACACGGTGATAGGCAGGTGATAGGCCGAACGCTTTTTAGGAAAGACAACATGTCTTCTATGTTTGTGTGTTTAATAGGAAACCAGTACCTCGGGTCCTTCGCTGTGACACACTCAGGAACAATGTTTACTGTGAAATGTCCCCCAGAATCTCCAGCAGTGCCTTTTTGAAACTCGGGTTGCGGCTCACGTATTTTTCTCGATGAACTGATTATTGGATGCAAACCAAGATATTTAGAAAAATAAAGTACATTCTCATTAAGTGTTATTATTACTGTCCCTGCACAACAAGACTTTATGATGAGGGATGCCAAGTGAAATGATGGTGGGGAAGTGCCATGCATGGTGTAATACTAGCAAAACACCTAAATAATGGCTTCCAAATTAAGGATTTCATCAGTTTTTCAGAGAGTTGAAATGCTGAAGCACTGATGATGCTGCAGCAAATGAGCACTTGGTACACACCACTTCATCCAAAGGAATAGTGAAGACAAAGACACTCCCAGACACCCAGAACTGTCCCAGAACCCTGTTTATGATCTGGGAAAGCTGAATAGGAATTGAGGCCTCTATTTAGGTATAACTAGATATGTATCTGGAAATAAATGGCACTCACACTGTTGTGCAGCAAGGCATTCTCTTTTAACTCAATGTGAAAGAGGATGGTACCAGGTCCAGCTTCTGAGGAACACCACCCCCATCCGTGGAGGCCAGTGCTTTGGAAAACATGACTGCGGCATACTGCTGACCAAACCTGCTCACAGAACGTCCTCCACGGAAAGGTTGACTTGGACTCCACTTGGCTGGAAATAATCCTGCTATACTTCAGATTTCTGTTTAGCCTTATCATATCATATATCTGAAATGCTCTTGGATGATAAACTATCTCCTCTCCACATGGTGCAGTCCTGTGCTAAGATATCCGAGCCTGCTCCATTACGGATGCGCACGGGCTCTGGCAGAATGCCCTATCTGCTTCCCCGTGTTGGCTGGCTCTGGAGAGCTGACAGTCATTCAGAACTGACTCGAGTAGCTCTACATGTCATTCTCCTGCACTGCATGTCTTTTCTTTCTGATAAGCAGCTGTCCTGCACATTCTTCAGTTAATACTTTCTGGGTCAGATATGGCCTCAATAGACTATATCATTTTGCCCAGAGCAAATTCTCCAAAAGCAGTAGGAAAGTCTTTGAATACGTTGCAGGATTTTCCAGGAATTGCTACTCAGCAAAGAAAATTCAGTTGATCATAAGTCTCTTGAAAAATGCTTGCAGGGAACCTTCATTCCTCAGGGATGGATGCTGGGGTAAAAGTACATTAAACATGGAAAGGTCTACTGACAAAGGCCTGCAACACTGCAAGTGGAGAACCAATGGCAGAAAATACTGTAATTCTCAAATACCTGAGATAAGCAAATGAGAACTTTGGAGAGAATAATTTAAAAGCCATTAAAAATAATTCTGTGTAGATTAACAGGAAATCACAGCAATTTGGCAGATTTCAAGTTAGTGAGCTTTGTTAAGATTTTACAGGTTATTTATAAAAAAACAGCAATATTTGAAGAGCCTAAAGTTACAGCCTTTTATGTCAACAATTTTTTTTAACCGCCAGCTTGTGTGGTTTGAAAGAGCAGAATGAAGTAAAAACAGGTATGTGGGGTTTTTTTTAGAAACTGTTATGTTCCACTGAATTTCCTGTGCAGCAGTGCTATTGCTCATCTGTACGTCAGATTAACTTTTGCTCCCTGAAAGTGTTATCAGACCTGTAACCAGGCAAACAGCAGAGCAGATGGCCAGTGCCAGTATTGGTGTTTCTGGTCTGGGTGCTTAATGAGATCTGAGAGTGTAACATGAGCCTCTTTCATTTTGTCTGTCTCACATGGCAGATATACTTGGTGCAAGTGCTCTGGTTGCTCAAGGTCACAGATTCATCAATCAAGAGAGATCCCTTCCCTAAATTAATCTTTTACCTGCCCATGACAGTTCCATACATCTCAGGAGCTGCCAAGTCACACTGAGTGCTGTTGTCCTGAGTTGGGGACAGTAGTGCTGCAAAAGACAGCCAGGTTAAGCAGAAATTGCCCACTGTTTAAAACACAATGTTAGATGTACTGTACTCTGAGAGTAAGTTTTCACTCATTAACTCTAAACCAAAAATGCCTTTTTGTGTTGTGAAATAAGCCTTCAGCTGACCTAAATCTCCCATCCCACACAATTGCCTGTCCCACACTATGAAGGTGAATGTCCTACAACATTTCTCACCTCACACTTGGAGAAAGAAGTATTTGCTGTGAGTGGGTTAAAAAATCTCAGTACCCCCACCATCTCCTCTCTGAATGCACGTGTCCGAGGCTGGAGCTGGGAGTGTGCCTGGGAGGTCTCAGGGAGGCCACTGGGTCCTTCTGACCAAGGCTTACAGCTGGTTCAAGGTCCTGGTGCCTCTGTGCACTGACAGAGGGATGTGAAACTTGTGGTGGAGAGTTGTCTCTGTGGCGGAGCAATGGTACTTTTTTGCTTTATTTAAATTGCTAAATTTGGTGAAAATGTACTCTTGAAGTATCTGTATACAGTTGCACAGTAGAGGCTTGTTTGACTTCTAAGTTCTTTGTAGTAAAGGATGTCCTTCATCCTGCATGGCTCATGCATCAGCCCATCCTGAGGGAGAGCAGGCACAGAGGGGTTGTGGCTTGTGGGATCTCTTGTGTCTGGGGTTACAGAAGGGGTGACCAAGGAAACGTCCAGTCCTACCCACTCCCTCACTTTCTGTGCCCAGGAAATGTGACAAAAGTAATGGAACTGGAGGCAGGAAAGGAATCAGGGAGGAGAGCACAGTTATGGTAAAGTAGGGGAGATAATGAGGAGGAAAGGAGTAACTGGGAGATGGAGTGGGATCCCAAATAGGAGGGCAGAGCCTAATGATGGTCTGCATTTTCAGTGTGTGTGGGTATAAATACAGGGATCTGAACTGCAGGATGGCTTCCATCGCTGTTGAGATCAATGGGATAGCTGCTCTGAACATGGCATATGCCTAAAATGACAGGTAATCTGAAAAACGAGGACTTAGAGCACTCATATTGTGCTTCTGAAATCATTGCATTTTTAATGATTTCAGCCTTAAGTTTTATGGCCTGTTCTCCATCTACCGAGTGAATATAAGAGCATCTTCTTTCACAGCTGGATAGTAAAGATAAATCTTTGATGTTTATTGAGCATTAAAACTACAGTGAAAGCTCCATACAAAAAGCATTGAGGCAATTAATATTCCTGCTTTTCTCTGCATGGAATGGAGTTCAGTGGTTTCCAGAAGACCTGTATGTAAAAAGGTAATTGAAATCTCCCCTTATGCATATCCACAACAGAGATGAATTCAGGAATTTTAATCCTGGGATGGCACAATTTGTAGGTAAGGGCTTTGCAGCCTTAGAATTACTTTAATATGCATTGTTAGACAAAAGTGGAATAAGTACTTTGAGAGAAACTGAATATGATCAAAAGCTTTCTTTCTAGAAATATCTGTGTTTTAGTAAGAAGACTTCCACAGCGAGAGAAGAGTTTCTAACGAATTTTTGTCAGTTATGGATACTACTATACAGCTCTTCCACCACCTGAGATGCTTGTGTACTGTGTTTGGATGATTCTCAGAATTATTTAGATATTTGATAAGCTGTCAGGATTGCAGCATTTTACAATGTGCATTGAATTTTGTTCTCTATCTCAAGCATGCAGGTCTGTGGAGCATTGAGTCATTAATACTTCCTAGTGTGTACATTTGTGCTATACTGTAGCAGTGAAATAACAGATCTAATTCTTACTTGTCCTAATCAAAAATTAAAATCTGAAAGCTGTTGAGAAGCATGATATTGTTTACCTCATTGTCATTTTTTAGACACAGGCTGATTCTTGCATGTTTTTGTTCCTAGAATCACCTCTCCAACTCTTGGTCACCTTTCTCCGAGACGATATCCATCTTTTCATATTAGAACTAAGTTAATAATATGAAAGAAAATGTTAATGGCTGCCTGCACTCTTTACATGGGCTGAGTTCCTGGTTGCATTCAAAGCTCTGCAAAAAGAGCACAAGGCTTTTCCTTTCATGGCAAAAGCTTTTATGTACGTGAGTGAATAGAGAAAATTGCTATGAAATACCTGAATGCCCAGTTGTGGAGAAATAACTGAGAGGTTAAATGCCAAATAATGCTGTTATTGATGTAAGATGGAAGGATTCTCTTTAATGGAAGGAAAGCCAGTGTTCAAACTACCCATCCAGATCTTTGGTGTTTTCTACCATATCCTCTTCCCTTTGTACCCATTTTGGCGGCTTTTTCCTCTTCCTCTGTCAGCATCTTATTTTTCATCTTTATTCATTGTCGCTTTCTATGCTTTTTCTCTAGCAACAGAAACATATTTACTTGCAAGCTGATCCCATCTGTGCTCCTGCATTGTAAAGCTTCCCCCTGCCGTGGCACTGCATGTCTGATGGAGTTTCATGCGATGGGTGGGAAGCTCCAGCTTTCCGGAGTGCCAGGATTTCACACCGTGGATCAGGCAGGCAGGGCACTGCCCACTGGGCATGGGGATTTTTTTAAAAAAAGAGGGCAGGCAGTTTTTCTTGTTTAAGAAAATGCAATAATACTGTAATCATTTGTCACCTGACCGTTCGCTGAAATGGAAGAGCGCTGAACTTTTAATTTAATTGGGTCTCTCGTGCTTGCACTTCTTCCTGCTCATGAACCAGAATATATGAGGACTATAACTCAAATATATACTAAGCTGTCCCTGCTGCAGTCTCATCCCTTGCAAATTAAGTAGATCAGGAATCAAAAGAGATAACTAAGGAGACCTATGTCCTGGAGGAAATTAGCGTGAATTGCAAAATGATGGTTTCTCTCCTAATAAAAAATGAACTAATGCTCCAGTGTGACACTATAGAACTCTTCAGTTTATAAAGGTACTGTCTTTCAGGAAATATATATGTTAATCCAGCTGTCATGCATAAATTCTCATTTGGGGCCTGATCTAATTCCCATTGAAGTAGAGATGGACTCAATCTACTTAAATTTCTCCATACAGTTTCACGGCTTTCCACTATCTTCATCTGTTGTATCACATTACTGTGTGTGGGTAGAGTTGCCACATTCCACCCATGACACAACTGTTTCAGTGGCAAGTGAAGTGATACGTGCATATGGTACACACAGGCTTTACACAAACCGTATGCTTTCAGACAGCTATCTGTGTAATTGGGGGACGCTGGAGAGGCTTCCTGAAGAAAAAGTCAATTTACTGCATTATTAGGAAATTTAGCAAACTTTTATTATTCCCATGATCTTACTTTTGATATTTGAGGGACAGAATGAGTGATTTATTTTTTCCCTTTTGTAAATGAGCAAGTCAGATTAATTGCTTCGAATGATAATAAAATGGTTGCACGAGTATTTTGGAATCAATCTCTTAATATTATTGTTTATTGTGTCAAATCCTAGACCCAACTTTTGGTTATTTAACAGTGAGCAACTTCATAAAATTTCTAATTAAATGATACATGGTCTTCTTTATGCAATGCCTTTCGCATTTGCAAGATGTTGGATGCCCTCATTGCTGAATGTTTTGTATAGGAGATTATTATTATTATTTGTTAGAAGAATTTTGGCTAAGGGCAGTCTCTGGCTGAGAAAAGACCCTCCAGAGAATTTATAAAGTACACTTTAATCTTGAGGCTATTATAGGCCTACTATTCTTGGGGTTTTTTTCATTGGTGGTTGCAAAAAAATGACAAAATGACTGAATAAATTTAGCTGGTAGTTGAGTGTGGCTATTTCTGTATTATTTGAATTGACAAAATACTTTCCTTAGGACATCAGATATGCAGAAAGAGGGGACAACATAGTATTGGGTCAAACACCAGAACAGCCAAAATAATTAAATATGAAAATTTTCCGCCTCTCATGGAGCTACGCATTAGGTTGCTCCCCACCTGTAGGGCCAGATCCATTGCTTTGGGCCACGTTGGAGTAGGATCACCCAAACCAGTGTGGACACATCTGTGTGTGTGAGCTTCTCACCATAGGATGCTCAGAGGAGGCTGCAGCACCTTGGTGCTCTACTTTTTTTTTTAAGGCTTTGAAGACAGGCATTGGGGAATGAGGTGATGAAATTGGAAAATTTTTGTTTCCAAGCACTGCTGAGGGAACACAGGGTGGAAGGTGACTCAGTGTCTGCAGCCATGCAGGCTAAAAGGCTGCACCACGGAACAGCTTCTGCTCAAAAAGAAGAGTGAAAATCACTGTCTGCTTCCCAGGTGATCACTGCAAGTGACAGGAAGAAAATTTGTCCAACGTTTACAGCTGATGATTGGTGTGGTACACTAAGTGTTTTTCCATTCCTTCCAAAATATTAGGAACTTTGAATAAATGCCCCTGGGACGGACAAAATGCCAAGTTGAACAAGCCACTGATCTGACCTGCTGTTGTTTCCTCTGCATCCAGAGCTGTTGATCTGCAAGATTTAAAAAAGGACAAAAATTTGTCAGACAAAAAACCCAAAATGTTTGAGCCCAATGCAGCAGGCTCAGGCTAAGTCACGTTTCCCAAAGTGTGGCTTTCAATATCAAGCCTACTCCTGAGGAACTGGCAAATGCTCAACGAGCACAACACGGAGACAACTGGCAGCCTGAGTAATTTTCGCATGTGATTGTTGAATGTGACAGATTGAGAATACCAAGGAGTACGAGTTCATGCTATGAGAGTGAAGTAACCCAGCATCCGCTCGCTGGCTCGAGCCTACAGAGAGATGTGGAGTGCTGTGGCAGAGAAATGCCATTGAGGCTTTGGAAAAATGGGTTTAACACACATGTTGTTTTCTTCCTTTGCTCATTTTTATTTCAGCAGAGAATGTTTCTTTCTTGTCTTCATGGCAGATGGAAAGTAAGAGAAAAAACCTTGACATGTTTGTAAAGCCTGGATTAATTTATTTGCCTTTTTTGGTTTGTTTTTTGTTTTTCTTTGTCTTTTTTTTTTTTTTTCTGATTACCTTTTGCCTTTCTGCTTTTACTGATGCTGTATTGGCCTTTTTATTCAATTGCTCCAGCACACTGGCTGTACAGAAATGGTTTCAGATAAAACTGGGCTACACTTGCTTATGGAAATGGTCCCTTCCAAACCAATCTGGTGAGCGTCCCTTTCAGAGCAAACTGCAACAGGCTGGGGAAGTCCAGGGGAATTACTGATGAACTATCTGCTGCAATCCAACCTTCTGCTGCAGTTGATCAGAGTATTATATCTGAGTCACTTATTAATTAAATTTAACCATACTTTATTTTGACACATGTTCTTGGAAAAGGCAACTTCTTCCCAATTTCTTATTCAGAATTGGTTGATGGGTGGTCTTTGCCAGCACAGCTGAGCGCTTTGGCTGTTCAGGACATGTCTGTAATGTCTTCTGCATTGAGCAGCTGCTTGAAATCTGCTGCTCAGCTATGTAACATTGTATGTGAGGGATTCCTTCCTTTAATCTTTGTAAAACAATGTGCTTGGTTAATTAGTTGTAGAGGTGTTTTGTGGGTTTTGGATGGGAGACATCATGGACCAGTGACATGTTGCAAAAAGAATTCAAGATTGGTGATATTGATGTCCAGGGTCCTTGCAAAAAGAGACGCCTCTGCACAGCTTGAGAAGGATAAAGGAAGATTTTTGATGTATCCAGAATTTTTTTCTTTTTTTTTCCTGTAAAATCTTATGTCTTACCATGGGTTCAGGACATATGTTGTTCTTTTTACAACAATTAGAACCAAACCCTTTTACTCTCTTAATTCTTTCTTCGTCAAGACTATGGGAATATGATGATTCCTGGGAGCCCTTTGGCTACAGTGAATGGTGAGTACCTGGACTGACTCCACTGGTCTCTGTTTTGTTCTACAAATAATTATAGGTAATACATTAACACAGAGAGCTGCCTAATGCACCGGGCACGTTCTGTTTGCTCACCACAGCAACAGAAAAGGATTAAATGCATTCTTTGTGTTCGTGAGCTCTGGGCCGTTATTCTTGCCAGCCCGAGGTGATTTATTGCTTCAGATCTGAGTTGCCAGTCCCTGGTGGGGACGTGTGGAAGTGAAGTGACCTGTACAGAAATTGGTCTATTTAAACCCATATTTATTTGGTGAATTGTTTGCCTTAATGGCTGTTTGTGACAGCAGCTGCCTGTCAGGGATGTGCCAGTGGGTGGTGAGGGGCCCCAGGAGAGCCTGTGGATGTCTGGAGCTGCCAGTGCTGTTTTGTCCACCTTGGTACCTCCACGTCTCTCCGTGGATCTGACACCACAAGAAACTGCACCAGCCTGGGCACTTTTCTGACATTCTCTTTAACCTCATTTCCTAATTCTCTCCTCGATGCTGCTGTTTGTTCAGGAGTTTGTCCAGGAGAATTCAACAAAATGCCTTCTCTCCTGGGTGACTGGTGTCCCTGATCTCCCCAAGATTGTCCCTACATGGACTGAAGCCACTGTCAGTGTCCTGGGGCCAGAGTGGGACTTGGGGCTGTGGGGAGACCGTGGGTGCCAGGCCCTGCTGGGGACCCTGCTCTTCCAAATAATGGACAGCAGGTGGTAGCACATGTTCATTTCATCACTTTTGGCGTTTTTTTAAGAATTAGGCTTTGCAAAGCTTCATCTGATTTTCTAGAAAGGAAAAGGGGTGGGAAGGCTGCTTCTGAAGAGGATGAGCACCTGGCTTGCTTCCAAGTTTTTCAGTTTTTCCACGAAAGCTCAAGCCCCTGACGTTTCTACAGACACTTTCCTTCCATGAGTTCTTGTGCTGTGTAACTGAGAGAGCTTGTCTTGGCTTGACTGCAATCCTTCCTGGATCATTTCCCTGTGGAAGTGCACAGGTAATGCTGAGCCAGCAGAGCACCGGGCTGGGAACAGCAGCGAGCTCAGGCAGACTCTGTGGACCTGAACTAAAGCTGAATTAAACTGGTTGCATCAGCCACCAGGGCTGCTGAAGGGAAACACACTCTTCCAGCCCAAAATCCTCCTGAGAGGTGTGAAGGTAGCCAGGGCAGTGTGTCAGACAGGCAGGGCTGAGTCCACCCTCCATCTGGCAAACAAAATATACAGATATATTGAGTGGGAACGGGAGCAATGGAAGCATTTTTATACAAATATTCCTGCAGAGTTTGTGATAAGACAATACTTTTTGTTGGCCTGGTGAGAGCATCTGCACGGGCAAAGGCACAGACGTGGTTTTGAAATATCCAGCCCAGTTAATCCATGTGTCAAAAATACATTCATCCTGAGATTTATTTAATACAGACACTTTGTTTACTGCTGGCTTTGGAAATATTTCAGCTCCAATAAAAGTGAAAACTTGTTTGTTTTTTAATAACTGGGCTTATATAATTAACTGACATGTTATGACAGTCTACTATGGCCTAAAAAGCAGAGCTTCAATCATGTGTCGTAAATGAAATCAAGACAATCTAACCTCAGGTTTCTTGTTTGACTGGGTTTATAATTGCTTTCAGACTGCCCTTACAAACGCCCACATGTGGACAACAACACCTGCAGTTTGGCCACTGGGATAATCACTGAGTTGTTTCCTTGTCCAGCCTGGGCCAGAGCCCAGCTGAGGAGTGCCAGGAGGCTGAGCCCTCTTATGTGGCCCGTGTTTCCAGGTGTAGCTGCTTGTGTAAAAATATTATACGCCTAATCTCTTATATCTGTATGTATCCATTTATAGCAGGGAGAGCAGAAATGCCCTAGGAAATGGATACTGTCACAGGAATATGTGATTCAACTTGGCTCTACTTGTTTTGAGCTGATTAAGTTTTCTCAGGATTGAACTATAAACCTATTGTAATTAAATTGTGTTTGAGCTTTTGTGTGTAGATTTTGACAAACCAGAACTTTTTATCTGCAGCAGCATGCTCGAATTCTGTTCCCAACTTAAATTTAGAAAAAGTAACAATTTTCCAAGGAACTGGCCAGAATTTGAAAATTTCCAGAACTTCTGAGTAGTTTAAATTGGTTCTCAACACACACTAGTCACTGTGTCATCTGTTTTGCAGTGGCAGCCTTCTCAGGCAGGTGCTTATTACCTTATGTGGAAATATAACCTTTAGTTTCATTAAACCTTTACCAGTAAAACCTCATCGTTTTCATCTGGATAATCTAGAAGATGAATTACCACTGCAGTCCTCCTACTTTCCAGAGTTGCAGCTGAGCCAAACCCCAGCTTTTCCAGAAAAGTGAATATTAATTTTGTATCCCAGTAGCTGGTAAATCACATGGTAACTGTTAATAGCAAAAATGGCTCCTGAATGACATTGCATTTTTTGTAAAGCTTACATTAAAAAAACTAAACTATAGTAAACCATCCTATGAAAGACACATTTGAAGTAGGGAATAAGAATAAGGGGATTTGCTAGCAGTGATTTATTTGTTCTTGAGTGAATGTAGAAGTAGTAACTGATATGAAATTGCTGGTCAAACTTAGCCAAATTCTGACATGTGATTGCAACATGCTTCTTCAGAAGGGTGGTGCTTGCAGAAATATCAGTGTGTAAGTAAAATTCCCTTCAGGATGGGATGATAGGAAAGCTCTGGGAACAAGTCCTGAAGTCGACTGGGTGTCCTGCCAGTAACCTTCACAGTGGTGACGCGGGAGGAACCACCCATTGTAGGAGTGCAGATGGATCACATTATTAGAGATGTCCCCAGCAGGCTGGTCAGTTCTTTGTAATTTAATTTCAGTACAGCAGGGAACATGCTATTAGTTGGAGAAGGGATGTGGATGTGCAGGTTCCTGCCCAGCTCTCTAAACAAAACCTAAAACCTCAACCTCACTTCCATTTTCTCATAGCTGGGGTGATGGTATCAGGGGCTGCACCAGGGTCCAGGAAAAACTCCTTCATTTGTGTGATATCTTTTGTGCCTCCCAGCAAAAGAACCCAAGTTGTGAATAAACACTAGCATGGAGGTGGAATTAGGACAATCTGGTTTTGCTTAGTGGTGTGAATGATTTTAGCTTTGTTTCTCAGTCCTGGCTTAAAAAAATAAATAGAATTTCTCAGAAACAAGTCACAGACCTTTATTCTGGAACAGAAGCGCTTCAGTCTGAAAGGCCAAGTGATACAGGTTTTTCTCTGATTTGGGAAGCCCTGCCACTCGACCCTCCTGGTGGTGGTTCACATGGTGTAGAGCTTAAATGTGTCCCTTGACTGCCATTTGGTGCTGTTTTCTAGACCAAGTGACAACTTGTGCATGCCTAGAAAATAAAGTGATGTTTTGCTTAATTTTGGCCCAGAACAGAGTTCTTTGGTCGTTACTGATGGATGAACAGGTTAAAGGCTGTGTCCTTCCCTAGTTTAGCAGAGATGTGCATCAGCTCTGCTGCCCTGGTGGGATGTCAGAGGTTCAGTTCTCTGGCTCCTGGCCAGGACAGGCAGGAACTTCCCCAGTGTCCTGCTGTTAGATATAGATGGGGCTAAGGAGAGCATTAGTAATCAGAGCAACTCCACCCTGTTTGGTGGAGACACAGTACCCTAATGGGAGATTCCCATGGAAAACTCTGGTAAAACTGATAAGAATCCACAACTGAACTTTGATGTCTGCAGCTTTCAGATGCTAAATATTTAACTTAAGGAAATGGTGAATCTGAGGAGCCCAAGTGGATCTGAACAAGGGCAAACTGAAAATGTATTTAGAGCTTTTACTATAGATGTGTGGGTTTAGTAGGGTCCAGCCAGAGGGAAAAGGTTTTCCTTTATGTGAGAGGATTCTCTAGCCAATATCCCTACAGAGCCCAGATCCTGCGAGTCTTGTCTGATAGAAAAAAAGAGCTTCTCAGCTGGAGCTTTGCCTGGAGAGATTCAGAACATGCCTGTGTTTTTCTCAGCTTACACAATTTTCATTTAAGTATTTGCTGAGGTGATGCTTGTGGAGGTCAGGATTGTTCAGGGTGTTTTATTAAGTACATTTTTTTAGTGTACATCCTGTAGGCTTGTACAGCCCTAAGGAACACACTGGTTCTGTCACAAACTGTATCTCTGCAGCACAGCACTGAATGAAGAAAATAATAATATATTGCAGCAGGTGAAGTCACCTTCTGGCTCATCACCATGGGAGAGCTGGAGGAGGAGGAGCAGCCCAGGCTGCAGACGTCAGAGGGGAGTGGAGGAGATCAGCGAGCAGGAATGCAGAGGGGACAGCAGGGACAGCAGGGACAAAGCCAAGCTGCAGAAATACCCTTTGTTTTTTGGATGGGAGAGTTCTGGAAATCACTAAAAAGCAGACTGCAGCCTCAATCCTGCTTTCTCCAAGTGTGGGATGTGTAGGTTCAGATCAAAGGACCTGGCTGGCACTTACTGTGTATGGGCTCATCATGGCCCTACAGAGCATTTCCGTGCTTATGCAATGAATGTGGGTTATTTTGTTGTTCTTACTGAGACTGGCGGTGTATGTAAATCCAGTTTTGGAGTGGTTTGCATGGTTATAAAGTTTCTAGGAGAGAAAAAAGAAATGTAATGGAAACATTCAAGAACTTCTAAAACATAAAATTTTCTTCCTCCTGGACTGACTGAATTCAAATGAGGTTTCTCAGACCACCTCTTCAGCTCTGATAAAAAAGCCAACCCACACAATTCAGGGTGAAAAAATACTTTTAACGAAAACTACCTCTGTTAGCGTCACTTCCAGTAACTTTGTTAGTGACACAGAGTTACTTGGTTCGTCACAGGGTGTGTTGGGTGTATTACACTATGTTAGATGGTGTAAAATCCTTCTCATTTGGCAGGAGAGCTGTTGGGCAGTATTTTGAAGGGCCTGTAGCTTGTCCATAAAAGACCTTTGTTTTTGAACTTCTGCACTGCTATGTACAGGAAAAGTGATGTTCCATATAACCAAGTTGTAAAAAAACCCCAGATATTTCTGGGTTTAGCCCTAACTGGTTACCACTGTAGGCAGATGTAAAAGACTTGCTTTTTGTTTGTTAGTTGTTTGTCATATTTTTAAATGTACTAAAAGATTAAAAAATGTTGCATAATTATGTCCTAATCATCAGATTTTTAATGCAAGTTCTGTCTGTTCTGTAGTGTCTGATCTACACTGTTGCTCACAGAGGTGACTGGATTGATGCAGATGTTTTCCCTCCTATATCACAAGTAACAGCTGAACACACAAATTCCAGCTTTTCTCAGTCAGAACTGATCATTGCCTCATACATAGCTCAGTAATATATAAAAAGTAGGTTTCAAAATGTTACAGGGAACTGAGGAATTGTCATTTTTTCCTGCTTTATAATCCAAACTACAGAATTCTCAGGAGTTTTCTGTATCCACTCAGGTTGTGTGGTCAAGCTATCAGCTGGGAGATAAAGATATTTGAGCTTCAGTAGGTGTAACTGGCCCCAGAAAACAGGAGGAGGGTTGGGTGGCAGAGGTCTGGTTTGAAGAAAGACCAGCACTGAATGCCTGCTCAAAGGCATCACTGTTCTTCCTTTGCTCATTTAGATCTGTTTCTTCTCTCTAATCAATAGCTGGCCTTACAGCATCTGACTGTGTTACAGATGATCCATGTGCACTTAACAATATTAGAAAGGGGGCTGTGATGTGCTGCTTCTCTTTGGTATCCTTCCCAGAGGGACTAAATCACAGCTCCAAGGGACAGCTACTCACTTCCAAGCATTTCAAAGGAAGTATCCTGGATGCTCATCTCTGGAAAAACAGCAAAGAAGCTGAACTGGAGAACAAGCCATTTAAAAAGAAATGGTATAAAATACTTGCAGTTTGCTTTCTACAAACCAAGCTGCCTTTGCTGTTGGTGAAGGGCCCCAGGATTGTTGCCCAGTGGGATATTTTAGCAGGATCCTGGGGGTTGTGGGGTCCCAATTCCAAAACCAGCAGCAGCAGGAGCAAGGCTGGTGTGCCCTGGGGTTTGGCTGTGCCTGCAGTGAGGCACTGCAGAGCTTCCCTGCACAGGATATTATGCTCCATAAAAAGTCCAGCTCAGCTGGACCAGCCACAGAGCAGAGCTTACACAGATCACTGGATTTTCCACAATCGTTCATTTGCTTCTAAGAAATGAGAAGGAAAATCAGCTCCGTTATCACAGCTGCCTTTGCAGGGAACTGGGTGGATTTTATGACCGGTTACAAGCATATTATTACTTAATTCCTAAATTCTTATTTTGAAGGTAAGATGATTTGGGGATAAATATCTGTTTTCAACCAATCTGTTTTCAAAGTCTTTACTTTGGTTCTTAGTAAGCCTTTAGAAGTGTTTTGATTCATGCACCTGTGAACCCATATACCAGGTTTCTGTAAACCAGCACCTCTCTCTTCTGTCACCATCCCCTTGTACCTGCTCCTGCCCTGCACTGTCATTTTCTAAAGTGATAAGGCTCTTTCTCCTTGATGTGGCAGCTCCTTCCTCTGCCTCTCTCCTGGCTTTAGTGTCTTGATACCCTGCCCTACTTCATTCCAAAGACCAGGACTCCTCACCCTCAAATCTCCCTCTGATTTTTATTTTTGCTGCTGCATCACCTAACTGACTAGCTATGACTCACATAGCAAAAAGTCAAAAGAAGGAGAGTTAGTGTTAATCTGGGAAAAGAACACTCTATTAATATTACATGTTTTAAAAACGTTAATATGTTTTGTGCTCTCCATCCTCCTGGCCCTCGTCATTTATAAATTTGCAGCTCTCCAGAAGAACACGCTCCTCAGCACAGCAGGATCCTGATTTGATCCTAATTGTGACTGCTGGGCCTGAATAGGCTGTTAGTCAGCAAACTGCCCTGTGCACACAGCGGGTGTTGGGAGCCTGAGATGTGTGACCAGATTATGTGCCAGCTGTCCCCTCCCTGCCCCGTGTCCTGCCAGACCCTGACTTTCCTGCCAAGGGAGGGCAGGGGCACACAGACACCAAGCCCACGTGGGTATAAAACTTTGAGAGCTGAGAAGAACAAGTTTTGATGAGCTAAATTCAGGACTAAGCCAAGCAAAGCTCTTTTAACTTAGTGACCACCTACAATTTTTCAAGTGTAAACATAGTCCATTATACAATTTTTTAATCTGTAAAAGATTGCAAAAAGATACACAAACATTTACAATTGTGTATTCCAGACCACTTAACAGTCTATATAACCTTAAACATTGTGAGCCTGTGATTGATCTCCAATTGCATATTACATTGCAGGTTGGAAGCCCTCTGAAGCCTTGCTGCTCTCTGTCCCAGGAGAGCAGACAAGTTATCTCACAGACTTACACAAGTCTTGTTCTGCACCTCTGCTGAGGGCCCTGATGAGCTCAGCTGGCTGTGCCCCTGGCCGGGGCTGCCAGAACTAAAGCTGTGCAAACCTGTGGTTTCCCCAGTGGAAACTGCAGCCAGATAAGTCATCTTTATTTCATATCAGCTGGAGTTACTGCAATGTGTAGTTTTATTCTGAAAATGTTAGCCAGTCATTTCTGATTTTGAGGGCTGCTTTCCTAATGGTGCAAAGGTGTAAGAGAGTGGAATTCCCTCTCACTCAGCAATGTGTACAATCCTGCAGAAAAATAACCTGACACGTGAAACTATTTATTAAAATATTTTTAAATGGATAATCATGCATGCTTGTATTCTTTTTGCATTAAACAAGTCACTCATCTATAGGATGATCCCTTTTGTATGCCACAGCACCACAGAACTCAGCAGTGCTGGTGTTTATGGAAGTTGTACTGAATGGTGAACAAACAGAAAACTCAGCCTCACCTTGTCCAGAGGCACCAGCAAGAGCATCTGCTCTCTTTCAGGCTGGTTGGATTTAAAGAAGTGACAAAGTATGGGATTTTTCTCTAGCCTTTGAGCAACCTTTCTTTTTTTAATGTTATATTTGTAACTGCAGGTGGTATCTGATCCATAAGACATGTTAATTGAAAGCCTAGTTTAATCATAAAAAAATGTGGGAAATAGCTGGAGGGTGAAATATCAGGCTGGGATTATGAGACTAAAGCTGCATTTTACAAAGGAAAACCTTGTGTCTGGCAATTGTCCTTGTAATGCTGGAAGAGCCGGAGGCACTGAATTAATTCCCAATACAGCTGAGTTCTAACTATCCAAATAGATCCAGGGACCAGGAGCAGCACATCCCCCACAGATCTCTCAGAGCCACCCCAAAGCACTGCTGGAGTTCCCTGAGATGCTGGGGGTGTGCAGCCACCATGGGTAAACCTCAGTAAACATCATCCCTTACCTCAGTGGCATCCTGAGGGATGCTGGGGTTTCTTAGTTTTAAATAAAGATGGGACATCCCTTATTTAGGTAATGCAAATAGGACATAACTCACTCTAAGGTAATGGAAAGTGGAGTTTGAAAGAAAACCAGAAAAATGAGGTTCCTATAGGAAAGCTTGCACTCTCTAGATAATTTTCCTTGTCTATTCCCAGAAAAAAATCAATAGTTCATGATCACATTGAGCCGAATGTTATCACACTCATTTATTTTAAATTGACAGAATTGGGTGTGGTGTTTTGGGCCATGGGTGGAACGTGGATTTTTGGGTGTTCTCCTGATTTATGATTGGAAATACTTAAAAAGCATTTTCTGTTTTGCAGAAGAATAGCTATGTCATCTTCCTGTGAATAACACAGGGTGTTCACATCTCCATGGTAATTGGATGTGATAAAATAAACAGATGTTCTGAGGTTCTTTGAGAAAAGTCCTGTAAAGGTCTGAGTTTCAGTGCTCCTAATGCACATATATCCCTTTGCCTTCACATTTCTCATAAATAACAAGGCTGTGGGAGAAGAAAATACAAGTCTGAAAAGAATTATGGCTGGAAAAATTTTCATTAACTTTGTTTAAAAAATATTGGATAAGATTTTAGGAATAGGGCACTTGACTCAACATGCCTACCCTTTAGTTTCCTTTGCCCTAATCTTGTCTTCAGCTTTCATTTCATATCCTAATTCCTTTCCTCTTTGAGAAGTGAATAGAGGTATCTCCTAAATTCCTCAGGCTCAATCTCCTGCTCTCCAAAGGCTGCAGCAGCACAGCAGCCCCTCCAGAGAGAAAACCCTGATGAACACCCTCCTGCCCAGCACAAGCCTGTTACCTTTCCCCATGTTTCCATGGGCACACACACACACACACACACACACACACACACACATACACACACACACAATTTCAGGAAGCCCTAAGAGACCACAGCAGTCAAATGAATTTGAGCCTTTATTTGAACAAGTGTCAGAAGCTGTTGACCTTCCTGGCACAGATACAGAGCCCTTTTTCCAGAGGCAGCTCCTGGGGGGGTCAGGGCAGCTTGGGGGGACTTTTGGGTGTGGGGAGGTGCTGCTGAGGTTTTGGGTTGTGTTTGCTATGCATGAGTGGCGATGGAGAGGAGGGAGTGCTGCTGTCTAAGTCAATATATTCTTGTTGATATTTCACTGATGCCTAAAAGCCCAATATGAGAGCGTAGCTGCCTCATGCTCTGTGCTGCCTTTGGCCTCACACGCCTGCTGCTTTCCCTAAAGGCTTCATGCCCTAAATGGATGAAGCACAGAGTGGGAGGGGAGCGTGGGGTGGTGGGGAGGGCTCCCCCACCCTGCCCGGCAGGTCTCTGGCTGTGCTGGAGCAGCACCAAAACCTCCTGAATCCCAGCCCAGCATCTCATCCACAGCTTTTCTTATCAATTTTTTTGCATTCTTCAATGCATTTGATGGACTGCAGTTGCTGGAGCACCACAGATCTGCTGAGAGGCTCTCTGAAGTGCTGGAAGATTAAAGTGCAAATAGAATATTTTTGGGGAGCTAGCCATAGTCCACTGATAAGCCTGAGGGAAGATAGTTCAGAACAACCCAGCCAAAGTCACTGCTGGCACATGGGGTGTCCAGTAGTTTTCTGAGTTGTAGGATTTTCTCTCACTTCATATAAATTGCAGAGAAGACAGAATTTTGTCCTTGAAGAATAATACAAAGAGGTACTGAAAGTATATTCACCACACTTTCTATCTTTAAGGCACCCTTTAATTTCAAATGCATTGTTCCAAGTTGTTTTTGCTGGAATAATTATAAGGTGTTGCAGTTTATCATCCTCTTGGATGACAGCCATACCTGGAAAAAAGCACTGAATAAAAGCCACGTTAGCAGTTAACCCTGGGCTGGTTCCCACTGTGAGCCAAGCCCTCTCTCTGGAGCTCAGCTGTTTGCAGATGGCAGTCCATTGATTTAAAAGCTGTTAAAATACTAAATATTTTTTCCTAGGAATTCAATGAAATTGTGTGCAATTAATTTCTGCATTTCCAGCAAGCAGTTAAATTTTTTTGTTCCCCATTTGCTAATAAAGCTCTTGAGGTGGAAAGCTGCTTTCCTGCCACAATGAAGCAATATTAATAATTTGCTCTGAAAAGGCCAGTGTTCATTTGGGGGGGGTCACAAAACATTTTGCAAAGGTGGATGACTGTATGGATTGGCATGTATACACAAATATATATATATATATATATATATATATATATATATATATGCCATCTGTCATGGGCTTTTCTGTCACACTCTGTTGTCTCTTACTGCAGCTGCAGCTGGTTCCGGCTGGGGTGAAAGCTGACCCTCACCAAAGAAATGTGGTAACTTCCAGACCTCCAAATTATTTGGGGGTGATTTAAAATGTTTGAAAACATCCATTCAGTCTCTTTCTCTGCCTACTTCCATAGTAGATAAAAAAAAAAAAACTGGGAAATTTTGATTATGTTTTTTACTAAAAAAACAAAAAAAACCAAGCAAATACTCCACCTGAAGTCAAGCTGACTGGAAGATTTATGAGGGTGAGTTGGGGAAAGCTAATTTTCTTGGAAAGTTTCAATTTCATTTCTAAGAAATAAGGAAATAAATATTGAAGCTTCCATTTGTTGTTTTTTTTTTATTATTCTTAAATATAATGCTGTTTTCTAGCCAGCCCTAAGTCTAAAAAGCCCAAACAATAACTAACATGGTCCATTCTTGGGTGCCAAGATAAATCCTTTCTGGCTTGGGTAAGAGACCAGTGAGCTCTGGGCAGGCGCAGGAGCATGGAGAAAGGTCAGGGCAGGATTTCTGGAGAGATGTTTTTCTCTCCAGGAAATCTTGATGGGAAGCCCATCAGCCCTGGATCTCTTCCCTTTATCCAACCAATAACTCAGGCTCTCAGTGCCCAGCCAAGTGTCTGTCCCTCTGACAAGTCCTGTGGCCCCATCCTCAGTGTCAAGGGACTGGTTCCCCTGGTTGTTAACAGCTGAGCCTCTGCATGCCAGCTTGAGAATTTTATCCTCTCCTGCATTTATCCTCACTGGCCTCTCCTCTTCCTCTTCTCCCTCCTCCCCTGCTCCCTCTCCCCTCCTCTCCTCTCCCCAGCATCGCCAAGCCTGGCTCGGCCTCTCCTTTGTCAGCGCTCTGAGATGCTCCTTCTGCTGCAGCTCAGGAGAAACGTGAGCACACACAGGGAAATCCAGGTTGCCGTGGCTCCTTCCCGTGGAGGAGGATTTGCCAGGGGAGCAGGCAGTGACCAAACTGAGCTCAGAACCAGGAGGCATCAGCCTCATTTACTGCATGGTGTTTTGAGGGGAAAGTCGCGTGATTCTGCCCAATGTCCAGTGACAAATTGTGGCACTCTGGTGCAAAATTGTTTCCAGTTGCTTTCCAGCAAGAGAAATGAATTCAACCCAAAACCACCCATGCAGGAGCAGATGAAGTTGCACAATGGAGCGTTTAATGCCGGCTGATTTTTAAAGTGAAAAGATAAGGGGATATATCGCATTTAATTAGGAAACAACAGAGTCAATTCCGAGATTTAGACTTATGAGCAGCAGCAAGTTTGGAAATAAAACAGACCTCTTTCAAAATATACTGTAAGATCCTTTGCCAAACAACTATTCTTATTCACCTTTCAGTGAACATTGGCCTTTTTAATTAAAAAGGGAGCAAATTCCATTATTATGAAGTGTTGACTGCCAGTAGGAGAAGAAACATCTGTCCTGTGTTAGATAAATTTTAAGGATTTTTTTCCCCTAAAATACCTCCTTTTTATAGGCTTTAGTTTTATTAATACTATAAATGCAATAGATTGTATCAATTTAAACATCCACAAAAATGAGCAGTACACCTGACTTTTAATAACTATTGGTATAAGTTGTGGAAGAGAAATCTTTATGAAATGCGGTGAAATTTTTATGAAATGAAGTGCAGCCACTGGAAGCTTTGCCATTAATTTTGATGGAGTCAGCTTTTCCCTTCTGTTCACTTTCATTCCTTTCTCCAAGCATGGGGATAATACCTGTCCCTTGCTGCCACATGGATTTAGGCCAGGCTGGCCAGGCCATCCCTTCCTTTCCACCCACAGCTTTATCAGCTTCACCAAACCTGCACCACCCCCCTCTTTCCTCCCTGCTACTTTGCTGAAAGCAAGTGGAACCCAAAGCTGTCCCCAGGCCACCTGCCTGGGATGCAGCCTGACTAAATGCAGGCAGGTCTCAGGTCTGAGGCCACACTGCAGAGATCAGCATTGGCACTCTGGTGTCTAAGCACCATAAATCAGGAATTTGGCAGTAACGCAGCCACCAATTTCCTGAGGTATCCTGGAGGATTTCAAGCTGTACTTGGTGCAGGATGTGTTCCCCCATCCTTAGGCAAAATTATGGTCCCCACCTTTCCTTCCCTCCTTCTCTTGCTCCATCCCTCCCATCCTTTTCCCTGCAGCCAACTGGTTCCAATACAAGAGCTGACTCACCCTGAGCTGCTTGGCTGCTGCATAGTAAAACCTTGATGGATATTAACTATTCTTGGATTTATGCATGGCTTACAGCAATGCTGGCTTTATCCGCTAAAATAAATATCAATTTAAAAGAATTTTAAAAAAATTATTTAATTTCCCTGTTCAGGACTCAATAATCAACACCTTCCAGGGTATAGCCTAAAATGACGTGTTCCATAACTAAGAAAACAAGTTATAAATAGTGATCAGGTTGGAAAATAAGTGGTTCTTGGTGTTTGATACCCCTTCTTCAGTGCTGGGTACAGCAAGAGAAAATAGCCCCAAAGACTCTTACCTCAGTAAAGATGCTGGTTGTCTGAAATCTAGGAGAGCCTTCAGACTTTCTGGACAGCAGCACATGTTGCTACATGTGCACAAAATGCCTGGCTTGGATATTTTATTTTGTTTGGTTTGTTTTCTAGTTTCCATTCAGGCCTTGGAAGTGGCCTGTTTTTCACACCTGAGGCTCACAGAAGGTCTGTAGATCAGTGCTAGACATGAGGGAAGGGGCAGGAGATGCCTGGCAGGAAAAGTGATGCTCCTGAGTGCAAAGGGTAATTATTTATGTAACCAGGATGTCACTCGCTGGAGCAGTGGCTGGAACAACAGGCCAGAGCACTGAGAGCTGTCTCATGCTGAGGGAATGGTGCTCCCTCAACAAGTGTTGCGCTGGTGGAATTTCTAAAGCAAATGCAGCCACTGCTCTGCCTCTTGTCCCAGGGCCCTGACCCAGAGGCCACTGCAGCCAAAAGAAGTCTTTCCAGCAACTGGAACACACTTGGAATGGAACCTG
Source organism: Taeniopygia guttata (assembly GCF_048771995.1). Classification (NCBI taxonomy): domain Eukaryota; kingdom Metazoa; phylum Chordata; class Aves; order Passeriformes; family Estrildidae; genus Taeniopygia; species Taeniopygia guttata. The sequence goes on along the minus strand of NC_133038.1, from coordinate 3,728,910 downwards.
AGCTTCAGACACACTAGATCTTGTGCACAGAAAAATAATTAGAAAAATGCAGTTGGCTGCAGTTGTTACCAACTCACATGTTTGTGGATTTGTCTGGCCGGACACATGGTTAGAAGAAAGAATTAGGACTGCGCACAGATCCCCCTAGAGAATTAACTTCCCTTATTCCTATCTGACCAGACCACCAAAGCCAACAAACATCTTGACACCAGATCTTTTACTAAGATGTTTGTGAATCTGCAATGGAAATGAGACTCGAAGGGCCGGATTCCATTGCTGAACTGGTGAGGGAGGACTGGGCCAAATATCAGGGGAAAAATCTGTTTGAAGAACTCTAGGTAAATTTATCTTGTCCACAAAAATCTTTTAGCTGGAGATCTGCTCAGCCAGCTGGGGCTTGGGATCTTCACTCCAGCTTGGCCATGCGCCCACTGGATGATCTGGGCAAGTACCTTTGTTTTGTGTGGCTTATTGGAGGCACTTGAATTATTTCACAGTTAGATATTCCTGGCAGTCCAGATGCTTCACAGCTATTGGAATTTTTTTCACTTCACACTTCTGGGCACTTCACAGAGAAATCTTACATAACAGAGGCTCTGGAGGCACAAGTCAGAAGTAAATCCTGATGTTGGGGTGTCTCCAAGCCTTTTCTACAAACCTGATACTTCTGCTGACAGATCTTTTCTCATGCCCAGTTTTACATTCATTTAACCTGTTTTTGTCCAGCTACTGGGAGAAAGGGCTTCTTGCTAAAGAAAAAAAAAAGAGGATTAAGGTGTGATGAAATAATGAGGGTGCTGGGGAAGCAGCCCTGAGTCAGAGGGCTGTGGGGGGGTGTTACTCACTGTGAGCACAGCCTGATTCTGTCCATGCCCTTCCTTACTGATCAAGCTGGACATGAGCCAGCATATCTGTGCTGCAATGAGTGGAGGTTCACCTACTCCTGCTAGACTTGGGTTTGCCCCAGTGTTTACATGGCTGGTAAAGATCCATTTGCCTTTTTTTTTTTTTTTTTCTTCACTAGAGCTTTGATAAATCACAGTCAGGAGAAATATTAATCTGAAATATGTGTACTGAACCTTTGATCACCTTGAGCCAATGAGAAGCTGTGATTAATTTTAATCCTTTAAATGCTCAAATGCAAATCCAGAAACCTGAATTAATATATTTTGCTGGCATCAGTGTAGGATTGTGAAACAGGAAATTAAGAGCACAATAACTTAAACAAAAGATTATGAAGAAATAATAGCAGTGGTGTGGGTAATGAGTCAGAGCAAAGGCTGGGCTATTCAGGAAACCTCTAAGAGTAGGGTACCAGTTTGGTGGGATTTGGGGACCTATTGCCCCTTAAGTTTCTGGAAAATTCCTGCCTAAAGCTGTTGTCAACATTTTATTGCAAGTTTATATCTTCTTAGCAGAAGTTCTTCATAAAATCAGCTTTCCTCTGACCTTGTGCTGAGTCCCAGCAAGGGCCTTTGCCTGTGGGTATTCCTGGAGTGTCCTGTCTGCTGCAAGGACTGATTTGTGTTGCACAGGACAAGTAGGGATGGGCTCCATCATCACACCAAGAGATACTGCAGTTTAAGTGCTTCTTGTTACTGATACTGGGCAGCAGCCTCACAAAATGCATCTGGTGGTTTTGATCCTGTAAACTTAGGTTATGCATTTATCTCCAATTTATCTCTACTGTCATTCACCATAGTAAAAAGTGACATAAGTATTATTTATACATGATGGTTACCCTACTAAATTACTTACAAAGATTTAATAGGTTATAGATGTTTCCATGAGGAACAGGTGTCACGAGTGAGTACAGTCATATGAGCAATAAATAACAAGTCATAAAAGACTAAGTCAGTAACAACAGATTAATCATCATTAGCCCTCTCTGGAATATTTATAATTGGAATCAGTTCATTAATTTTCTGCCTACGAGCTCCAACAGGTTTACCAGTATTACTGAGCTACACCTCTGGATTCCTGATCCTGCTGCTGTTTGCAATCCCATGGGACTGGAAATGATGCTGCTCCAAGCTCTGTGAACTTGTGCTCCTGGTGCTCTGTGCTGGGCTCCTCCGTGGCTGCCACGGGCAGGGGACGTCATCCCACCAACACATTCCCAAAAATATCCCACGTATTGACTGGCCTGTGCGCTAGTCAGGTCCGGGGGGACGAGTTTGGGAGTCTGTAATGTCTGTTTCTCATGCTGCCAGCCTCTGCTGTCTGTAGGAGTCTGGGATTATGTCTGAGGCTGTGGAGCTGAGGAACTCTGTGTTTGTGTGTGTGTGTGTGTGTGTGTGTGTGAGAGAGAGAGCCACTGCCGGAAATTCAGCATCTGGAATCCATTGTGCCACAGTCATCCTGAGCTGAGCTGGGAGCCAGAAGAATTTCAGACTGCATGGGCGCATTTTTTTCCTCCGTGCTTGTGGGATTTTTAAAGCGCAGAGAAAAACTCAAAAGAAATCCGAATCCCAGCATCTCTAATCCTCGCAAGTTGACTTCACATTCTTTGGTTTTAAGGGTCAAATTGTGACCCTCGCACAGGAGCCAGAGAAATCTCCTTCCTTCTGCCCTCTCAAACAGCACCCACAGTTCCCAGGCACAGTGTTCCCACAAAAGCCTGTCTTGGAGAGCGCTGGCCACAGCTCCACACTGCCTGGGAAGGATGTGCAGCCTCATTTCACCTATTTACACCACTCACTTGGAGGTTAACAGACCACAGAGGAGGTGGAAACAACCTCTCTAGAACCTCATGTTTACCTCTGTGCTAGGCGTCATCCCTAGGGGATGTTGTTCCCTTAAGGGAATGCACACCAGGGGGAAGGATGGAGAGCAGAGGGAGGAAGGTGGTAGAAGAGATGGGTGTGGGCCACATTGTGCTGATCCTCATGAAGGGTTCAGGGACCCTCAGTTTATCCCAGAGACTATACCAGCCCTCCTGTGCCCCCAGAATGCCAGCAGCACATGAGGATTCTTACCTCTTTGGCATTGCTGAGCTCAGTCCTGATTTATTTTAGAGAGAGGTTTCTCTCTGAGGTGTTCAGAGGCTGGAACTTGACATGTCCGTGCTGCAGGAGGCAGGAGCCAGAGCCTGGATTCAGTGGCAATGCCCAGAGGCCAGAGTGTACAACAGGATACTGGGAGAGGAGCTGGAGCATCACCTGCTATGGTTCAGTCTGTGATACCTGCAGGGCTAGAGAACAGCTGCCACCTCTGTGGCACATCCTGCAGGGGTTTGCAGTGGCATAATCCTGAGAATAAATAATTCATAAATAATAAATAATTCCCCTCCTGGGGAATGCCACAATTTGTGGTGCAGGGAGTTGGATTCTTTGCCTGTTGGAAGCTGTTCCAGAACCCCACTGCTCAGATGGTGCCTGATTCCAAGCCTGGACTGGTCTGTTGTCATTTAACCTCATCTATTCCCCTGCAAAAATCACTTTTAAATAGCTCTTCTCTCTCACAGGCACTATCTTTCCAAGTATTTATAGAAAGCAATCAATGTCCATTCTCATTTGTGTAGACAGAGGATGTCACTTCTCCAAATCTGTCTTTGAGGAACTCCCTAAGTGACGTGGGCAGTCAATAGCTCCTTTTTCTGCTGCTGATTTGTTTTCTCTTTAGCTGGGGAAATTATTTTATCAACAGTTCCTTATTAATGCCCCTTTCCCCCAGTTTCTTTGATTTTCCTGGTGATACCTAACCAAAGCCTTTACTGAAATCTTGGTGAGATCTTCCACATTCCTGTTCTTTAGGAAATGAGATATCAAGGAAAGATGCTGAGAGTGCAATTGGTGTTACCTTTGATAACTTGCAATAGAGGTTATCCTGGTTTTCTTCATCTGAATGTGAAATGAGACTTCAAGCACATTCAGGTGCTATAATGGTTATTCCATGTAAGGAATGCGGTCATTAAAGGCAGAAATTTGAAGGAGATAGATGTGGGCATCTCTCAGAAGGAAGATAAAGCATCAGGAAATGAGGTTTGGAGCAAAATGAAAATGCTTTGGTTGTTAAATTTAAGAAAACCCTCCATTCTGTTGGGTTGTAAGCAAAAATAAAAATCTATGTTTCTTCTTTGGGGTTTTCTTTTGACGTATGACACATGTCATGACATGTGAGTCTTGACAAGGTGTATGAAACTGTAGATCAGAAAGGAGACCCTTCCCTAAACTCCTTTATTTCTGCCTTTCTCATACTTTCTGGTCACATTTCCTTCTCCTTTCTAGTGAACTGCCAAGCTGAGGGGTTTGGTGCCAGCTGGTGGAGAGCAAGGAGGACTGCTGCAATGGAAAACATGAATGCTCTCACTTCAGAGCAGCAGAATAAGCAGCAGGAGCCTCTGCCCATGTCTGATGAGCCTCTGGGGGTGGAAGGGATATGATCTGCCCATCACTGCTCAGAGCTGCCTTGTGCCAAAGAGATGGGAGAGATTCAGATTCAAAACCCCAGGAACCACGTTGGGTTCAATGTGGCACTTGGAGAGCTCAGCCCGTTTTGCCATGCCTGCTGAAAGTGACGTGGGAATGTCTTTTGTGTCTCTTGCATTCTGCTCTCCATGGACATCCTGTGGACATCCTCTAGATACTGTGGACATCCTCTAAAGCAAATTACAGCCCCACACAGCCCAAACAGCCCTTTCTCTGCAGCTACAAACCAAGGTTTGCTCCTGTGTCCTCTTGTGAATGTTTTAAATGCCATCAGAAACCAAATAGTATCCCACTACAATCTGGTACTTTATTGCCTTAAAACCCCACAGATGTAGAAATATAAGTCCTCCCAACCCCGCACTCAATACCCCAAAGTTAGTGGTTCAAATTTTCCTGAGCTATCATCTCCCTTGATCCTGCCACAGAATTTATGCCAAACTCCAGCCAGCAAGTGATCACCGAGGGAGGCTTGAACTGAGAAAACAAATAAACCCTGGTGCATTCTGAAGCAATGCAGATTTTCACTGTGCATGAGCCTTGACAACATACATTATGTCTGCATTCAGCAACAAATCTGTTATCTCCTGGCCTCAAAAATATGCCACAGATGCAAGTTACAGAAAAACAGCTGCTACCAAAAGGGGATGTGTAAGTAGTTACCATCAAAAAAAAAAAAAAAAAAAAAAAAAAAATCCACAAACCTAAACAAATGTGAACTACTATAATGTCTCACTGCTTACCACAACAGAGAAAGCAAGTCTGGTTTAGAGGGGAAATGATGCAAAACACTGCTCTCCAAATCAGAAACATCCCAGCAAGACCTCCCATAGCAACAAAGGATTAAAAATAACAGAGAAAAAACAGGACAGGGCAGCCAGCATTACCTGGGCTGCATATTCAATTTAGAATCCCTCAATGTCGAGCTGAAAATGTTCACTTTTATGCTGAAAACATTTACTGATTAAATGACCTCCACCCAGGCACTGTCAGGAGTGGCACTGCAGTGGTGCCTGCTGTGCTTATCGTGGGCTGATTACATCACACTCCTAGACCGAGTCTGCAGTGCACAACCCCAATTACAAAAAATCCCCAATTCTAATCAATCATGTAGTTGTGGTTTAGGAGAAGGAGCTAGATCTGAAACAGAAAGTCTGTGGATTTTAATTTGGCCCCTAGGAATATTGCCTGCTGCAGGGTTGGGCAGGGATGATTGGGTTATGTGAACTGCCATGTGCATATGGGGCTAGAAATGAAGTGGGCCCTCAAGCACACGGAAATTGGCATTTCTCAGTTATAGGCTCACTCTTAGAGCAGCTTCCGTGGATGTGGTCAACTCTTGACCATGAATTGTTGATGGAAAACAACTGCCTTGAATGAGCTTTTTTACTCTACCAGGTAGATGATAGATCTTCAAAGAGGGATAAGAACTGAACTGTACAGGAATTCATTAAAAATCAACATACAACAGATGGCATATTCTGAGTCTTGGATCTTAAAATGTAGCCAGCTACTTTCACTCTTGGCTTTTATATTTTCTTTAATTACTTCAACCTTGTCTCTCAATAGTCATTTCTGTTACAAGCTACAGCAGGGACTTCCCAGCTCCATTCCTGGTGTGGCAGTAGGGTCTCAGACTATATATGGATATTGAAATTTCAGGGTGGAAACTATTCACTAATTATTATTTTAGCCTCTGCAGTAGCATATCAGGCTCCAGCATCTTGGTTTCTTCCCCTTCAGAAATCAGAGAGTGTCTGCCTCCCAGCCATGTAATGGTTATGTGCTGAGGAGCTTTCTACCCAAGACTTTGTGGGCAAATGAAATTTAAAAACTGTAAAGAATAGAATTCCATTTAGCATTTTCTTCTGCCTGCCTACCACACTGTGACTCTTTGGTGAGGTCTTTGCCATATGAGAAGAAGAACTTATGAAAATTCAGAGGAAAAGCTCCCCAATTCCCTAAAGAACCAAAAATGGGAACAACATATGCAGAATGTTCGTCCTCCACAGCCAAACTCTGATCCAACATAGATGGAGTTGAATATTGTAGATGGAGAAAATTATAATTTTATATATTGTTTCTCTTGCTTTATCATTCACCACATTTTTATGGGGTGGCCACATCTTGCTTCGTGTACGAATATAAACATGTATGTGAATGAACACTGGTGAGCAATATCTTGTTCTGATAGCAATAATGGGAACTTTTCATCTGGGGTTAGCTGTACAGCACACAAACCTGCCCACTTCTGATTCTGTATTATACTATTTCCTGATAATAAAAGTGGGCAGCCCCAGTCTATTGCTCTCCATTTAACAAAGTAAATCAATGTTTATTTTGTATATCTGAAAAGTACAAACTCAATTGAAAGAATGACCGATGAAATACTGACTCAGGAGCTTGTACGCACATTTAATCACACGTGTAGGAGAACCCCCCCGGAAGACTGATTGTGCTGCCCATCGAGAATGATGTCAAAATCCATTACCTTCAACAGGAACAAGAGCTGGCCAAATCTCCAGTGCCTCTCCAGGCTTAGAGTTGGCACAAAAATTCCAGCATCTGCTGTGGGATCCTGACTTGTGCACACAGAAATGCTCTGTCCACACGAGCCCACACCTACAAGGACCCCCTGCTGCAAAGGGCAGCTGGCTGGATCCGGGTACCCAGCAGAGCATAGCTGGGATCCCACAAAGAATTCATCCATCCCTGTGGTATTCATTTTACTGTCCTTGAGCAATGTACAAGCGTGGGCAAAGGTCACAGCTGGAAAGGGCCAGTCCTGCGTGTAACGCTGAAGGGGGATGGCAAGTTACAAAACTCCCTAGTGTCAGTTATTTAAAATATTACTGACAAATTTTAACCAGGCCTCAATCTAGCAGCTCTGTGCCTGGTTTTTAACACATGGAAAGTAGAAGTTTTTTTTTGCTGGGACAGTCTGCATCTTCATCATTATCATTGGTAGAGCGAAAGTCACTGACAAAATTTTTCAGTTGTGTCATTTCCAGTGTGATTTAGGCACAGCTACTTTCAGACATTAGGAAGGGAAAAAAAAACCACACTGGGCGTTGTAACCATGAGAGTGACCTGTTCACTTCCCTACTAGAGATGACTTGCGTAATTCGATGGTCAAACCTATTGAAACTACACAACATACTCTGTTTTTCAATTTCATGGACAGTGATGTAACTCCAAAACAAGCAATGATTAATGAAATATCATTCGTCCCACCCAAAGCAAGAAATGTCACACTGCTCCAAGCTTTGCTATTACACTGAAAATGTCTAATAAAATGTCTCTAGAAGAGTTTCAGCAGTGCTGTTTCTGTCCCAGGCATGGCAGCTGGTCTCCTCTGCCACAGAAAATTCCATGTGATATGGTAGGGATGCTCTAGGTACATCTGGAGAAAAGTTCATGTGGTTACAATTGGGTAAATGGTTCCTTGCTCAATATCCTCAGTCATTATATCTGCTAGCTTTTGTGTTTTCTTTACAAACCAGCAGAATTGGGTTATCTCATGCAAGGCCACAGCTGAAAAGGAAGTATCAGAAGAGAAAATATATGAATTTGGAAATGTCTTGTTTTGTGGAAAGGTGACTGTGTCATGTCTCATGCATCAAAGGCTTGTCATGCTTGACTGCTGTGGGAGGGGAGCATGAACCCCACACCAGGAATTCACATGGAAACCTCAGAATTTCAGATAGACTTGTTCACTGCTCAGCTTCATCCTCTCTCATCCTCATTAAAGTAAAAATATCATATAAACCAGGAAATCACTCAGTAAAACTTCCTCCACATTAACGCTGATGGAGTGAGAGATGAAAAAGAAAAATAGAAGGCTAAAGAAAGGCACACCAAATGCAGAGGCAAAGTTGCTGTGTGAAATGTGTCTGCCTCCAGAGTCAGGAAAATCAACAGCAGATGTTTGAGATAACCTCTTGTGGCTGGAACTTGACATGTCAAAGAGCAGTTCTGCCCTACAGACCTTCACTTCTTCCCCTCTTAGGAGGGTAACAGGAGACCTTTCTGTCATCCAGTGGAATTTCTCTTCTACCACCATGCTAACTCTGGTAATTCAATACATATCAGCCTCTGAAACTGATATCTATCAAGGGGCTGCAGAGGTAGGAATCCCTCCAAGCTCTGATACTATTTTGGGTATTTATTAGGACACTTCCATGGGACAAAAAAACTGTGCTGAAATGTTCACAGCAACCCACACGCCCTGGGGTCTACAGCAAGAGGTGTCCTGTGGATGGGTTGCTGTTGTGGAGGAATTGGGAGTTGGGGTGAATGGGGTTCACATGTACAAGATTGATCTCTCTGCTGGTGTCCCAGCTCTTCTTGCAGGTAATACAACTACAAAAGTGTTTTTTTTGAGCAGGCAGTTGGGCTCTAATCCCTCACAGCAGAGCAAATGTGACGTGAATGAAGCTGGCAAAAAAGCTTTGCAAAAGCTCAGTCACTCAGCAAGTTACTTGGATGAATACTTTTGTCACCAAAAAGTGGCAATTAATTCTTCTCCCAGGGGATCTCTGTCCTCTCCTCCTTCAGGCAAAAAAGGCCTATGCTCTGGTATTCCTCCAGAGCTCATTGTAGGGACATGACAAAAACAAGAGAGGCATCTTGGATTTGATTAACCCTCATATAATGAAGGCATGGGAAAAATAAAGCCCAAGTAAGGGTGAAACTCAAGAGTAATTTCATCAACAGCTTCATCTTTCTAGGAACAGTTTATCATTTTCACTCAGCTGCCAGGGGCAGCCCCAGGGTGGTTGGCTGGCAAGCAGGAATGTTCCCTTGGTAATATCACCACTGAAAGAAACCAAATCAAATCAATTCACCTGAGCTTCAGCAATAAGCTGGGCACACCAAAGATCCAAACTGAGTCTTGAAGTCTCTTCTAAACCAATCCTTATTTTGTCACATTTCTGTACTATAGACACAGGATAAGGCTTCCATCACCTTCCATCATCACATCTTTAATACCACTGCACACATATGAGTCTAAAAGACCTTTATTGCACCCCCACCTCCCTCGGCCCAGTAATTTTAATCAATTTTTTTCCTTCAGAGGCTGAGTTTCCTGGTTATTCTCCTCCCTGCATAATGAAAAATACTGTAGTAAGGAAGAAAATGCTCCTGCTTATAATGAAAACCACATTATGGCAGAGCCCTGGGGACTGGCTGGGGGAGGTGGAGGCAAGGGGGCTCCTTGGCTCTGCTCAAAGTATGATCCAATAAGTCATTTCCAGGGTAAACACATAAATCTGTCTATGTTGAACAGAATCCAAACAATCAGAAGTATTCCCCTTGCCTTATTCAAAACATCTCTGCTGCTACTGAGGAAATAAAAGGAGTGGATAAAAACAAACACCCTTTAGTGGAAACTGAAAAAGAAAACATTCAGTATAAATGTTCAGATGGCCACTGAGTAACTTTGCTCAGAAGTAAAGTTCTGGCTGCTGCTGGTGTTCCCTGCCTCACTGGTGGTGTCATGCATGTCCTGATATTGTTCAGAGTGCTAGGATGAGATATTAGGATGGGTACCCCAGAGAAAAGAAAAAATGGAATGGGAAAGAAAAAAAAAATCAACAGTTCTTCCCCTGCAGCAAATATGGTTTAGCTAATGTGCAAGTCTGGATTTGTACAGAAAGCAGAACCTCCAATATCAGCCTGTTTTCATCAGTCTGCCCTGCTGGGGAAGTGTAAGTCTGGCTCGGTTGAATGTTAAAGATCAAGGAAAAATTTCTTTTTATGAGGGTCAAAACTGCTCATAATCTACAGAATCAAATTAAAAATCCAAATCTGATAGGCTTTGCAGTGCAAATGAAAGCTACTGATTTGTCATAATCCAAGCTCTCCCACCCCCAAAATCTAGCTCTGTGTGTAATGCCACTGAAGAAGTCACGATCTGCTACAATTAGTGTCAGGTATGGCTCACCCTGCTGTAAAACAGTGTCTCTCTGAGGAGCTTTTCAAACCTAGTGCTATTGTCTGCAATCTTGTTCAAAGCATTGTCCTCATTGTTATCTTAAACACCTTTTTCTGCAAAGGCAGTGATGTTCTCAGAGAGCTGGAGTCACAACAAAGCACCAGGTGTTACAGAGGCATTTTCATCCTAGTGATTCCAAGAGAGCATTTAAAAATAGTGATACTTGAAATCACCTCTCTACTATCTTCTAGGATTCATTTCTGCCGCAGAATCCTAAAACTACCCAGTTTCCTATGGAGGTGATACAAACAATTCTAAGTTTTCTACTTTAGGTCTTCATTAGGAACACTGGGAACAAAACAATGTTCTCCTTTAGCACTTTCCCAAATTGTGCTGTTCAGTTATTTTCCTTGGAGGCCCTGTCTTTAACCTCTGCTGTTAGTTTAGCCCAGCTACACTCCAAGTTTGTTTGTTTAAACAGGTTTATCACCCAGTAAAAGGGGAGCCAGGTTCCCTGAATTATGGCTGTAGATAGCACAAAGGCAACCAAGTCATGGTCAGTAGAAGTCAGGAAGATGCCACCAGTTCATCCTTTCTGTGTAACCATCTGGATTCTGCCCTGAGAATCTACAGGCAGATCAGCAACACAACTACAGGTAATTTTCCAGCGAACACACACAGGAGACTGAATATCTGTGGGTTTTTTCCGCTCTTTGGTAGCTGCATGCTTGTATCTTATCTCCTTTCTACTCATTCTACAATTCTACTCAGTCTAAATTTGTCAATTTTAATTTGACTTGGTTAGCTAGAAGACGATTTGGACTTTCTCTAGGTTGTATTTTCCCAGCCTCTTGCTCAGCTGACGCCACTCTTGAGCTTCTGTTTCTTGCAGGAGGTTCTGAAATGTGGCTCCCAAGAGTGCGAGGTCTGACGCGCAGCGCGAACGGGTCATTTCTGCCTTGGGACGGCCCCTTCCCGCATCAGCTCAGGGGATGTGTCACATCAGCTCAGGGGATGTGTCACTGACACACGCATGATCCCCCCACTCAACTGCTTCCACACACAGGGCAGACAGCAGAGTGAGTAGTAAGGAAGGAATTAAAATTTTTATGTCACTCCCTTCACTGGAGAGAACGTTTAGAGACGTTATTGGCATAGGCATGTGGAGTGTTTTCCAGACTAGAGTGCACCAAAAGGCTTCAAAGCAGTTTAAGGACATGACTTTAATATTTAGATGATTTTGCAAGGGAGAGATTAATTCAGCCTTGCATTTGAGCTGAAGAAACTCCAACAAGAGTAGAATAAAGCCCATTTTGTGCAGATGGATCCTCATTATCTGAACTCCTATGGCTCCTGCAGAAGGTGTCAGGGAAATGGTCACTGGTGGGGACCAGAAAGTTGAATTTTTCTCCTACATCAAGAAGGAAAGAGACAGAGCCCCCACAAAAGGAACACCTGGAGAGCAACTGGGCACTTGAGGAGGGTGTGGGATGGGTTTGGCTGGTAGGGGATGGATATGTCATGTACACATCTGGGAGGGAGCTCACAGCTATTGTGGCAGAGGGAACTCTTCCTTGTCTCAGATACACATATCATGTCAGAGAGATATATTGGGCATCTGCTTTATCATCTGATCATCTCTCATATCAGGTCATACAAGGGTAGATGTGATGTTTCAGTGGGGTTTATTTCCCAAAGGACATTTTTTCCTCCTTATCTGTGCTCTTGCCATGTGTAACTTGAAACGTGGCTACCAAGGGCTGAAAGTGTTGCTGAGGTGTTTGTAGAGGCTCAGGACTTAAATTCACAGGTTGCCAAAAGACAAGGCATTATAAAACCAAGGAAACTGGTGCTTGAGTATTTTTTATGATCTGGATTTAGGTGACTTTCCTATATTTATTTAAAAAATCAACGATGGAGCATGAAATTTAAATAGGATCTGCTAAAGCCCTTTTAACCCTTGAACCATTTTCCCCTGGTCTAACTGGTGCTTTAGAGCTAAAGGCAAATATCACAAGCTTAGTTCTAGGGTTCACCTTGGAGACACCCCAAAGCAGAAAGCAGACTCAATAGGTATTTCATGTCCCTGAAGGGGTCCATTGTGCTTTCACAGCTCTTTGTGAAGGTCAGGAAAGCAGCTGCTCAGAGCCTGTTCTGAGCTGTTTGCAGACTGGGAACTCCAACATCTGGGCTGGGGCGATTGTGCTTCAAAGGAAAGTCGTGAGGGGTGGGGGGTCTCTTGTAAAATTGGGCTCCTACTCTGCAGCCATTGATACTTCTTGTCTCAGTGAAAATTGCTGTTGTATTTCTATGAGATGACTGCTGAAACTCTGCATGTAGCTGCTAACAGTGGGATGCTGGGGGATATAATGAATGTGCTAAGCCATTTTCTTGGAAGCTTTTTGGATATCTAAATTCAGTCTGGAGAAGGACATTATTTCCCCTGAAGATACCTCCCTTTTGATGCCTTCTCTCCCAACAGTGTTCTTCTGATTGCTCACTTTGTGGGAGGAAGCAGAAAGGCTGGTTGCAAACAGTGAGGATACTGCTTTGCCACAAAAGACCTGGCAAAATGTCTGTTGGTTTAATTTCATTTTGAGCAGGATTAAAACCCAGCTTCTTTCTTTTCCTGAATCAAAACATGGAAAGCAGAGGAACCACAAATACTGGAAATAAACATTTTCATAAAATCAGAGTCTGAACTTTGCCTTATAGCGTTATTACTCTAACAATTATGCCCAAATAAAACACAATCTACTGGCAAACAATACATCAATCTAAAAGAGAAAATGTAACTAATATTGGTTGATAGTTCATTTTGTATCTAACTGTTCTACCAGAACCATTAAATCCTGGTTTGCTTAGAATGGTTAATTTGCTTTTGGAAGAAATCTCCATCTGTGTAACATGTTTTGTTAAGTCTAAGACAAATTTAATAGAAAGAAATTGTATTTTTGCAGACCAGAAAAGGATAGGTTTCCTGCTAATTTTGCAGACATTCCTTTTAATTTTCTGCTCAATAAACAGAGCTCAGATCCATTAAAAGATGGACTGTGTCAGCCATTTCTGAAACCTCTTCTAAGCTGTCAGTAAATGCTATTTGTGAGAGGTGGTCCTTTAACAAAAAGGGAACAAGAACTGGATGTAGCTTACTAGGGGATACTTCTTAGTTCTTCCTGTTGCCAAGAGGCCAAAGCTTTTACTGCCTTTTGGCACTGTTTCACTAGCAATGCACATTACAGTTCAGCAGGAACAGGTAAAAGAAGAGATGGATACTGGAACTGCTCCTTTACTTTTGTTGGCTGCAGAAAAAGCATTCAGCCTCCTCTAGGATGTGTTTTCTCAAGTGTAGAATAATACATCAGTCAGAATTGCAAAGTGAGAAGAGTCTTCAAAAGCAAAATTTGTAAAGGGCAAGTCCTACCTGACAGAATTCTTGATGGAAAAATGAAATATTTCATTACCTTTGGTTTTTAAATGTGATCTGTGAGGTGAGAGAAGGACTCTTGTGACTGGGACAAAGACACTACAGATGCTCCATCCTCAGCATCACACACTGCCTCTGGCTTTCTTTGGGACCTTGGATGAGTCCTTTATCCCATGAGAAGGAATAAGAATATCTATTTATCTCCTCAGCAGATGTTTTGCCCTTTTTAAACCAAATGCAAATGTTAACTTGTAGGTGCTCTCAATAATCTGTTTTACATACAGCTCTGCTTGTTAAAAGCCACAGGCACAGATCTGAGATTGCAGCTGGAACAGACAGCCCTTGCCCCAACCTCAAAGTGCATTTACTGCCCCCAGCATTATCCTTCTGTGCTTGGGAGCTTCTAGCAATAAAGACTTGCTTTCTTAGGACTTCTCCTAGCAGCTGGTTTCTTATCTAAGGAAAAGTGACAGATATGAGCATAAGCAGACACACAGGTACTGGATGCAAATTATCAGTGGGATAAGATTCCCTGAGGCCAACAGGCTTGGATATAGCCTGGCCCAGAGCTGATAAGAAGCAGTTAAACCCAAGAATGCACAAGTCTGAATAAGAAAGGAAGAAATAGGCTTCATCTATTTATCCTCACTTATTTTAACTCAGGGGATAATCCAGAGGGTGCCCCTGGGGCCAGGCTCCGGACCCGCAAAGCCACACCCAGGTGGTGCAGAGGCACAGCCCATGTGCCACGGGAGCTGCTCCCTTCTGAGCCAGGCCGGATGGATGCAGCGTTCACAAAGGCAGTTCATGCTTCCAAAAGCTCACATCTCACCCTAGCTCCTCAAACTACCTCTGTGGAAAATAGAACTAAGGTTCCCAAAGGAGTTGGGTATTTGGGATCTCTCCTTGAAAAGCTGGCAGTCTCCACCTGTGAATTAACTCAGCTGCTGTAGATCAGGTAAATCACTTCTGCTGTGTGGCTGAACTTCTCTCATTCATGGATGACCCTTAGCTATATTTTATTTATTTATGTAGTCATCACCAGTTTTACCTGACTGATTATGCCTATGAAGGACAAATATTTATTTTGTTGTTTGGTTTTGTGGGTTTCTTTACATATTTAAAATCCATCAATTTAAAGGATAAGAAAGAAGATTAAGTTGGTTAAGTATTAGCAGATACCAGGTTCAGGGCACTGAATAAGCTGTGGTTTACACCATTAACACAGAGTAACACAGTACAGAGCAGAAGATTTAGTATTGCGGTTTGTATTTTGCTAGTCAAAAAAATAACCAAAATAATATTTATTTCAGTTCATGGAAATTTATAGGAGCTCTGTGCCTAAGAGAAGAGATGTGCTCTATTCAGAGTTGTGCTTTTTCCCAGCCTATCTGGAAAAAATATCTTCATGTAGGCTGTAACAATGGAAGCACAAGCTATTTATGCATTGATGGGTATTTCTGACTTGAAATATTTGACAGTCTCTATGTTAAATATCTGGTTTCAGTTTCTAAATGTCTATCTCAAAGTCTATCTTTCCCCTGTGCCTTATTTAAAAAAAAAAAAAGACTGTAAGAAATGAAGTGAGAAAACTTGAAAGTTAAAAACATTCTAGCAGCATGTAGGAAGCCTTCCAGTGTATCGACCCTCCTTGGCCCCTAATTAATATATTGAGTTTCCTATATTAATTTTCTTGATCAATTAGTTTGTGTTTCTTTTAAAATGATAGATGCTTCTAGGACTTTTTAAGGCAGAAGTTGGCATTAAGGACAGAGCTCTGAAATATATCAGAATCAGACTTACTCCAAACTTTATTTACTCCACAATATTTTTCTCTGCAGCTGATGAGGATGTGTTTAATGGGCTGAAGGTAAGCAGCAATTGCTTCAAATGTGTCTGTCTAAAGAAAATTTTGTTAGAGACCACTTTCCAAAGGCAAAAAATAAACCCCTGACCTATCAAGAGGAGCACCAGGCTGCCTGCTGTGGTTTGTGGTGGGAAGCTCTCCTGCAGGAAGGGCCGGCTCAGCTCGGTGCCTTTGCTGCCGAGTGTCACTGATGCCACCCAGTGTGTGAGCAGGAACCCTGTGCTCCTGGAGCTGGAGCTCCTGGTGTCTGCAGGAGGGCACAGAAAGGTGGGACTGAACCTCTCAGAGTCACTGAAGGTCCCACAGTGCCGTCCCAAAGAGGACAGGGCTCAGTACTGGTGCTGATCAGGTTCTTCCCACCAAATGCGGCGATGGGGCTGAGGCTGGTGGCTGCTGCTTTTGCAGGGGTGCTTCAGGTGCCAGCAGCACGTTCAGGGAGCACTCCAAGCTATTGCCCTGACTCTGCACACGGCCATGAGCAAGCTCGGATGTCCCTGATGGCAGCAGGGCTGGACAAAACCATTTGTCTTGTTTGCAGTGTTAATGCAATTACTTGGTTGAAGAGACACCATAAGCGCAATGGAACTTCTAGTTCACACAGTTAGTGGCTCCTTGGAGCTGCTGGACTGCCTGGACAACAGCAGAAACGGAGCTATTGAACACCAGTAATGTGCAGCATCCCAATTCCTGCCTCCCAGGCTGGCTGGTGAAAGCCCTGGTAGTGTGCTTTGCCATCCACTGGATCTTTACTTAAGAATTTTTTAAAACAATGAAAATGGTTCACCTATGTAAGCTGTCTGTTTAATGTGATGAGGGTAATGCTGCTGATTTTTGCAAAGTTAAGGGTAAAGCCTTGCATTGGACCTGGTGGGTTTCTCTGCTGTTCTTCAATAACCCTGCAAATCTGGGGGTGTAGAAACACAAGTAACTGCAATATTTTGTTACCCTTCATACAGCTGTGCTTAGTTGTTGACAACATGACTCGGGAGAAAGCAGATGGTTTTGCAGTCCAGAAGTCTGGAATTCATTAGTGGAAATTTTCAGACGTGGGTTATTTTTCTGGAGTTTTTTAAAATTATTTTCTGGCTGAGCTACAAAAAGTCAAAACAAACAGAGCTGAAAATTCATCATGAAGGGTGCTAAAGGGTTTCTTTGCTCTCTTTCACCAAAGAAGTGATTGGACAGGAAAATCACTTGAAAATTACTTTTTCCTGGTTTGCTTTATTTGTGACAGCAAACCCTTTCCTGAGAAGAGGAGCTGTTAAGTTTCTCTTCCAGTTAAGAGGAGCTGCTCTGGAATTCAGGTTTATTTGTAGAACATCAACTAAAGCCTGCATTTTGTACTAACCTCAGAAAGGAAAGGGGAGGAGATAGAGAAGTGATGTTAATTTATTCACTGAAGAATTCAAACTGTGCAGTTTTTCCCCTCCAAAGAACTTTTTCTCCTGCTCAGGAACAGAAACTGCTCAGCAAATGTTAACCTGTGACATCCTGACTGGAGACAGGAGGGGATTGCTTTGAGTTTGTTTTCTAGTGAGAGCACACTGCAGCATTTCAATACTGCAACTGCCTGGAAGAAGATGGAGGTGGAATTTGCTTGGCAGGAGTGAAAAATTCTTTGCCTGAGTAAAAGCACAGGAGTGCTGAGTCCTCCTAAGGCAGCACCAGCCTGGCTGCTGGTCTGGCAGTGCTCTTGGCCAGGTTCTGCCTTGAGCTCCCTTCTCAGGCTCATACCTATTTCTTCCACTTTGTAGGTTTTTCCTCCATTTCCACCATCTAGATTTGTTGCTCTAGACTTCCTGTCTTTAGGGGGAGAATGGCATTGTCTCAGCTCCTGGCAACTTCTTTCTGGAGTTTTTCAAGGGATCCTGTGCTCCAAGGCTGCCCCAGCATCCACCCTTCCCTGCTGTTCTACGTCCCATTACCCTTCAGACAGCAAATATTTCCTGTCTTGTTACACTCCTGTGATGCTGAGCTCTGGGAGAGGCTGGGCTCTGCTCCAGGGCCAACAGCTTTCTGACAAGCAACCCCATAACAAATAGTGGGGCTTTGGAGAGCCACATTTCCATAAGGAAATGGAGGTGGAGGGAGCAATCAGGCATGGGGAACCTCTCCTGCTCAAATATTTCAGCACATGCTGGGGATCTGCTGCAAAGGATGTTTCAACACCAGCTTCTGGAAGCTGTGCTGCTTGTGAATCACGAGGTGGTTTACACACCCCTTAGTCTGGGAAAGCCTTTAAGCCTTAGGTAAATACAGGTTAACAAAAGTGCACTGCCTGGGACTTCAGAAGTGTTAGGTAAACTCTGGAACTGGGGGAATTGGTTGTTAAAAAAAAAATTAAATATCACTGTTTCTGCTTCACATTTTTGGGCCTCTTGGATTTCCAAGCTGATTTAAGTGTTACCCTCCCATGCAGACAGGGAAGCAGATTTGGTGTGTCACAGCAGCCTCGGAGCAGAAGTGATGTCATAAGAAAGTTTTGCCCCAATCCAGACAGGATGATGACTCTCTCTGGTTGGACTAAGGACTAGCTAAGCCCTGGCAGCCCTCCTCCCACATCTAATATGTAGAGAAGGTGCTGCAGCTGGTTATTTAACATCTGTGCTCCTCGCACTCAGCCAGTAAACGATGTGACTAAGACACAACGAAATTGGATTTTTTTTTTTTTTTTCTGTAAACTGTAGTGTGTAATTATGGCAGATGATAATCCCCCATTTCTTGGAAAAGGGAAAGGTTCCTATGTGGGATTTTCTTAGTGTGACACAGTTCAGGAAGCAAATGACCTTCCACAGAATTCCCTGCAAAAGTAGCAAATTTCTGGTCCTTGGTGCCAAGGATGCTGGTTCTTGTGAACTGACATGCTTCCTGTCGGTTTCCAACATGGAAATTCTTGTTGTAACTCCAGTGGCAGATGCAGGACAGACTGTGAAGCTGTTTCTCCTGCCTTCTTTTACTGCTGCTTTTGGTAAATGAGCTCAGAAGATATGTGATATAAAATACAATGGTTCCTTATTTGAAAATTTTTCATGAATTTATGATATTTTTAGCACATTTAAGTTAAAACTGCATTCATTTAGGTTGCTTAGAAGCAATTTAAATTTTTCATGATAGGTGGATTCATAAATGTGGAGACTAATGTTAAATGTTTCCCATTTAATTCAACACCTATCTGTGTTTGAGTTAATTTAAAATGTAATCAAGCTGTATTATAACAAGATATCCAAGCTTTGAGCCTGGGTTGACTGGATTGCATTCAGATCTCCCTTGGGCTGCAGCAAAGCTGTGCCTGTAGCTGTACAAGCACCAGTTTAAACCATTGCTGTGGTTAGAAGGTTTAGCAATACTTCCCTCTGAACCATGGGCAGAATGTTGTAGGCTGTAAGGACAGAGGAGGCTTGTGACCGTTCCAGGTCCTGCTGCAGGACCCCGAGGTTACTGCCTGGATGCAGAGTTGATGTCCTGCAACTTGATCATCTGAGAGGGGTGGAGGAGAGCCCAGTGCCTGCAGCTGTAAAAATAAGGGATTTAGCTGCTTGGGTTTCAAGTTTGCCAGCCAGTTTTGGTCAACTGAGTTGAAAACTGTCTTTTCTGTCAAAATGTACAGCACAAAAAAAAAAAAAAAAAAAAAAGTTTCAGACTTGAATTGAAATTAGATGTTTTGACTAGGGCAGAATATTTTTTTAAGAGTAAATCCCTTCATTTTAAGATGTAACTCAAACACAGAAAACAGAAACATCTATTCCTCTTTAGTTTTCTAGCAAATTTCTCTTACTTGCTCCCCCAACTCTTCCTTAAATTTTGTCCAAGTTACCATGAATTAGTATTTTTTCCTCTTTAAGTTGCAGAAACAATAGGAAACATTTAAGAAGTACATGCTCAGTTTCAGCACATAACTCAAAGAAGCACAGTTAAAAGTGGAGAATCAAAACCATCATCTTGTCTCCCATTTGTCCAGATAAAATGACGAGGTAAACTGTAGCTTTACTAAAAGCAGAAAACTCAGTTTTGAAGCAAAGCATCGTCCTTAACTTACCCCATCTGGTATGTTCAGACCAAAGTACCCAGAGCCCAATGACAATACCACAGGAACTTCATTTGCCGAAGGCAACTTTGCAGTGCAACAGCATAAACACCCCCACAGGGATTGCCATCCTTTCATGCATCTCATGGGAAACTCCAAACATGAAGTTCTAAATCCATTCAGTAACTGGAGCTGTTAGGACTAGATAGAGACCGTCTGAGTAAGAGAAACCAAAAGAAGATTTCTAATTTTACTGTAATACAAGTTCCTGTGCTTAATAGAGGAAAACTATACTTAAAACCAAAAAAAGGAAAAAAAACCCCAAAAAACCAGAAAATACATGGAATTTTTACTGGCAGTACAACAGTGCAATTCATAGCTTGGTTATGAGAGCTGTTTCACTGTGTAGCTGGCAGAAGCTGTCAGGACAGATTTCCTCTGCAGCCCGAGGGGCAGTGGCAGCAGAGGAGGTGCTGTGGGATGTACACTCGAGGTGACACCGTGGGGGAGCTGCCATTTCACTGCACAACTTTTCCTCCATTCCAGGCTCACTTAAGGATAATATCCTGCCCACTTTCACAGGTTGTAGAGCGCTGCTTCTGTTAATTATCTACTTGTGACTTCTACTCAGTGGTCTCTATCACCCTGTTCTGCAGCAATGCTGTGTGTGTAGTAAACAACAGATGCTCTGCATTTTTTTCAGGTGTTTCCTAATCTCTAGTACAGAGGAACTGCACAAAAACTGAACTGGTTTTGCATTTGGTTGGTGATGGAAAAGTTATCTTGGAATCTCCTGCGTGCAATATCTATATTTCTACCAATGTTGGTGTGCCCAAACCTGATTTTGACAACTAATAGGTTATGGCAGATCTAATAACCCCAAACCCCTGGACACAGAGATGTAGATGGGACATTAATTGTCAGTGAAAGAAAATGACTGCTTCTATTTAAGCAGAGTTAATGCTATTTTTCTTTGAATAAGCTGCCAAAAGAACAAGATCACAAGCTGTTAGAAAAACAACTTGAAGAAGTTGTAGCTGTGATTTGTGCCAAGCTCAGAAGGAGAAATATAGACTCTGTAGGCAAGAGCAGACATCATCAGAATAGCTGTGACTCTGGGACAGAAAATAGCCCACCTGTGGGAAGAGTTTTGTTCAATACTGTATCAGTTGCTAAACAACAGCATCACATATCTATCATAATTGTTTTTTATTAAAGCTGGGGAATGCCTGATTACCTATGTTTGGACTTAAGGTACTATACTTTCACCCTCCTCTAAAATAAATAGTAGCACTGAAGCTGCAGTGTTAAATACACCAGTCCTACAAAAATTACTGTTGTAGCTTAATCTGGCTCCCCTCATTTATTTATTTTAATCACAAATGGGAGAAAAGGGAGAAGAGATGGTGTTTAAGTTCCCAGTATGTAGTCCTTTGATGCCTATCTCAACTAGAAGGAAGTGATAGGGACAGATTAGGATTTGGGGATAGGGATAGATAAAACAAATAGATTTGAATGTGTGAGGTAAAACCAGATGCATCTTCTTATATGGACTGCTTTTAGATACTCAGATGTGTTTTCTTTCAGCCTAGAGCTGCTGATAACTGGAGCTGTTTGGAAGTACCTCCCATTGCCAGCACCTTTCCACCCTCCAGCTCATTCCAGCTGCTGCTGTAACAGCTTCTTGCTGGGCACTGGTGACAGAAACAATGGTAGGGGTGAGACTGGAGAAAATGGGACTGTTGCTCAGCTTGGCTTTGGGGAGAGTGCAGATATGTGTTCTGCAAAACAACAGGGATTTATTCGCAAAATCAGAAGCTTCTTGCCAGAGAGCTCTTTAAAGGGCAACCCAGAGGGCAGCCAGCAGCAAAACCATTTTCTAGCTTCAGAGGTGTTGTTCTCAAGGGCCAGTATAATTCCTTGAAGCACTAAAGTTGTGAAAACAAATTGAGAGAAGAATGGAATGAAATTGTTCTTACCAAAATAGCAAACCAGGTTCATATGCTTAGAAATAAAATTACCCCAGAGCAGTGCAGGAGTTCACCCTGCTCTGCTCCGTGGTGCTGAGTGAGGCAGAGCTGCTGGGGAAGAGCAGAATTATTGCAGCTGCCAGGAGGGCTCTGCTGGAGCTGGGGAAGGAGATTGAGGCTTTCCTTCAGCGGAGGACAGAGGTGATGCTGTGGTCTGTGTGGGGTGTGAAGGAGCTCTTTGGGCCATATGGAGGAACTGTAGCAGCTTTTTGGTTCTCTGACCAGTTCCTTGCTCAAACACTTTCAGCCAAGCCGTGTTCTGTGCATCACTGGAGAGAATTCTCTTCTTGCAGTGCTTTTTTCATCTTTGGATTTTAAGCTTCTTGACTTCTCACATGGGGATGCTTCCTGCAACTATTGTAAGTAGCTAGCTTTGCTCCCTCCAACCCAGTGTAAGCTGAGAGAATCCCAAATTTATGAAAAATAATGAGCAGATTGAGCTGGTCCCCAGAAATGGGACCGGGGAGGGAAAGTATTTAGTCTGTCGGTATTTCTCACTTTTGACCTGAAGGACCACACAATATGCTGAGAAAACTAATCCAGCACCGAAAGCTGGCTTTCTTGAAAAAAAATCTACAGACTTTTTCAAGAATTTATTTTTCTCTCTGATACTTGCCATCAATTTATTTGCAGCTCCTGTTATGAGGAATTTACATCAAAACCTCGGGAAACCACTTTTTTTCTGTTTAGAACACAATGCTTTAGATGAATTATTACTAAATGTGCCTTAATGATTTTTAAAGTATTTAAGATCTAGTTAATTATCTGGGTTGGTTTTACATTACATATGCTCCCCACGACTCTCAGCTGAAAAGTCACCAATGAATTAAATCATGGTTACTTAATCCTCAGTCATAGGTATGATGTTGATTCACATTTATGTGTAACTCCTCCTACCACACATAATTTTTGTAATTTCAAAGTCCACTCTTTGATAGTGATAAATGACAATTAACTCTCCCCATTCTCAAATTAAAAGCTGTTAATTACTATTTCATACTTTTAAACTGAAAATACCAATGTCTTAGCCCTACACAGATCTTAGGTGAGCAGCTAGTTGACACCTCCATTGAGAGAATCGTCAAAATTGCAAATATTTTTTCCCTCTCTTTTGAACTCTCAGCAGAAGAAAGGTGTTGCTGTTTCCACTTCCAAAGTATTGCTGATTGTTTTCCAGACTTGCTGTGGAGCCGAGATGGATGCAGAGGGTGTCCTGAAGCTCAGCCTGACCGTCTTCATATGCCAGCAAGGTCAGCACTTCATTTTTATGTTTTCTGTTGGTGAAATTCAGCTTCACTGGAGTGACTCCTGGTTACCAGCACTCATCATCATCAGACTGGGAAGAAATCATAGAGATCCAGAACAAGCTGTCAGCCCAAATACTCCTAAGAGCCTTGGCAGGGAATAAGACTGTCCCATTTTGTTAAGATGAAAGTGATGTTGATGAGAGTGTTCAGAATTTGTCCATGTTTTAAATATTTTTTATTTGGAGTAATACATAAAAAGTGCAGAAGTCTAATTGTGGGGGATGATGATCTGTAATGTACAATCACTGCTTTTAGGCTCTCAAATTCCTTATTCTGAAGCAAGAAATCTCTAAATAAATAATAGATAATTATATGTAACAGATAAATATATAGTATGTAATATATAAATATATATTACATAGATATTTATATGTAAAATATATGTTGAATATATGTATGTTAAATATATGTAATATATAATATAAACTAAAATAACAGATTTCATTGTTAATATAAGAACTTTTGCTGTGCATTCTATTATGAATGTAGAGACAGGCTACTAGTTCTCAGAAAATGTAGCCACTCAAACAGCAGCTCAAAAAGGCAATTTAAAAGGAGTTTTATAACCCAGTCATAATCATGGAAGTTGCTGGAGTTGGAAGGGATTGCCATTTGGTCACCCCTTGTGCTTCACACCACACACAGGTCACTCAGTGGTGACTCACAGGACAGGTTCTATTCCAGTGGTGTCACCAGGGAAAGGGCCATAATCCAGCCTCTGGGAGCTGTTCCATTGCATAACTCCTCCTCCTAATTTTTTCCTGATATTTATCACAGTTCTTCCCTTTTGCACTTCACATTCACTACTTTTTTCCTGCCCCTGTTTACTAATGAGAGGAATTTGGTCCTTTCACTCCCTGGGACAAGGGAACTTACTGAAACTCCTCACCAGGAAATTCAGTTCCCATGGGTGTCAAGGAACAGAACAAGGCATTCAGAGATGTATCTGGACCTCTTGAGTATGCAAATGCAGTTTTAAGTAGCTGTCCTTAAAATGCTGATGGCTGCTTTTCAGGGCAAATCAAATGCTGTGAGAACTAGTACCTGTATTAGGCTCAGAGGGAGCATAAACATAAATCCCTCCTCTTTCCAGCTACATGCTCCATGATTTTCATTACACCTCACCTTTGCCTATTGGTAACTGGAATTTGCCCAGGCAAATTCCTTGTTACCTGACACTAAAACAGTGATACAGTGCTCTTCATTCTGTACCGTGTCCTACTTCTATTTTTGATCACTTGTCTAAAGACAGAAATAAAGTGAAAGATGTAGCTGGGCAAAAATTCCTGATCCTTTGGGTGCACCTTCAGGTTTGCATTCAGACCTTAGTGGGAAGTTGCACCCCTTGACCTCCTTATTGCTCATCAGTTGTGTGTCTTATGACAGGAAAAATGAAACCTTCAATTTGCAAACTCTCTGTCAAAACTGCTCTCATTTGTTTCCGGTTTTTTAATGGTCTCATGGGAAGAGCACTTTTCCAGAGTATGGCAGAACTTCTGGATGCTTATTATGTTGAATACAGTAGGTGATATTTTGGCTTTTAGAGGTTAAGAAGTTCTGAGATGGGAACAGTTTGATCATCTCATCCGAGTGCCATAAAATGTGTCCTTCAAGCCAAACAAAACCACCAGTAAAAAAAATTAGTACTCTCTAATGCACTTCCAAATAGTCATGAAAAAGCCAAATGGCCTCAGGCAGATGCATCTGGGAAGTGTTGACTGATAAGTTATCAAGGTGATGCATTAACCACTAATTAATGCAGTTCTTCCTAGCAGTTGAATCTCATTTTGTTTAATTTTCTCCCTGGAAATGTCACATGGAAACATGAAATGTCTTGCATGAATGGAATTTGGGGCTCTAACTCGTGATCTTTGGCAATTAGTATGGCAGTGATGTTAAAATAAAAAAAAAAGTGCTTCTTTCCTACTGTCTGCGTTACTCATTAGTTAAAATGCTCACAAGGAGCAAATAAGTTTTCCTTTATTGTATTTAACTTAATATAAATGAGAATGCTACTTAACATATAGAGCCGCAATTAGGAATGTCCCTCTTCACTCGGGCTGGGCTGGGGGAAGCAGCCCGGAGGTGGTGGAGTCCTCATCCCTGGAGGTGTTGAAGAAATGATTGGATGTGACTTTCAGTGCTCTGTTTGACCAGGCGTGAGCGGCCAAAGGCTGCGCTTGGTGATCTGGGAGGTCTTTCCCAAATTTAATGGCTCGGTGACTCCCCGTGCGCGGAGCTCGGCACGGCCGGCCAGGGGGGATTCACCGCGGTCCCGCCGGGCTCTGTCCCCTCCCCGGGCTCTGTCCCTTCCCCGGGCTCTGTCCCACTGGTCTCTGTCCCTTCCCTGGGCTCTGTCCCCTCCCCGGGCTCTGTCCCCTCCCTGGGCTCTGTCCCTTCCCCGGGCTCTGTCCCACTGGGCTGTGTCCCCTCCCTGGGCTCTGTCCTTCCCCGGGCTCTGTCCTTCCCCGGGCTCTGTCCCACTGGGCTGTGTCCCCTCCCTGGGCTCTGTCCTTCCCCGGGCTCTGTCCTTCCCCGGGCTCTGTCCCACTGGGCTGTGTCCCCTCCCTGGGCTCTGTCCCCTCCCTGGGCTCTGTCCCCTCCCTGGGCTCTGTCCCTTCCCCGGGCTCTGTCCCACTGGGCTCTGTCCTCTCCCTGGGCTCTGTCCCCTCCCTGGGCTCTGTCCCCTCCCTGGGCTCTGTCCCTTCCCTGGCCCCTGTCCCTCCCTGCGCTCTGTCCTCTCCCTGGGCTCTGTCCCCTCCCTGGGCTCTGTCCCCTCCCTGGGCTCTGTCCCTTCCCCGGGCTCTGTCCCACTGGGCTCTGTCCCCTCCCTGGGCTGTGTCCCCTCCCCGGCCTCTGTCCCTTCCCTGGCCCCTGTCCCTCCCTGCTCTGTCCCTCCCCGGCTCTGCCCCCGGGCCGTGTCCCCGGGGCAGGGGGCGGGCGGAGGCGGGCCCGGCCCGGCCCGGCCCGGCCCGGCCCCACGAGCGGGGCTATAAGAGCCGCGGGCAGCGGGCCCGGCCCGGCTCCAGCCGCGTTCGCCGGAGCGGAGGGACCGAGCGCGGCCACCATGTGCGGTGAGTGCCGGAGCGCGGCTGAGCCCGGCCAGCGAGGGACAAGGGCGGCTTTGTCCTCGAGCCCAGCGGCGTCGCGGCCGCGGGTTCGCTCGGGACTGGCCCCGCTGCATCCTTTTGGGGGGTGGGAAGGACAGGGAGCGCCCGGCAGGTGAAGGTGAAGCCCCTCCGCCCGCGCCTTCTCCCGAGGAGAGGCGATCGCCGCTCCGTTCCTCCCTCCCCGAGCCCCCCGTGCCTGGCGGCGTGTCCCCGGGTCTTGGCACGGAAATCGTCCCGTTCCCACCGCCCGGCTGCCCCGAGGGTGCCCGGGGTGCCAGGTTAACCTCTGCTCCTGGTCCTGCTGCCTCTGATGCACGGGATGCGCTGGGCTCTGTCTTTCCTAATCCGGGACTAGGGACTGATTAATCGTGACTCACTTCCGAGCTGCAGCGATAAGGGAGAGTTTGTGGTTTTCAAACAAAGGCAGTGAAGGAGCTTAATTTTTAGCTGTTGTGAGTTTATTCACCCCATTTTTTCTAATAAAGACCATAATTCCTACAGCGTGTACACAATTGCTTGGATATGCTTCGGATCAAAGTGTGGGCTCAGAAGCTGCTAACGCGATTGTGTTTGGTTAAGGAGGAAAGTTTAGTGAAACTTTGCCAATCTGTCCCTGACATCTCCTCTCAGGTCTGATGAAAGTAGAAAAATTTGCACTTGTACTTCTTAGTCGTCATCAACAAAATCTCTTTTGTGGGATGCAGACTGAAAGTGAGTTGAATTACTACTCCCAAAATTGTACTTTCTGAATTAAGGATCTTTTCCTTGCCTCCACATCCTTTTTAATTGTAACTTCAGAAAGAGCAAGGAGCTCGAGAATTCTCTTTCCCTTGAATGGGAACACGAGGTGATGCTGTTTCAGCTCCTATTGTTTGAGCTCCTACGTGACAGATCACTATCAAAGAGACAAACTCGGTGCCTTCTAAACAAAACCCTCCAGGTGAGAGACCTGGCTCAGTGCTGAGCCACCCTGGAGCATTCACGGCAAGCCCTGAGACGTGTAATGGTAATATCAAAACCTGTGCATGTCTGGACTGTATTGATTGGGAAGTGAGGGTGTTAACAGTGTTCAAGGAGTTCGGTAGAACATCTAGCTTGGGGTGGAGCAAATGACTCAGTATGAAATGGCAAAGAGCAGCAGTTCATGAAGGGTAAGTGCTAGGTTTTTCCCATCAGCATTTAGAAACCTTTTCTGTTACATTTGTTTTAATGAAAGATATCCCTCAGCCTGCTATGCTGATCTCTGTAGGGAGTGTAGGAGTTCTAGAGACTGCAACTAGTACTTTCAAAATTACTTTTTTGTTGTTTTCGTTTTTTCATATCTTTCCAGGTTTAAGTGCTGATAATGGACCCCATTGTGTTTTCTTTGGCTCCAGGTAGCATGTGAAGATTTATAGCCCTTGGTTTATGTTTTGAAAATACACAGGTCATAAATTCTGCTATAAACATGCTTGTAAGGAAGTAAAGTCGAGATGTCATCATTCTCACATGTAAGACAGTATAGCCAAGTATTCAAGCAAAAGTATTCAGGGTTTGAAAAACAGTCAAGATGCACTTAAACTGATGACCTCTTTTAAATCAAGGTTAGTTTCATCAGGATATGAAGCTGAGACTTTCTCACAGCTAAGTTTCTGGTATCAACAATGTGCTTAGAGGTATCCTTTTATTTTTCAAAAAGTAAATATTTTTTTCTCAAACTTCGAGTATAGGCTGCCCCCTTCTTGATTTTGGTGAAGTCTTGCAATTGCAAGAGTTCTTGTGGAATTTTCCCACAAAAAATACTCAATTTACTTTTCTTCCTTTTGATGCTCTGCTTGTAATCCTGAAAGGTGAAGCTCTAAAGTCTTGATATACATGTAAAGGGATTCAGTGTCTTGCTTTCAGTGTCTGCACGTGATTGAAACTGGTTTTAGTAATGTTTTAGCAATCTTCTCTTTCTGTTTTTAGTACCTGCTTCTAAAGGTAAGCCATACATGACTGACCTACTTAATCCTTCTAAGCAAACTGTGATTATGGAAAGTTATAAACTAGATTTAACATTCAGACCAAGAGGACAATGTCCTAGTAAAACACTTCTTGGGTGCTTTTCCTGGATTTTATGTTTTTGAGTCTTCTTAAGGAAGCAGGATCTGGAAATGGTATCTAATACCTTGGGGAGGCCATCATAAAGGAACTTGTTAGCATCACAAAATTCTTATCATAAGATGATTCAACTGAGATTCAGTCATACTGGTGTGCTTCCAGAAAGAATTAAGATACAAGGAGTCTTTATCACAAGTAGTTTCTACATGAGTTGAGTAATGTCCTTTAAATGGGGCCAAAATGACTGAGGAGGGGAAAAAAACCGCAAGTGGAGTCATGAAACAGAAACTTACTAGAGAAAGTGTTACTCTCAGTGCTTAGACTAAGACTTATTTTCCTTAACTGGAGAAGTTTATAACATGTTCTTTGAAGTCAGGCTGCAGCTATTGTTTTCATTTTAAATGGCCTCTGGTGACTTCTGCATCTTCTAATGCACGTGTGTGGAAGTGCAGCTCCAATTCCCTGGAAACAAGGATCTTTTTAACAATTGTAGCACACTGGTAGCATTGTAAGGATGGTCCCAGAGGAAGGTTCTTCCTGGAGCTCTGTGTAGTGAAAGATGCCACATGGAACATACAAGGATGTTGAGGCTTAAATTAATTGTGAAATCTGGCCTAGAAAGTAGAGATGGATCTGAAACGAGGTGTGGCAATGTTTTGGAATGATGTTGAGAAATTCGTATTGAAGAATGCTGCTTTTGAGGTTCATGGTTAGTGCCAGAGAACGGCAAATATCTGTCTGGAAAAATGATCAACAGGCTCTCAGTCTAAAGTGACTGCTTATAACCAGAGGCATTATTTTTCGAAGCATCCATGAAGAACAGTATTACGCAGTTCAAATTCTTAAATAGCTCCTTAAATGCAACTATTGTCTTAATGTCTCTGTTAATGTTGGATGTGCTAGAAATAATTAGGCTGAGCTCCTCATAAATCTCACTTCTGAAGCAGAAAAGTATTATTCACCCTTTAATCTTTCCAAAATAAATTCAGAAGCAAATGTAATACTCTCTTTGTCTCACTGTCAAATCAACAGTATTAATGTCTTATAATCCAGTGGAGTAACCAAATTCACAGTAATATTTATTAGGGAGATTTATTGGTGCATCATTATAACAGCTTCTTCACTATGGCCATTTACAGTTCAAAAGCCTTAATTGATGGGGAAGAGGGTGTTAAATTTCAAACAAAGGCTTTCTAGAACACTTGTCTGAACTGCTTATCTGTAGAGCTCTTGAAGTCTGGTTTTTTTTTTTTTTTCCCTAACTGTAGTCTCCAGTCCTGACTTGTTGCTCGGAGAAACTGTTGAAACAGTGAAATTAGTTGTTTCTGTTTTATTGGGATACAGATTTGCAGGAGTTAATAAAAAGGCCTAACATATCCATATAAATACCAGAGTCACAGGAAGAACAATAGGCATGGAAAAGGAATAGCTGTGTTTTCCTTTGCAGGTGACTCTTTTATTACACCTTTTCTAAAGATAAAACAACATCCCTTCTAATAAAAAAAATGCCTGTGTTCTTAAAAAAAAATTAGGGTGGGGGAACCAAGCCCAAAACTAAAAAAAAAAAGAAGTCTCTTCTTGGTCTATTACAGAGGAGAGGGATCAGGGAGTGAGTTCAGGGCTCTCCTGGATGCCCCGAGGAGCTGACGGGGCTCTGTGCCCGCCTGGCTTTGGGATTGTGCTGGGGCAGCGCAGGGGGAGTGCTCATGGTGTGGGTGACCCTGTTTTGTACCTTCTGTTTCTTTTCTTTTATTGTCCTACCCTATTGACTTCTGCCCTTTCCTCGTGTTTGCTTCTCCATTCTGTTTCTGCTGAAGTGGCTGTTGCATACAGGATTAAGCTGGAGCCTTTCAGAAATAGATGTTGTGCCTCATACCTACCCATGGGTATTTAAGGCCATGACTTGGATTACAAAAGTCTCCTTGTGTTAGTACTGGTGAATATATTCCTTCTTTGAATGCGTGGATATGTAATAGATCACAATGTTCCCATTTTCAGCTGTGGTTTTCATGAAAAGTAGAGTTTTTTTAACCTCTCCTAACTGTTTAACTCTTGGTGGGTAACATGAGGAGAGTGAAACTCGTCAGTAAAGTTTGTGTTATGTGTTGAAATTAGGCTTCTGAGTCCTTTATTGTATTTGAATTCTTTCCATTTCAAAATGCATTAGAAGGAGGCGTACTAAACTGGGAGGGTGGGTGCCCCCGGGACTTCTCCCTGACACTAGTTTTAAAGACTTTCAAATTGAGTCTGAAGTGATGCAAATTTT
The DNA here is from genome assembly GCF_048771995.1 of Taeniopygia guttata. Lineage (NCBI taxonomy): Eukaryota > Metazoa > Chordata > Aves > Passeriformes > Estrildidae > Taeniopygia > Taeniopygia guttata. The sequence goes on along the minus strand of NC_133038.1, from coordinate 3,698,432 downwards.
TAAAATAACCTCTTTGCTTCTTTTTCCCTCTCCTTCCCCCTTTCTCTTTAAACAGGAATTTTTGCTTATCTAAACTACAGAGTGCCTCGAACTAGGAAGGAAATATATGAAACCCTGATAAAAGGATTACAGAGACTGGAATACAGAGGATATGACTCTGCAGGTATGTTAACCAACTCAACAAAATAATTTTAGCAACCAATAGCTCATTCCATGACTTCTGGGTACTTTCAGTGTCTGGCCTCTTGGATTTTTCTTTCTTTATTCTACAGATTAACAGATCAGAACTAATTATGTCAATTCTTGGAGTGCTACAGCTTTCCTCGGGACTTAAAATTGGGTGTTTAGCTCTGTAATTAGATGGCTGAGGTTAGTACATGTAAGCAAAACAAACAGGGTGTGGAAAAATATCTCTATACAGGGCCATGTAGTTTGTATCTCAGCCTTTTTTGAGTATGTGAATCACAGTGAAGGATGGGGAAGATTAAACTTGTCTTAAATTCGAGTTGGCTCATTTCAACAGGCAAAATATGTCTGTTGTTAAATACAATTTGAGATGGCTCATGTATGTTTTAATCTGTGCAGTGGATATAGACTTGATGTGGTTTCATTTGAACATGCACAGGTCTAGCAACAGACTTCAAATTTAAAATTCGAAGGGTAATTTAAAGGGTAATTTAACAATACTAATTTCAGTGGTGTGTGTATTTTCTCAGCCTTTTCCTCATTCTAATGTATTTCATGCTTTAAATAACACTTATGACTGTGTTCTGTGCTGTAGGAGTGGCAATTGATGGAAATAATAATGAAGATAAAGAAAGATTCATCAAACTGGTTAAGAAAAGAGGAAAAGTAAAGGCCCTGGAAGAAGAGTTGTACAGTAAGTGTTAAAAATGACCCCTTTACTTTGGCCTCCCAGTCAGATACCATCTGCGTTTCAGCAGAAAGTCAGACCATAAAATTGCAGTTATGATTTTGCATTAGCAATAACATCAATGGGAAATCCAAGCAGCTAAATTTTTTTGTGCCCCTCAAATCTGCACTTAAAAAGCAAGCTGATATCCAGATCTAGCACTGTGAAATTTCAGTCTATTCTCCTTTTTTTTGGTTGCTCCTTTGTTCAAGACCTGGGTCCTTTGGCTCTTTACTCATGTGATTTCTGTGCTGCATGGCTGAAATGCTGAAACATGCACTCTGACAGAATTTATGACCATTTAAGCAGCTGGCTGTCATCACAATCTGCTTTATGCAGTGCTTCCATCTGTGAAAGGCTGAACTTGTGTTTTAATACGTTTACATTATAATTTGTAGTAATGGGGTCTGTTAGCCTGTCTGTTAGTATTGGCTAAAAATGCTCATGTCTTGGCAAACAAGGTTTTAATCACAGTAGCTTGAACTTTCTGAAGTGTCATGTCAAGAAAGCAAATGGTTAAAAAAAAAACCAAAACAAACAGAAGATAGCTTTTAAAATTTTGCCTGTAGGAATTGTCTTTGTGTTTTACTAATAGTGTGTATGTGAGAGAGAGGGAGACAGAGGGAGAGAGGCAATATTAATTATTCAGTAAACTGAATTTCTCTTGTATAGAACAAGATGACCTGGATTCAAAAACAGATTTTGAAACCCATTTTGGAATTGCTCATACTCGCTGGGCGACCCATGGAGTACCAAGTGCAATAAACAGTCACCCCCAGAGATCAGATAAAAGGAATGGTACGTAATCTCTGCAGCACTCCCACCACACAAATCTGAAATGATTCAATCCACTGAGCACATATGTTCTTAATATTGTTATGGTATCTATTTTTTATAGTAGGGCTAATCTGTTGTTATTCTATTTAGCTCAGACACTTTTAAAATGAAATGGCCTCTTTCCAGGCTAAAGTAACACTAAAAATTAATGAGGTTTGTTCTCTTAAAATTGCAAGCTAATCGAAGTAGAACATTCTTTTTTTGAAAGGTAAGACTGAAAATATGAATGTGTCAATATAGCCTGGTCCAGAGAAGGGAGATTTCATATCATTCTTTACTTGAGATGGCTTGGTGCTCTACTAGGTGTAGTTTAGAACCCTCTCAATAATTTGGAGCTGCCTTTGTATACTTTCAGAATTCGTAAGCTTCTGCTTGCAGTTGTCCATGTTGTGATACACTGCAGGTGGTTTCAAGTGTACTTCTAAGCTTTTTTCCCTTGTAATTTTGTGTTCTGAATTAAATATCTTAATTTTTTGTTGCTCATGAATATATATATTTTTTTTCTCTTAGAGTTTGTTGTTATCCATAATGGAATCATCACAAACTATAAGGACCTGAGAAAATTTCTGGTGAGTCTGTGGCAACTCAATTCTAAAACTAGAAAGTGAATACTCCCCCAAACTACCATCAGGTCATTCATGACTTCGGTGGAACATGAATTCAAGTTTCTTGGTATTATCTATAAAAAAAGCTGTGTGAAAGGGTCTGCCTAATAACGATACTCAGGAGCTGATGAAGTGCAATATGTTCCTGTAATCCTAAATGCAAAGTATTTATGAGTAGAGTAGCAGTTTGTGCTGAGATACTCTGAGAGGGTGTGTTGGAGTGGGTTCCCTCCTGCCTCTTTCTGCTTCACAGATGCCAAACAAGTCTTACTATGGGTCTTATTCCAGCATTTCCCAAAGAGTATCTGTGATATGATAGGCCCTTATATTTTATCTATGGTGATTTTATATCCACTGGTCTGATGTAGTGCTCTGAGCTCTGACTGAAGTTTCTGGTGGGAGGCAGCTGAGATGCTCTTCAATGTTTGTTGCCTGAGGATGGACACAATTTTTACTCTTCCATATGATATTTCAGGAGAGCAAAGGGTATGAATTTGAATCTGAAACAGATACAGAAACAATCCCCAAATTGATCAAATACATGTACGACAACAGAGAGAGCGAAGACACCAGTTTTTCAGCCTTGGTAGAGAGAGTTATTCAACAGTTGGTAAGTGGAAAATTACTTTTTTCCCCTTTGTACAACAGTATAAGCTACTTGTGGGATTCCTTAGCATTTTGCTTTAGTATTTAGATCCTCTGCAGGAGTTCTTAAAAGGTGCTGAAAATAACACTTTTAGGCTTCTAAATAATGCTTAATAGACCAAGAAATGAGATTAAAATTTTGGAGACTTCAAAGGTTTTTCACTGTTAAATCTTTAAATTGCAGTAGCAGCAGGTTTTGTTTGTTGAGTTTTTTGTCTTGTTTTGTTTTTAGCAATAAGTTAACACAGCTTTTTAATGAAGCAGTCTAATTTTAAAAAGTAATAGGAGCCTCTGGGGATTCAAATCTCTCATAAACGGCAGTGTGTTCCTAAAGGTTATTCTGATCGTGTTGAAACACTGCTGTGATTCAAGTTTGGCCAATGCCTTGGCTCTCCTCTTTGGAAATAGATCTAAGGAGCGCTGGACTGGTTTCCAAACTGTGAAGTGGGAATCTACTGTTACTCAGTATGTGAATGCTTAAAAACTTTGATAGATGCATTGCAAACTTGGAGAAAGCTGGCTTTGTTTCCTCCCCCAGTCTCCAGGCAGATGTTTTCCCTCCCCTTCCTGCAGTTTCTGACGCTCTTTTCACCTCCCGTCTCCTCTTTAAAGCAGCTCTGTAGGATTCCTTGGAGCAGGCTGGAATCCACACCAAGGCAAAGCCTGTGTGGGTCAAGGAGCAGCCCCAGAGCTGAGGGGAAGGGAGGCTTCACCTGACCCCAGAACAGGGCAGAGCTCTGAGTGGAGCCCTGGGGGAGGAGGGGATGTCACCATCTCTGTCCTGCTGGCAGGGTGGGGGGCCTTGGCTCCTGCTTTGGGAATCCTCCTCCAGGAGTTTGCCAGCTGTGTTAGTACTGTAGAGTTGTTTCTGGTCTTTTGTTTGTTTGCTTTTGTTTTGTTTTTGTTTTTTCATGGTGGATTTTTAATGTATTTTGTTTTTGAAATACATTAATGAGAATTTGCTGCTTGAACTAGAAACAGTAACTCCAGGTTTTTAGTTGAAACTGCATGGTAATGCACTACAAGCAAAATTCTGATTGATGGTCTTACAGAAAGTAAATGTCTAACAATCTTCATGTTGATTATGAGTAGCATTTCTGACAGTTTTATAACGTGTGGATTCAAGTTTTTTGTTTTTATTTATAAAGAGAGGCTAAGTGCTCACTTCCTGGTCTTTTAGCCGTTGCACCTTTAGTGTGCATGTCAGCTTGCTCTGCTCCATGGCCAATTCCTTTAAAGGTGCAGTCAGCCCTCCAGGAAGAGACTCCTGATAGCAGCTCCTTCAGTGCCCCTTCAGAGAGGGGCCCCAGTTTAATGAGATGCAACTATTTGAGATAAGTTGTTTAGGATCTTTTTTTTTTTCTCTCCTTTGTATTAATGGTTTCCAGGAAGGTGCTTTTGCACTGGTTTTCAAGAGCATCCATTACCCAGGTGAAGCTGTTGCTACCAGGTTAGTAAAAGTCCATTTTATACATAATGCATGCTTTTTATTAGGTTAAAAAAAAAGCCAGCCTCTTAAAGATACTAAAATATTGATGCTTAAAGTGCTTAATTAACCAAAATCAGTGCGTCAATAAAGAACCTCAGTGTCTCTTGTGTTTCTAAATTTGTATTAAGAGCATGCTAACATTTTTTTGTATATCAAGGGGCGAGGAAAGGGATATGGTTCAGTTTTAGCTCCCATTGAGTAAAGACTGAGATAAGTACACTCATGTTGGCTGAAAGACCATCACAGTAACGGGTTATACAAACAGTGTTCTATAGCTGTCATAGCATTTATGTGATAAGTTCTACTTTTATTTATGACTTGAAAAACAACTTTCAGGAAATGTAAAGATATTAAAATAGCAAGTGACATAGCAAGTGATTAAAATAGCAAGTGATGGGAATAAAGACTGTTTTATATTACAACCCAAAAGCCCATTGCTTCGGTGGTCTAAAATAAGACTACATTAAAATTTTGAAAAAGCCAGCTGTACCATCACTCCAACTGGAGAACATCTTCTGAATTGAACTATTCTATATGTGGTTCAGGTTTGGGTTTTTAGGGCTGAGGGATTTAAGAGAAGCTAATCTTGTAATCTGAGTGTGACTTGTTCTTTTATTTCTGTGATGATTTTTTTTAATAAGGTCTTCAGTGACATGTAACCCATGTAATTTAAAAATTGTCTTAATATTCTGCAGTTTCAGAGGTACAGTAGGGATGTTGATGTTTCTAACTTTGAAAGGCTAAAGAGTGTAACAGTACTTCAATTCTAAAGAGCACGGGAGCTTACTGTTGTCTCACTTTAGAGGCAAAGTAAGCTTTGGTTCAAATTGGTCTCTGTACTAACATGTTTTCTGATTACTGGAAAGAAAACAGCTGGTTCATATACATTTTCCTCTGCCTGGATATATTTACAGGCAAAGAATCACCAAGGCACGTGGTAATTACTTATATAATAATATTTGGTGAAATTTACAGAAGAACAAATTTTATAGAACTCCTGCCATGTAATGGCCTTAGGATCATGGTTGAAGGAGGCTGTTCCTATTTAGAAAGCTAGATGGGATATTGTCTTTTCAGCTTCACCAATGTCTGGTAACTTCTTTGTATGCACATTTCTCTTTACAAACTTGAGTGTTTTCCTTTCTCTAGGAGAGGGAGTCCTTTGCTCATTGGGGTTAGGAGCAAGTACAAGCTCTCAACTGAACAGATTCCAGTTTTGTATAGAACCTGTAAGTTGATAAATCAAAATACATTATTTTTAAGAACTAAAATTACCATCACTTTATGATTAGAAATTAGGTTAATTGGTTTTTGTACCATAAAACTACCAGCTGATGCCCCAAATAGCTTCTTGGCTGGGGAAATTTTTATACACTGAATGTGTAGTTCATGTGAAAGTCCCATGCCCCAACCTATTTCTGTAACTGTGGTACCCTAAAGCTGTGTAGTCTGTAATCTTAACTGAATAGAACTGGGTTTGCATTTTAAAATGCCTCATTTCTTTAATAGGCAACATTGAGAATGTGAAGAACATCTGCAACTCCCAAATGAAAAGACTGGACAGCTCAACCTGCCTTCATGCTGTTGGGGATAAGGCAGTAGAATTCTTCTTTGCTTCAGATGCAAGGTAGTAAAAGTACTTCAATTATGCTGAAAATACTGGTTTTTTGTTTGTTTGGGTTTTTTGTTTTTGTTTTTTAATAAGTGAGATAGTTCTGGAAATTTAAGCTACCTTGACCTTCACAAGTGCAATATCTGCCAGCTGCTGACCTCTGTGAAATACATCCAGTGTAAAAAAGTAATTTGGGTACAAATGGACACTCAACAGCTGAGCATTTGGGCAGACTATAGGTTAGTCAGGGTTGTGATATTTTCGATTCAGATACTGGAGGAGGAAAATAGAGGTGTAGTTCCAAGCTGGGCGGGAACCTGGACATCAGGCACACATTTATCTTGGAAATAAGAGTGGGACCTTAGCAGGATCCATCAAGACCACTGGGAAGCATCTTCAGACCAGCAGGAATGGATGCAGTGGTTGCTGAGCCTCCTGCTGTGGGTTGCTGTGAGGGTGCAGGAGGAGCAGCAGATGGAGCCATTGCCTTTAGGATGGCTCTGGCTGCAGTTCTGCCCAAAAGGAAGAGACAAGCAGGGCTGGAAGTGCTCGTAGTGTATTTAATTGCTTTGTTATTACCAACTCTGATGTGTCAGGTTTGTCTTGCTTCTGTTTTTTTCTCTGTAGTGCTATCATTGAGCACACCAACAGAGTGATTTTCTTAGAAGATGATGACATTGCAGCTGTAACTGATGGGAAGCTCTCGATTCACCGTCTGGAGCGTTCAGCTAGTGATGATCCTTCCCGGGCCATCCAGACCTTGCAGATGGAATTGCAGCAAATCATGAAGGGTGGGTTGCAACATCTGTAAATGAGTATCATCAAAATGGATAGTTACTGTTTGTGTAGTAGATGAAGCAGAAAACTGTTAATTTGTTGTGACAATTACCTTTTATGCAAACTGTTTGTACTGGGAGCTGACAATCCCAAGTTTTGAGACCAAGAGAGAATGGGCAGCCTGGGACCCTATCCAATTTAGCCTTGGAAAAGTCATAGATACTTCTATTCATTGCAGTATCTAGTGAAAATGTAACTAATGTTAACATGTTGTAGTTGTTGGCAAAGTTTGACTATAAATTAAGAATTGAAGGGGAGCACAGATGTTTCCTTATGAAGGAATTTATTTACCTTGTCAGTACTGGAAAATGGAACCTACCAGATAAAGTGACCTATCCATCCTTCCTTACTTCTTGCTTATTCTAAGTTTTTATTTAGGCTAACACAGTCAAGTTAGTCTTAAAAAGTCTCTTTGTAACTGGAATAGACGTAAAGTAACAAACCTAAGTATTGTCATGTCATGTTTTTATACACAGGTAACTTCAGTGCCTTCATGCAAAAGGAAATTTTTGAACAACCAGAATCAGTTGTCAACACAATGAGAGGCAGGGTGAATTTTGAGAGCAGCACAGGTAATGGAGAACAGCCTTTCAAACTGCACTAAGTTTGAAATTTGTAAATATGCTATCTAGAAAATCAAACCCACCATTGTATATTTATTTGTTTGCAGTTCTGCTGGGTGGGCTGAAGGATCATCTGAAAGAAATCAGAAGATGCCGAAGACTGATCATTATTGGCTGTGGGACCAGTTACCACGCTGCAGTGGCTGTATGTTCCCAGCCTTGGTCGAAATGCATTTATAACTTAATTGCTGGGCTTTCAGACAACAGCTTTTCATCTGCTTTTTCTTCTATCTCAGACTTCGTCTTTCATTGAGGGGTCTCACCCTTTTATTTAGCTTTACTTATTGCCACATTCTTCATTAATGCTCTAATGCCATTAATTACCATGCTAGAAATTAACTTTTTCCACCTTGGTTTTTAAAGCTCTGGTGAGCTGTACTTACCAGCTTTTCTAATAAGAATTCATTTAGATTTTCTCTGACCTGTAAAATGTCCAAATGTTAGTGGGTGGCAATATTAACAAATATTGTGTTCTGTTTGAATACAGACTCGACAAGTCCTGGAAGAATTAACTGAATTACCAGTGATGGTGGAACTTGCCAGTGACTTCATGGATAGAAACACACCTGTATTCAGGGATGATGTGTGCTTTTTTATAAGCCAGTCAGGTGAGCTGCATTTGCTGTTGATTGAGCGCTTTAAGATTGCTCTTCATTGCACTTTGCATCATGTAAGCGTGGGTACAGTTATCTAGAATACACTTCTGTGTTCTACAAACTTTGTAGACTTTGATGCTTTTCAGGAATCATTGCTATTTCTGCCAACCTGAAGTGAAGGTGTAAATGTTTTCCAGGTGAAACTGCAGATACACTCATGGCCTTGAGGTATTGTAAAGAACGCCGTGCTCTGACAGTCGGCATCACAAACACGGTTGGAAGTTCAATATCCAGGGAGACTGACTGTGGTGTGCACATCAATGCAGGGCCTGAGATTGGTGTGGCAAGCACAAAGGTAACTGCTGTTCAGTGTTTGCCTTTCACCCTTCAGCCCTGTGGAATACAACTCAAATTTTAATTGCAGCGCTTCAACCTGAGATCATATTCACTCTCTGCAGAACTAGCTGCTAAATGGTTTTGTTTTGTCCCCAGGCCTATACCAGCCAATTTGTGTCTCTTGTAATGTTCGGCCTAATGATGTCTGAAGACAGAATTTCCTTGCAGAAAAGGAGACAGGAAATCATAAGTGGACTAAAATCTTTGCCAGGTATATTGATATTTTGGGTTTGAGGAGGCATAGGGGATGTTTGCAGTGTAAAATACTACTCAGGGATATTTCTTTCTCATTTAAGTTTCACTCTCCCCCTCATCCTGAAAGGCAGACAATATGAGAAAAATGGAATGTTCATTTCTCCACTGTTTGCCAATTTTAAAAGTGCCCTTCCAAGAAACTTGGCAGGAAGATTGGAAATTTCATGGGGTGGGTTTTCTAATTAAAATAAGGTAGTTTTGTATGAGAAATATTACTTGATCTCATGGTTTGAAATTTTTAAAACCTCCCACTTTAAATTAGGACAGATAAAATGAAACTAATTCAGGGTGATTTTTAAATGGATATTTCACTACTTCCTTTAGAAGTTCAAATGGGATGTATGAACACTGTTTAAACCAATAGTTGTTTTAAATTTATTACTGTAGATAAGGCTGGAGAAAATATCCTTAAACTGCAGTCAAAGTTGCTAAGTTAATCGTTGAATTACATTAAGTGTATTTGTTGTATTAGATAATTAGAACATTCTGTACATTCTGTTCATTCAGTACAAATGAACTATTTTTTCCAGTTAAAAAAATCAATTTTTTTTTCTGTACCTCAATAGAAATGATTAAAGAAGTCTTGTCCTTGGATGAGAAGATACATGATTTGGCTCTTGAACTGTACAAACAGAGATCATTACTGGTTATGGGCCGTGGGTATAATTACGCCACATGTCTGGAAGGAGCTTTGGTAGGAACTTCTCAATATTCTTTGTTATTATTTAAAATAATATTTTGTGGATTCTGCAACATAGGTGATTTCTATTATTTCATTACAATTTAATTCTACTGCAATAAAACTATTTATAACTAGAAGTATTTAAACATACACATAAGGTGAACGTGGATGTGATACCACTTTCTTGTTTCTTACATAATAAACACAGTGTTTAATTAGTCTATTTAAAATCAAGAAACTAGCAATTTAAGTTGCTGACCCATTTGAAAACATCAGAAAGAGTGTGCCGATGTTGAGAAGAGATGCTCATGCATGACACTCATTAATTATGTTATGAACACTCTGGTAAAATGGACACATACCCATCACTCAGAGGAGTCTGGTGTGTTAAAGGTAGACTGCAGTAGCCAAGGTTGTGCTGGATGTTTGGTTCCTAAAATTCCTTGTTGGTTACTCCATGTGCATGGGCGAGCTCTGCTGCTGCCCACAGCCTGCTACAAACCCCAGCAGCCACCTGTGTGCTTTCACTAATGCTTGATGTTGGGTACATGAAATTCAATGGCAGAGGTAAAACTTTGGTGTTTCGATTCTTGTGGCTGTTGTTTCTCAGCTGATTTAGCAATAATCTGAGACATTTTCTTTGTTTTTCCAGAAAATAAAAGAAATCACCTATATGCACTCAGAAGGTATTTTGGCTGGTGAGCTGAAACATGGGCCTTTGGCCCTAATAGATAAACAAATGCCTGTTATCATGGTGATCATGAAGGATCCTTGTTTCACCAAGTGCCAGAATGCTCTGCAACAGATCACTGCTCGGCAGGTACAGCGTTCAACTAATTAACTTCTCCTGTGTCATAGGAAAAGAGATTGTGCCCACTGCACTGCTGCTGACTGTGCACCTGGAAAGGGATGTACTGCTGATTATTGCTAATTATTAAGTTATAAATAAGATGCTACATCTGCATTGCAGGTTTTTATTACAGGTTAATATCAGCAGTGAAAACTTTCATATGGCTTGTTGGGGTTTTTCTGTTTTGAAGCAAATGGAATAATGTTAAAACAGGGTGAAAACATTCAAATCTTACAATATAGTGAAAGTCAAGAGCCATTATGCAAGACTGGCATTGCCTTTGTTAGCTGCTTGAATGTCTTCAAACACATACAGGCATGCTGTGAACAATATTTCAAAGCAATTCTAGGCTAACTCTTCACTTAACAATGCAAAAATTTATTTTCAGGGTCGTCCAATCATTCTGTGTTCTAAAGAAGACACTGAAAGCTCAAAATTTGCCTACAAAACTATTGAGCTGCCTCATACAGTTGACTGCCTTCAAGGAGTGTTGAGTGTCATTCCTCTACAGTTACTTTCATTTCACCTGGCTGTTCTCAGAGGATATGATGTAAGTGTTTTCTCTATTTAACACTTCTTTTAGTGCAGTTTTGAATTTCCTCCTACCAGTATAAAGTGAGAGACCCAATTATATGGCATAGCTAAGATTTACTAGCTATGAAAATAGCTAGTGAATCTCATAGTGAATGTGGTTATAGAGGTGGCATTTCAGTGCCAAGTCTTCTATTTTGTCTTTTTCAATTAGTATCCTTCTAAAAAAATTATAAAGCTCTTTTGCTGTTTGGTTAGTTAAGACTGCAAATGGGACTTTTCCAGGGAACCTAATCTTGAAATGTGGTATTGTACTTAAAATAGGTCAATGCTTTGTACACCTTGGTTTGTTGATGTGTCAGTTTGACAATGATGACTGCTTTGGAAAGGTATCCTGTGCAAAACAAATATGTATTTGTTAGGAGGGTTTTGGAAGCACAGATGAATTCAGCTTCAAGTCATTACCTGCAGATCAATAGCCTGCTGTGTGTGTTATTGTATAGAATCAAGCAGAACTCATTAGGAAGTCAGAAAAAGCACACAAAATGAACTGTCAAATGCAGAATGCCAGGATTACTCTGTCATACTGAAAGACTGTCTCTTCATTCCAGGTGGACTTCCCAAGAAATTTGGCCAAATCTGTTACTGTAGAGTGACAGCCAAGAACAGCTGATGTCTTTGTCACCAGACCTCTGAGTTGTACTTGTAGAATGTATTGTTCTGAATTGATAGGTAAATGTTTTTCCTAAAGAGAATGATAGTGCTAACTGGAAAGTGTCAGAAGGATTTATCTTGCAGCTTTAAAAGCTTTTGATGTGCCTTGTACCCAAGTGCTTTTGCTCACAGCAAATACTCCTCTAAGTCCTGAAATTACCAAAGAAGATAAAAGTTGTTTACACGTGATATACTGAATAAACTTTTTTACTGTGCAATATATATATACATATATATATATATATACAGCTCTCTCCAGAGTAACTGTGAACATTTTTTTAGCCTACACTACATAACTAGTTTCAAAGATATAGTATTTATAAGTACGATTTGTATAGCTTTTTTAAGTTATTTTTTTAGCACATTGCTTATCTGTAACATTGGTAATGCTCAGAATGTAAATACTGAGCGTGTTGATACTTCTGTACAGTTATTATGGATTTTCCTCCTTCAGCCTCAAACTGGAAATTTGTTGTCCCCTCTTCTTTCCCAGCTTCCCTTCCCCCATTGCATCTGTGTTTCATATTTAAACAGTCATTTGCAAAGTTCTTCTGTGGCTGTAAATTCCCAGCTATGTTTTCAAGTTCTGCTTCCTTTAACTGTTTTGAAAAGTCAGAACGACATTTGTTTTGTATGCCACCCTAGCTCTTATTTGCATAACATGTATACTGCAACAGAATAAGGGAACTGGATGTCTCTCAAGTGATATTTTTGTTTGAAGAGGGTACAATGAAATGACAATGCAATTAAAAGATTATATAATTCTTCTTACTTTGTGGTTTATTTATTTGTGTGTGCATGTGTATTTGGGTTTTTATTTATTTCTTTTTTTTTTTTTAACTTGATGACTTTTATCTCAAGTCTGAAGAAAGTCCTGTTTTAGTAGCATATAGATTTGCAAAAGCACACTTTGATAGTTGTGAACCAACTTGCAGTAGGGGAGAACCTATAAACCTGCAAAAAAAAAAATAACGCAGATACACACAAGAAGTTCTCTGCTCATTTGTTTGGTTTTTATTTCTAAATGGCCAGAAAGCATAGTATTTAATTTTTCTGCATTTTATTAACTAAAAAGTAAAGATAGTTTAACTTAGTAAAGTTTATGATATTCCTCTGAAGGCTTGGTTCTAAATGGAAGAAGTGTTTTAATGTTTACTTAAGAGCTTGAAAGTGTTACACTAGCTTATTATAATAGGATATACTTTCCCTAGTACTTTTTATAACAATAATAAAACCAAAATCATAACAAAAAATATACTACTAATCTGACCTAAATGCCAAGAATATGTAACTCTGTATCTAACATGTTTTGGTAAGTCATGAAAAGGCCCGTTTTACTCTTGATCTAGAATTAATACTCTCTTCATATTAAAAAGTGGAACTATAAAAGCATATTGAGGTCATCTGGTCTATTTGTGACATTAAATTGATTTATTAAAAAAATTACAGGTACGTTTTTCTAAAATCATCTGTGGGAACAGAAATCACAGAAATGAAAGCTCTCATCAGTCCTAGGAGAGGTGGCAAATTGAGTTTATTTTTAGGCAGCACCTGTTTTAAAAACAAGTAGCCCTCGTGTCAGGGCTGGGGGTACGTAATGGAGAGAAGGCTTCTGATTTTTGCGTGGGGTTGAAAATAGCTCCGGGAGGGAATGAATCCCTTCCCTCCTGAGCCATCCCTCGGGAAAAGCTGAGGGGAGGCTGTGCTGCAGGGCTATGGCAGCGCCGGGGTCGGGCCTGGTGTGGTGCGCTGTGCCGGGGTGCCAGGTGCCACCGTGCCATGTCACCGCTGCTACGGTGCGATGTCACCGCTGCCACCGTGCGATGTCACCGCTGCCACCGTGCGATGTCACCGCTGCCACTCGGGGGTGCTTGTCCAGGGCAGGGTTTGCCTCACCCGCGGCTTCTGCCGGCCTGCGGGAGCTGTGAGGAGCAGGCAGCAGGACGGGCGCCACAGCCCGCCGCGACATGGTACTGCTGTGAGGTGACATCACGACTATCGTGACAGGCTGACGTCAGGCAGTGACATAACTCCCGTGGCGCCATGACGTCATGCGATGACATCATGACAATGGAAAACCGATGACGTCACGCAATGACACCCCACCGGGGGCGGGAGCCGAACTGCCCCGTCACTGCGGCCCTTCGGCGCCCTCCCTTATATAGCGGCCAGACAGTCCCGCCCCCAAGCCCGATTGGCTGAGCTGATCCGGCGGGAGCTGCGATTGGCCGGAGCGGCTGTCAGTCAGGGGCGGCGCCGTGCGGAGCACCGGGAGGCCATTGTGGCTGGGGCAGCCGGAGGCGGCGGCCGGGGCCGGTCCCGCCGCGTCCGACCCAGGTGAGGGGGCGGCCGCGAGGGGCGTGCTGGGGCGGCGGGGCCGGAGCCGGGGCGGGACGAGCCCTGGGCCGGACGGGGCGCTCGGTGTGTCCCGAGGCGCGGGCAGAGCCGGGGCGCCCCGCGGGCCGCTGCCCGGGCCCGGGCGCGCTGCAGGGACGCGGGGCAGCGGCAGGGCCGGGCCCTTCCTCCTGCGGCCGACCCCCGCCTTCCCCGAGCCGCAGGGCCGCCTCTGCCCGTCCTGCTGCCCTGTCCCCCGTGCCGTGCCCGTGTGCGGCCGGCCCGGCTCGGCGGCCCCGGAGCCCCGTCCCGGAGCGCAGCAGGACCGAGCGCTGCGGGTCCCGCGGCCAGCCCGGCTCTCTGCAGCCGTAGCGATTTCTTAGCAGAAGTTATAGGAAAGATGCGGGAAGAATCTTCTTGCTCGCTTCTTACATGAAAGGCGAAATTGCTTGCAGCACATGCATGTTTAAACTTTTTCTCTCTTTACACCAGCTTGCCCTGGCAGAGTTCTGAGACCCTTTCAGTGCGTCTGTGTGTAATAGCTGAATGCTATTCACTGTAACAGGTAGTGGTGAAATCTTCGTTTGGTCAGTAGTAATGTGGGTTCCTTAAAGAAAAAGGTCTACTTTCCAAGAGTTTCCAGTTGCAAACTACCTCTGAACTGCTGTAATGCTTGGGGGTAACCCAGCTAGTGCTTTGTTACACTTTGGTTCTAAAGGTTGTCAGTAGAGGAATGAGGTGTAGCTCAGTGTGATTTTGTAGTTGGACTACTTCCTTTTGATATATACTGCTGTAAAGATTAAAAAAAAACAAACCTTGATGCTATTGGGTGATAAAACTTAAAAGGGCACACCTGAATTAGAAATGCTTTAGCAAAGGTCAGTAAGAGAATGGGGGGAGATTTTCTGCACAGAATTTCCATATGTTTTCATAAATACACGTGTGTGTGTATATCTATTCATTGCTAATATTGTCAGCAGTAGAATTTTAGCTTAAGGCTTAAAAATCCAGGCAAGCTTCATGTTGTTCTTGTGTTTTGTTTTCCGTATAACATTTCTGTAACCAAAACAACCCTGGGAATGTGTGCCCAGTCTGTTTCATAAACTTTTGACTTGAAGATATCCAGAGTACAAATCTGGTTAATAATAAGTTGCCATTTAAATAAATACATTTTAGGGAAGTATCTGTTTAATGCAGGATGCATTCTGTAATGCAGTTGCTTCCAGCTTCTAAAGATTTCTCACTGGAATTGTGTATAAGCTTACTACTGGCAGGTTTGGTGTGTTGGTTATTTTTCTAGAAGGAGAATAACAGGTAAATACTAAGAAACTTATTTGACAGATAAACTTCTTATTTGCACAACAGGAAATCTATTTTTGTTTGGGGGTCGTGCCCCCAGAATGGATTGTCTGAAGTCCTGTGAACAGCTACAATCGCATGGCAGCTAATTTTACAGTAGTGTGTACATCTGAAGTAATATATGTCCTGATGCATTCCAGCCAACTTGAAGCCTGAGTGAAAGTCAAGACTCAAGGAGAGCTGCTTTGCGAAGAGAATTGTAAATGTGTTCAAATACATAAAACTTGTGTGTTCTGATATCCCATTTCTCTCTTTAGGGCTTTTCTAAAGAACTTATGCTCATCTCCAAGTGATTTTTGAAAGGTGGCTTTGTGCAGACAGTGATTCTTAAAGGGAGGAGTTTTTCAGGATCAGGATAATTTTGTTTTCCCATATTTCTTTGTCCCTGTTACAGAAAATTTTTTCATTCATTCCTGAAGAGGTACAGCATTGTTCTTGTGTAGCTAAGAAGTTGATATCCTGTAACTTGGTATCTGTACTTTTTTGGTTTTGTCTCTAAGTCCTTGCAGAGGAGGATCTTGACCTTCCAGCTGTACCTGTCTTACAATATTGAAGATTCAGTGAAAATACCATAGGTGCTCAGGAACTATTCATCAAAACACTTGGTACCTCAGAGTGCATAGCTTTGGAGTAATGAAAAGGGTGGGAAGGAAGGGTGTGATGTACCAGGAAAGTCTGGGAGCTGCCCTTGAGGCATCCTGTGGTCTCATGTTAGTGCTAGATGGCTGTGGAGCTGCATCTGACTGCCTCTAATATTATTGTGTAGGAGATACTGTTTTCTTCCTTCTTCTCCCTGTGACAGGGCAGAAAGTTGGTAGCCCACATTTTTTCTTTTGCTGATCCTTTCTCCTCTGCTTTTTTCCTAAAGCTTCTAAGAGGAAATGTCAGGTAATCTGACTGTCTAAATTACTGCCGGAGATGACCCAGTTGAATGTCTGCCTCTTAAAATGCTGCAGAGCTTTTGAGAAACTAGAAGGTAAAAAGGACTCTAGACATTTCTTGAGAATCTCTTAAAAACTATTACAGTTTGGTTTAAACTCAGTCTTTATTAGGGCTTGGAGGTTTTCCTCCTATTTTACTACAGATTCCTTGAGTTCATCAGCTGACTTAAAACATGGAAAAGATGCTGCTCCCTCCTACATGCACTGAGGAAGACAGAAATCCTAATTCTTGAAGGAACTAAAAGTTACTTGTATGGCTTTGTACCCTTCTAGGGTGGGTGTCTGGGTTGCCCTCGAGGCTTTTCTGTTTTGCATTGGCTCACAGATACTCGGTGGGGCCAGTGAAGAGAGAGACGAGCTGTTCATCCAGTAACCAAAGCAGACAGCACAGAGCACAGCTGTTCCGGGGGAAGGGGCTGCTTGCATTTCCTGTTTTAAGGAACAAGTTTCAAGTGATTTGCCTGTGCAAATCACTCTGGGCTCTAATGGCACTATCTGTCATAGTGAATGTGAAATTATGAAGGGGAGAATTTGTTAGAGAGCTCTTCAGTAATTACTGAGGTAATTTACTTGTAAGGTTTGGAAGAGGGATGGACACCCAGGAAAACTGTTGGTCTGTGCTCTTGTTACTGTAGCACTTCAGAGCTAAAGAGGTTGAGTCCATTACTGTACTCTCTGATGTAATTACTTACCTCTTATTCATTCTTGACAGATGAATTTAACTTACGCTATTGTGGCAGGAAAGTCTCTTCTAAACTGTATCACAAAAGTCTTATTCTGTAGTACTACAAGGACTACAAAGTCTTATTCTGTAGTACAACAAGGACACTGACTGATAGTGCAGAGTGTTGTGGTGTGTATAATTTGGGAAGGAGAATGTGTTGCCATAGGTCTGGATCAGGGAAGGGTTGCCTGGCAGAGCCCTCCTTGAAATTTCTTACTGAACAAGGCTGGCAGGGATGTTGGAGAAATTGCAGCAGGCACAGGGATTTGGGGGGCAGTTTTGTTTTAAACTTGTTTTGCTATTTTAATAAAGTCTTTTATTAAAACCCCATTTCCCTCTGTCCATGGACTCCATGGATGTCGGTTGTCACTTTTATCTGTGTTCTCAGTGTTTGAATAACATACTTTTTGATTTTTTTTTTCCTGTAATGTAGAAATTAGTATAGTCCTAGCACAGAGCAGTAGTTCTAAGTTATGGAGTTGCCTTCAAGGAGGAGAGAGTTGTATTTGGCTGGTTTTGTTTTTAGAGTTGTTTACTTAGATGCTTTTTGTTTGAGGGATTAGAGTAGGAACACACAATCACTTTAAGCTGTGAAAGCTGTAATTGCTGTCTGCCTGCAAGTATATTTCATTAGCAGTGGTAATGCACAAAACTGAAAATGTTTGTTTATGAATGAATGTTTAATGGTGTGCTGTTGAAAAATTCATGTGTATTAAAATATGTATAATATTTCCCATTTTGTCTGCATGAAGTTAGTGAGATCTTGAACATTTGTTTTCTTTCTTTTTCTTTAAGATCTTGAAAACTTTGCCAGGTCCCTGAGAGAGAAAACTACATGACACTACACCATGACTGACAGTAAATGTGATAGTCAATTTTACAGTGTTCAAGTTGCAGATTCAACATTCACTGTACTAAAACGTTACCAGCAATTGAAGCCCATAGGATCAGGGGCACAGGGCATTGTTTGGTAAGTAATAAATACTTTATTTAAATATTAAAAACTATAAATATAAAGCAAAGTTTGCATGTATTTCTGATAGAGGTACCAGAACATAAAACACTGATAACAAATTCTCTTGTTACAGGGTTATGGACTAAATAAATTCTAAACCAATTGCTTCCTATAGTTCATGTGCAAAGCTATTTTATTTGTTGTGTTTTTAGGGAAAATTAATATTTGAATAACTGCATAAATTAGAATGGTCAACAGATTTCTTCCTTTCTCATTAATCACTTTATTTCTGTTTCTAGTTCTCCCATTGCCCTTGTAGTTGTGATACTGCAGTGTAAGGTATGACAGTGATGAGAGATTCTGGGTTTTACTCGTTTCTTCATCATGGCCCCCTTTCTTCCCCCTCTTTTATTCCCAATCACTCCTGTCCATTTCTAGGAGCCATCAATGCAGTGCCTTGCCATTAACTGGCAGGATGAGGCAAATCAGTGTCATTGTCACTCCATGGATTAACCAGAAAGGGATGCTGTGTGAGGGGCTGGGCTGGCCTGCTCTCCCTTGGTGTGTCACCCCAGCTTTGTGTCCAGCCTCCACTGGCCCAGGACGTGGGAGTCTTTAGGCTGATCCTGAACCTTAGTCTCTTGTATGGCACCACACCTCTGGGCCAGCTAAAGGTAAACACTTTCAAATGTTTTTTAGACTGCAGCAATCCATTCTGCACAATTTAGTGCCAGCCCATATTTTGTTGGGCAAAACTTACTTGGTAACAGCAGAAATGTTTATTGATGTGGGTTTTCATTCCATAAACAGGGGAGCAAACAGATGTACTCAGGGACTCTGTGATACTGACTTCATCACAACACATGGTGGGCTGTTCATGCTCTGAATTCCAGGCTGCAGTTTGTCTTCATCTATAAAATCTGCAGAATAAGTGTGATGACTCATGTACTGTGAACAGCTCCTTAACAACACCTGCCCATGTCTTCTTGGCCTTTTCATAATAATAATAAGTTATATAAGTAGGGAAAAAGTGCATTTCTGTGAGACCATGCATTTATTTTAAAAATTTTTATCTACCCCTCTTTTCCCTGCTGATTGGTGACAAACAGTCAAAATGAGAACACCGTATTTCATTCTTCTTCAGTGGGTTGAGTGATGAGGGGGTCCTAGATCTTGGTCATTAGGATTTGGGAAAGATTTAGTATAGTACTGACATTTTCTAGGTGTTGGTGTTATCAGAGCTATGCTTGGTTGAGATGGTATGCAGGAATTTGGGTGCTTCGAAGTGTTTCTCCTTTCACTAGAAGTAGAGCATTTTTAAGCCAAATTACTTGGACTGGATCTCTGCTTTAGAATGAAATGCAGGTAGTGTTAAGGTCATCGTGTTGGGAGGAAGAAGAAATTAGTTGATTTATTGACTTGTTTTAAACTACTTGATTTATGGAACAGCAGAGTGAAACATTACATGAATTTTCATCTTCATGTCAAATAGCTCAAATTGAACAAGGTGCAACATCTTAGTATCTCCTAAAATCTTTATGCAAGGGAAAGATAAATTTTACTTCCCAATTTTTTGTAGAAAACTCAGTGTAAGATGAGTGCTATCCTGCTATGTTTGGCTGAAAAACTTGTCACGACATTAGGGTAACACATAGATGTGATGGCTTTCTTATCATCCCATGTTTAATATAAAAAATAGGGAAAGTTTTTCTGTAGTTTTCTGTCTGAAATTAATTTATTTTATGAGGAATTCTTAATACAACCTGTGTCACTTTAGCTAAGTGGTCTAAATTTATGCTTTTTTTCTCATGATGTTAGTGGGATACTCCATTGGTATTGCTCCATGTAATTTTAACTGTGATACTAAAATGTTGGAAAATAAGTAATTTTAAAAATGTATATACTTAGGGAAAATGGTAAATGAGAGCTCTAGGAAAATGAAAAAGTAACTCAGTTTTTATGTTGAGGATATTTCTAGCTCACACAGAACACGGGCCAGGAGAGAAACTGGATATACCTTTTGTATTTTATATACAAAGTACACATACTTAACTTACTGCACTTTGTTCCTAAGTATTAGTATGTCTGAAGTCTGGTAATCTATTTTGGACTGAATCAAAATAACTTTTGTCTTTAACTTCCTGACATCTTTTTTTTTCCTTTTTGTCCTTGGTTTCCTAAATTTTCTAGTCAATCTCCAAAATAAGAGATTTAGGTGGAGTTCTTCATATGTGCTAAGACTGAGGCTTGTCATACATCTGATTTATCAGATCACAGAGGGACACTTCCCCTAAAATTATTCCTCTGTCTGCTGCTGCCCTGTGATTTACAGCTAATTCATGTAGACCCTGATGGTGACTGATTTGATACTAATTCACAGGTGTAGCCATTAACATATGGAAGTCATTAAACATTAAAGGCATTAACATATAAAATTTAATTTACATGTAACATCTTTTGGGTGAATACTGAAATATCAGTGCTTTCATGTTTGGGAGGAAAACAATCTCTCCAACTGTTTGGCCAGTTGTTTTTCTCCCACTCTTGAGTTTCCTTTTGCACAGGCATAAAGGGTTTAAATCGGAGACTTACTGTAACATTCAGTAATGACTTGTGCACTACACAGAAGTAAGCTGAAATAATTGGTAGCAAGTCTTCAGTGTAAGTGGCATGGTTGTTCAAACTGGGAGGCATGTCCTAAGAAAACACATCTCCTGGGTGAGCCCTGCTTTGTGGTGGTGTTGCTTTTTTCCAGGAGGGAAAACAGTGACTTCATGCTAGGAAACTTGATATAATTTGAGTATTGTACTCACAGGGAAGCTGTACTTTTTGTTAGAGTACTGTAGTGTGATGGCCCTTTTAAGTCTGGTGTCACATATAACTTGATAACATAGGAAAGGAGCTCACAAAGAGCTTAAATGTGCTTGGAAAAAATGTGAATGAGAATTCTTTCCTACCCTATGAAAGTAACATTAAATGGAAATAGGGTAATGTGGGAATCCTTATTTAAAACTGTTTAAAGACTGGAACTCCTGAGTATCACGTGCTAGGAATTCACATATATTTTGCCAAATAGTCTGTGTTACTAATGAAGGCTATTCCCACTTTAGTCTTGTCTTGTTTATACAGATACTTTAGCTTTAGATTCTTTCAGCTATTAAAGTGTAACTTTGACCTCAAACTGCAGAGGGAAGGAAGAAACACAAGTGAAAAACAGGGTAAATTTAATGGTCATGGTCACTTTTAAACTCTTGTATTCCTCCCTTCAGTCTGAGTTTTCCTTATTTCTCAATTCAATGCATTTTTTTCCATCCAGCAGATAAAGAATGCAATTTTCTGCTAGGCACTATATTTTTTTATCATTGCAAACTATCCATGTACAGGAGAATATTGATCCCATGATCACATCATGGAGACATGGTTGTGACTCTTCTTTAGCTAAGAGAAATTCTGACTAAATGATTGTCAGTCAGCAAAAGTGTCCAAAAAATACTCCAAATATACAGATTAGGCAGCTGCAATGCTTCTTGATTTTTAAACAAGCCTAAAATATTTTTAGATCTTGCAATTTTGGTTTTGAGTCTCGAGTCAGCAGTTTCAAGTCTGAAGACAAAAAGGAGAGCAGGAAGACTTTGATGAATGTCAGTGCTTCTGTTTGACTTACTTGTATTTATTAAAGATTGTGTAGTTTTTAAAGGATGTTTCTTTTCTGAATTAAAATCAGGTGTAGTACCAACAAGCTAGTGTGTATACTTTGTCTTAAATCTTGATTTCTTTCCTTCCTTACTCTGCCTCTCTTTTGCCCCCTCCTCTCCCTCAAACAAACTTTAACTTGTTTGTCTTTGAACACTTCTAGTGCTGCATTTGATACAGTGCTTGGAATCAATGTTGCTGTGAAGAAGCTGAGTCGTCCTTTTCAGAACCAAACCCACGCCAAAAGGGCCTACAGAGAGCTCGTTCTTCTAAAGTGCGTCAATCACAAAAATGTGAGTCAGGCTTTGTGTTCTCTCCTTACTCTGCCTTATCAAAAAAGCTCAGGGTTTGCTCTCTCACTTGCTGTTAGTAACCATAGGAATGGAAATAGTGATGGGCTGGAAAGATTTGCTGTGGGCAATGCAGTTCTCCACAATGTATGGCTCAGTTTTTGGGTGAGCTGCTTGGGGTCTGAAGTACCGAGGGGAGGAGGTTCCTGCTGCCATCAGTGTCTGTTAGAGACCAGGCCTTGTTGTGTTGCATTTGCCTTTTTTAAGCCATGTGCAGCAAAACCTGTTTGACACTGGGGTGGTTTGTGGGTTTGACCATTGTAACTTTGCATTTAAATCTTCTGAGTTTAGCCAAGATTTTATTAAATACAGTGTTTAACTGCTGAGGTTTTCAGGGGTACAGCACTGCCTACAAAATTTAAATGCTATGGACAATACTTGTGAATTTTGAAATCTTTAAACTCTCTAAAGTGAGCCATGATGTCAATACTTCATTATTCAAATACAAGAATATCAGACTGCTGTGTGCTGGTACTAACATGAACTAGAAACATTGCTGGTCACTGGAGTTCTGCAGTCAAATCTCAAACTTCCTGCAGTCAATTAGCCTTTCAGGTTTGTTTTTTAAGTAAGCTTTCGGTGAGGCCCAAGTGTAGCAGAATAAAAGCAAGGTGGTTGTTAAAGATGGCAGTAGAACAATTTTAGCAGTTCTGGAAATAGTACATCATAATCTAAGTTTAATGGGATGGCGTGGGGCACCTCTGTGCACGTGGTGTTGGACAACCTTGGTTAAAATTCCTTGTACAACATGTGATTTAAAATAAGAGATTGTTATTTGTGGGGGAAAATGGGATACATTTCAGACACTGGGGAGGGAGCTAGAAGGTGACATATAACTTAAAAAAAAGAAAGTGATTTTGTCCTGTCTTGTTCCCTTGGCACACATGCTGCAGTTTGGAACTATTTCTGAATTGGCAGTTTTTCAGCATATGTGAATTAAGTGCAGCCAAGTAATGTTCAGATTGTGTATATAGTAACAGTGTGCACTTTATTTTGCATAGTAACTTCTGCAGTGTTAGGGGTTTTCTATGAATTAAAGCAGAAGTTTCTTCTAATGTTTTGGTTTTTATTTTGTAGATTATTAGTTTATTAAATGTATTTACACCACAGAAGTCACTAGAAGAATTTCAGGATGTGTAAGTACTAGATTTTTTTTTTTCATTTTCTCTGACAAATACTGACGTAAGCACTAGAGATGGATTTCCAGTATCCTACAGGCTTCATGCTTTGAAAATCAAGAGTAGCTAAAAGCTGAAGTGGGCAGTGAAAAAGGGATATTTACCTTTTGTTCATCAGTCTGCCATACTTTGCTTGCACATGCATCTGGTTTATGTGCATGGTCCTTCAGCTCCATGGATCACCTCAGGATAGTAACTTGGTTTGGATAACATGAGAGCAATTTTTTACTGTACCAGTCACATCAGCACAATAGTATTTTGGCCTCAATTCAGAACTGAGTATGTTTCTTTTTTATTCAAGCATTATCTATTGGTTTAGAAAGGATTCAGGGCCATTTGGCTGGTGGGATATCTCTGGGTTCCAGTGAATGGGCTGTGGAGGTTTGTGAATGGGCTGCTTGGGTAAATGAGGGAGTGTTTGTGTTTGAAGAGGGTAAGTAGATGACAAATAAAAATTGTTTTATGATTCTTAGTTTTCACTGTGGTTATCCTAATTTTCTTATTTTTTAGAGTAAAATACAGTGAAAGAGCATTTATGTTGCAATATCTGCAATCTCTACATCAATTCACTCAGTTTTTCATGATGCATAAGGATAGAATTATTCTCTGTATTGCTGTTGATAAAACTAGTGGATTTTTAATATTTTGTGATTGAATATTCAACACTTGAATTTTTAATAGATATAGATAATTTTTCTTTGTAATTGTGATCATGCATGAGTTTTTTTTATCATTGTTTTTTTGACACTTAGATTAGCAAAGGTGATTTTTCTTAAATATCTCATATGCTAAACTTAAACCTATGAAAAATAAGACTTGAGTTTTCTTAATACTTTCTTTTTTGTGCTTTAGATATTTGGTTATGGAGCTGATGGATGCAAATTTGTGCCAGGTTATTCATATGGAGTTGGATCATGAAAGAATGTCTTATCTTCTTTACCAAATGCTATGTGGGATCAAGCATCTCCACTCAGCTGGTATAATCCACAGAGTAGGTAGTAGTAGATCATTAACAATACTCTTTATGAAATATATACAGTTTTTATGAAATATGGAGGAAGGGAGGGGGTTGTATAAATAAGCATATACACCAGGGCAGGAAAATGCACTTGTTAGTAAAGTGAATTTTTGTCTTATCCTGATTGTGGAGGGGTGTGTGTGGGTATTATTCTGTATGTTAATCCTTCCTTAACTGAAGTAATTTCTTGTTAGGATTTGAAACCCAGCAACATAGTAGTAAAATCAGATTGCACACTAAAAATCCTTGATTTTGGGCTGGCAAGAACAGCATGTACTAACTTCATGATGACTCCATATGTAGTAACACGGTACTACAGAGCACCAGAGGTTATCCTTGGAATGGGATACAAAGAGAATGGTAAGCTGCTGGAGTAATGCTTTAAATCTTCTGCCTAAAGTATCTCTCTCTTGGAACATAACTGCTTTAAAAAGAGGAGGGAGGGTTGCTTTCCCCCTGTCAAGTTTGTTGTTAAAGTATTCTAATCATGGTATTGGAAATGAAAATTATTATAGTGTAATTTTTTTGTTGAAAATATGATAGTTTTCTGTATGCTTTTCTTCATTTAACATTAACTACTCCCTCTCCCCTGCTATAGTTATATATTGTCATATATTCACCATTATCTTTTTGCTATGTTTTTTATTCTCAGAAAAACTGTTGAGACACTGATGGTGGCTGGTATTAAAAAAATCCAAACCAAAAAATCAATATATGAATAATAAACCCTTTAATCAACGTAATTTTATTCTGAAACACCTTCTTTTTGCAGTGTGTCCCCTTTTGCCTCTCTGATTATTAAAATACATTGCAGATCCTGACCGTAAACCATGCCTGATATTCTCTTAAGTCTGTTTGGTGCTCAAAGAGGGTGGGTGTTACATTATTAAAAACCAACACAGCTGTAATATATTGAACATTGAGGCAACAAACTTGCTGGCAAGGAATTGTCCTTGCATTATTGGGGGTTTTACTTGCTGATTTTTACTAGCACAGGACTTGTTTGCTCTTTATCACGAAGATTTGTGGATGCCATGGTTTTGAGAATCTGTAATTTTGGGTGTGTAAAAGAAGGGATTTGTGGCATCTTGCTGGGCCCTTGATAATGATAAAAACACTTTATTCAGTGCAGATGGCAGGCTTGTTGTACAGCAAGTGCTGATGTGGATCAGAGCTTCAGCAAAGATTGTTCTGGTTGGGACAAAATTAAATTATCTGCAGGACTGTAGGAATACAGTGCGAGCTTTCAAATAAATAATTGTGGTATTTAAAAAAACATCTCTTTAATCTTTTGTCCTTGTTGCACCTAACATATGATAGTGGATATCTGGTCTGTTGGGTGCATTATGGCAGAAATGGTCCTCCATAAAGTCCTGTTCCCAGGAAGAGACTGTATCCTTCTTCATGGTGGTTTCACAATGTAAACACTGACTATGTTTTACAAAATACAAAATTCAGGAACAGTCAGTTGTTGTTGATATGATTGAAAATTCATATCAGTTTGGTTTTCCACATTGTTGTGTTTTACTGTAGATGCAGATGGTTTTGTTTGTTTTCCTCACATTTGTTCATGACACTCCATAATTTGATCATTTCATTTTTATTTTCAGTTGATATCTGGTCAGTTGGGTGCATCATGGGAGAATTGGTGAAAGGTTGTGTGATATTCCAAGGCACTGATCGTATCCTTCCCTAGTCATCCCTGAGTCCCATTCCACTTCCAACAGAAACACAATTATTTAGATATGTATAAAAGCACAAATAACATTTTTAATAATGTTTTACTAGATCCACTGTACTCTTTGAAATTAGTGTCATTAACCAAGTTGTTGAGCTTTCCATTTTATTTTCTTAGTAGACTATATTTCATGTATTTTATAGTGGTTGAATCCAATGTGTTATGAGCTTCAGCTTTTGTAGTTTAAAAGACAGATACTTCTAGGTTTGAAAAATAGAAAATAACTTCTTTTTTAATCTTGTTCTTTGTACATAAGTGTTTTAAGCAAAAGCCTACAAAGTTACTTCTTAACTATGCATGGATTTTGCTTATTATTTGTTTGAACATTAGACTAATTTTTTTTTATTGCACAATTTTTTTGAGTTTTAATCGGATTTTTTCTTATTTATTAGGGCTTGCTGGGCAAAGGTGACCTGATGGCAAGCACACACTGCATGAGATTTTTTTTATTATTATTTAACATAAAAAGAAAAACTTTATGGAGGTTCCTTTTTTTCCCATTTTATGAAAATTTTATTTTGGACTGACTTCTTCTATAAGACAGTTGCTCTTCCATTTCTCCTTCCAATATTTTTCACCAAGATTTCATAGAACTATAATCTCAGAACGATTTGGGTTGGAAAGAGCCTTAAAAACCATCTTGTTCCAACCCTCCCTACACATTCCACTATCCCAGGTTCTTCAAACCCCATCCAGCGTGGCCTTGAACCCTTCCAGGGATGGGGCAGCCCCAGCTTCTCTGGGCAGCCTGTCTTCATAATTGTGCTCCAAGGTTTTGAAGCCAATAAAATATTTTTGCTCATCAGTAAGGAGCAACCACACTAAAACATCAGGTGCCTGTTTACAGATACTTGTGTATCTTATAGAGAAGGATTTCCAGTTTTAGTACTAAATTTCATGACACTAATCTTCAACAGTTGATCATACATTATTTAGTAGTAAAATGATTAAAAGTTAAATAAGTATCTTTTTTTTCTACCTTTCTTCCTTTCTATATTTATTATTTTAACTTTTGAAGCCTTCAGACCAACCTAACACAATTCTTCATGGATGTTATGTGTCTTTCACCTGCATGTTGTCAGCATGAGCTATTTTGATTTATTCATGAATAAATGAAGGAAATTTTGTTCATGCTTTTTGAATATACAAGTTATCATTTGTGATTCTCTGAGGGCCACTGAAGCTCTACCAGTCTATGTTTCAAGGAGTCTCCTCTCCTGATAGAGAAGTGCATAGCTTTGCTTACAGGGATTTTTGCTTCTTGTAAGAGTTTCAGTTGTCTTTAATGTGAGATACTGACAATTGTTGGTGTTGATGTGGCCTTTCCTGGGTGATCACTGGGTGGGTCAGGTTGTCACCTTCAGCTTCAGGATTGTCTGGCAGGGTGGTTTATGGGCAGTGCTGCTGTGCATGGCCATGAAGTGTTCCTTTTGTTGATTGTGTTTGGGGTTTCTTTTGTTTGGTTACTTTTTTAAATTTAAATTTTAAGATGTCTTAGTATTCAGGCATTTAGAGAAGGGAGCCAAGTTCAGCATATTGCCCAATGCTTGTCCTTGACTATATTCAGGAAAATCTGCTCCTAGATTCAGTAATTTATATTTTCCCAGATGGTGGATGGGAATTTCTGGGATACTTGCAGCAGTGCTCTGGGTGGAATGAGATGCTCTGTGTTGCCAGGGTGATGGATGCACAGAACCTGCTCCTGACTGTGCTGGGGAAGCCTGAGTTACTGCCAGCTGCTGTTGGAAATGAGAACTGGAGAAAAACCAGGGAATACGGGCACCTAAGGTGACATAGTGGAAAAGCCTGGCAGCAGCCATGTGTTTTTGGTGTTCTTTCTGCCCATATGGAGAAGAAAATGGATGGCCTGACCAATGCAAAAAGCATGAGGGATATTTGTGCTTTCTTGGGAAAAGTCATGCTTTTTTATGGTTGTAGGAAGGATTCTTGTTTTCAGCTTCTCTTCTTGCAGAGTCCCAAAAGGCAAATCGACTTGGCATGGATTAAATGCCTGGTTCCTTCTGACCCTGAAGCCTCTAGAATGGGGAGAGTGGCTTTGTGTGAAGGCTGCCAGGTCAGTCACAGAGCTTACTCTCCCTGCTTTATACTGAAATCCCACTTGGGTTTCTGATAAGAGGCTTATTTTAAATCTGTCCTATATTGAGAATTTTTTTTTACTTTCACCATCTGTAAAGCACTTTGAAACTGAGATACTGTTTTATGCCTGTTTTTACCTCTAAAGTGGGATGGGTCATTAAGTTTTCTGCCCTTCCCTGCAGTCTTCTGAGGCCTCAGTAAACTGGACTTTGATTTTCTGATAAACCAAGCTGCTGTTTCTTAAAGGAAAAGCATCTTCTTGAATCTAGACTGGTGGAGCTCTCACACAAATCAGTTTCGCAGCTAGGAACAAAATTTCCTGTTGTATGTTAATTTTCTCTTTGTCTGTGCTTTGTTCTAGCATGACAGTTAACAATATCAGTTCTGAATTTCGATTTTAGTATAGCTTTTCCATTGGAATGCTTTTAATAAATAAATAAAATTTTCAATCTTTGTATCAGAAATCTAAAGTCTTAGCATGGAGCAGTGACTGTTCATATATTCATAATTGTATTCTTGGCACAGTAACTGAAATAGAAGCACCTCAGTGTTTTTAAAATACATCTTAATTCAAAGTACAGCATATTTGTTGTTTAGTTGCATAGTCTGTCTATGAGAAAGGATAGGTTGAAGTGCTAAATGGTGAATTCAACTACGAATTTTTTTGCAAGGTCAATGGATAGCCTCTGCTGGAATTGCACATTCTTTTTATCAGGAAAAACTAGCAAGTGTAGATCTGAGTTGACTTAAATGTTAGGAATATTAATGCAGTGTCTCCTGAGTGTGATAAATGAGCTTTGTTTCCCTAGCTGGGCTGGTTTAGAGCAGGCTCTGGTATCTCTGTAACAAGTGCCACCCTGGCTGGGGAAAATGCCTTCACTTGAGAGGGGGAGAAGGGACAGTCCTGAGGAAACGTGAGGCCAAATTTCAGTTTGTGACTTGTAAATACTATTCTTACAAAACATATAAATTTTGAATTATAAGAACAGAGTTATCTGTGAGTATGATGGTTAATACACTTAAACAAAAGAACCTGCTATAGAACCTTCTGGAATATGGATTTCCTGTTCAGAACTCCTCTGGACCTTTTCTGAAGTTGAAAAAGAAATTAACCCCACCCAAACACCAACCAAAAAAAGCCCCCAACCATCCAACTACACCCCTGCAAAATGCTCCAACTCAAAGTTTGATTTCCTTAGGAGACAAGAAAAAAGCTCCTTACTTCAGGTGGGATGCATTTGTGCTTTAGGGTTTTTTTGTGTATTTTTCTCTACTTTCAAGAATTTTCAGTGTT